>NC_057865.1:13260000-13560000 GCF_019393635.1 Dromiciops gliroides
TTTATAAACAATTTTTTTTAAATTACCAACTAATTAGTAGTCTTTTCTTGGAGATGTGAGAACATTTTAAACATACATCAAGTGGTGTTAACTAACCAATGAATGAGTAAACATTTATTAAATGACTACTATGTGTCAGGCACTGGAAATACAAAGATAAAATGAGAATCTCCATCCTTGAGTAGTTTACATTGGGGAAAATCATATGTAGACATACAAATATATACAGAACATGAATATGCAATTTAATGATATAATAACTTTGGGAGGGAGGATCTAGCATCTGAAGGCATCAAAGCAACAAAATATTTGTACCCAAAGTCCCAGTTCTTAGGAAATAGTGGAAATAAATGAAACATTCCATTCCTCTCAAACATCTTTTAAAGTTCTGGTCTTTTTAGAAAGTCGATTACTACAGCATTTCAGTATCACATCAGAAGGGTGAGTAGAGTGAGGCCAGCAAGGCTTTTCCTCCAAAGAACAAAAATTTGGAGGATGTAAAATCTAGTGGCCACAGAAATTTATTCCCCTTTTCACTCATCTGAATTTGTGTTTATTATTTCTTATCTTGTTTTCACAAATTGATTTGAGGGAGCTTTTGAATTAGTTGCCTCAGAGCACCATAATTAGTAGTCACACCATCCAAAAATGGAATAGCTCCCTGGTTTTGTGTTATTTGCCTGAGTAAAATCAATCAATAAATATTTATTGTGTCCACTCTGTGCCAGACAATGTGCTAAGCACTGGGGATACAGAAAGAGGCAAAAGATAGTTCCTGTCCTCATGGATTTTACAATCCAGTGGGGGGGGGGTGGACCACAAGCAAACAAATGTATACAAAGGGAACTAGAGAACTAGATAGATGCCTCTGGCTTGAGTTCACAGCTTGGTCAGGTCTCAGTAGTGGATGCATTTGGTTATCCATTAACAGTGCTGTATTTTATTGTTTAAAGGTGTTACATCACCTTAACCCAGTCACTGCATCTCACTATGAGTGGGGCTCCTGCTGGTCCAGCTGGGACAGGCAAGACTGAGACCACCAAGGACCTGGGACACGCTCTTGGCATGATGGTTTATGTGTTCAACTGTTCAGAGCAGATGGACTATAAGGTAAAGTGGGAAGGGTCTCCTGAGAGTGGATGGGTATAAAAGAAGAATGAGATGTCCCATCTAGGATCTGACTTTGTGGTTCAGTCCATAGGCAATATTTACAAAGGCTTGGTCCAGACGGGAGCCTGGGGATGTTTTGATGAATTCAATCGGATCGCAGTTGAGGTTCTGTCAGTGGTGGCTGTCCAAGTAAAGATGATACATGATGCCATCAGGAACAAGAGAAAGAGGTGTGTGCATCCTGCTGGCATTGTGCTCCCCTCCCCTCCCCCACCTAGTATATCCCAAATGCAAAAATAATACAGTCATGTAGAAGACTAAGGCTGTTCCCCTCCTTTTGCTTTCCCCTTTTCCTTTTGCCTTCAATCTTTCCCAACACCCAACAAAAATGGGGGGTGGTGGTAGTAAGGTGTGTGTGTGTGTGTGTGTGTGTGTGTGTGAGAGAGAGAGAGAGAGAGAGAGAGAGAGAGAGAGAGAGAGAGAGAGAGAGAGAATGAATGTGGGGGTGGGGGTGGGGGTGGAGTTCCTCAATTATTTTTAAGAGTATCAAGAAGTCTTGGGATTAAAACAAATGTGTGAGAACCACTGGAAGAGTTCCTTCAGGCAGCTTTCTCCAGCTAAGATAAAGACAAGGTTCAGATCAATGTCTTTTTTGTTTCCTCCTCTACCTCTTCCTTCCTTTCCCCTTTCCTTATTCCTCTTCCTTCCTTCCTTCTTTCTCTTCCTTCCTTCTTCCTCCTCTAGGTCCAAGTGACTTCCCTTTCCAATATCCTTCTTCTGGTTGTGACAATATACTTTCAAAGGTAAAATGACCTTCCATTTCCCCTCAAACCCTTCCAGATTCCTAATAGTCTTGAGTGACATTTTTGCCTCACTTGGATCTCTGGGCTCTCTGCCTCTCCCTCCCCAAGGACTCGCCCACTTTACCTTCTTAGGAAGGGTGCACATTGTATGGCTCAGCCCTCCAAACACTGCCCAAACACTAGCCACACATTGTTCATCCTGTGTTATGCTTTTATCCTGGTAGATTCATGTTCCTGGGTGAAGACATCCGGCTGAAGCCCTCAGTTGGCATTTTCATCACCATGAACCCAGGCTATGCTGGTCGGACAGAACTGCCCGAGAATCTCAAAGCCCTTTTCAGGCAAGACCTCCTGTGTGGCTCGTGGGCTTTCCTCCTTCACTTCCCAAACCCTGTGCCCCCAACATTCCCAGGCTGGTTGGCACCAATGGGTGGCTTCCAGACCCAACTCCTCAGAACTCCCCTGGGTTCTTCACTTGGTGCTCCCTTGCCACCATCAGTGGAAAAGGGAGTTTGTGGGAGATAGTGAAAAAGAAGTGGGGAAAGTCGGGAGCAGAATCAGAAAGGAAAAGCAGTTTGCCTAAGGTCACACAGAGCTGCGAACGAAATAGAGTTCTTCCCATACCAAGGGTCAACCTCATGTTGTGACCTCAAAACCAGAAAGAGTCCGGAGCCAGGGACAAATACTGACCATGTGACTGTGGGCAAATCAGTGTCCCAGCCAAATGTACATGATAATAAATTCTAGAGCAAATGCTGACCTGCATTGGTGAAGGGAGCTTCCTTGTCTGTATATCAGGACAATCACAGGTAACCTTTCCCATCTCTTCATTCCAAGTCAGTCAGCATCCTTTCCATCATACCACACTTTTCTCATAAAGAGGTTGTTCTCTGCTTTCCTTTCCCAGCTCTGAAAAATTAAACATTTCCCAAAGGCTCCATAAATGACTTGGGGGAAAAACAACAACAAAGGGAGGGCAAAAGAAGAAGAAAATTAATATTCTTTAATCATCAACTTTTACATGAAGATTTTCATATGAAACAAAACAAAACCTTAAACAGAGGTTACTTATAAAAGGGTGATAGCATCTCATTAGATCTGAGTCCAAATATTGGTTCTGCCACTCACTATCTGTGTGACCCTGGGTAAGTCAATAACCTCTGTGGGCCTGGTTACATAATCTGTAAAATGGGGCGTGGGGGGGGGGGTTAGACTAGACACCTCTGAAGGATGATTCCATTTCTAAAGCTGTAGTCCTCTGACAGCATTTCTATGTAGCCCACCTTTTTAAGGAGCATTGCTATGAGTTTTCCATGGTGCCCAACTCCAAAGAATCTACTTTTCAGACTCTGACTAATTGTGAATTTTTTATTCAAAGTGAAGACTTTCTCATTAGTTCTGATTGACACATATAGTTGGTGCCTCTCTTGGGGCTCGTTAAAATAGTGGTACAAATTAATCACTGGATTTAAGCAATTTGTCCTCCTTACCCTATCCCATTTAAGAACAGAAGTTCCGTGTATGTTTCTTTCTTAGACCTTGTGCCATGGTGGCCCCCGACATTGAACTGATCTGCGAAATCATGCTGGTGGGAGAGGGCTTTGTGGATGCCCGCCTCTTAGCCCGAAAGTTCATTACCTTGTACACTCTGTGCCGGGAGCTGCTTTCCAAGCAGGTGAGGGGCAGGAGGGGGCATTGAGGGAGACTTTGTTTGATTCCATAAACAAAATCCATTCTGAAATTCCAAGGCTCGGTGACAAATTCCCTTTGCAGGTAAGCAATACTTCAGCTATAGTTCCAAATTCTTGGTTTCCATGAAACAACAATGTGTTTTATTATATGGTTTATTACTCTCCCTGTCATGTTTGGGATTTTGAAATTTCTGATATTAATCATTGTTCAAACTGATCTGTCATCAGGATGGAGAGTCCTTCAACAATAGTGACCACAACTTGATCCATGTCTGCCCATCTTGTCTAGGATCTTTTCTATTTCTGTGATGGAGAGAAGTACCCTCTATACTGGGGACCCTTCTTGTTTTCTCTTGGGAGGCACGTGGATTGTTGATTGCTTTCCACTAAATGCTTGGCAGACCTTTTTTTCTGTACATTTCTTTATATGTTTTCAATGCTGACAGACAGCTAGGTGGCACAGTGGATAGAGTTGCAGGCCTGCAATCTAAGTTCAAATGCAGCCTCAGATGCTTAGTGGCTGTGTGACCCTGAACAAGTCACTTTACCCTGTTTGCCCTAGTTTCTTCATCTAAAATGAGCTGGAGAAGGAAATGGCAAGCCACTCCTTGTAACTTTGCCAAGAAAATCCCAAAAAGGGGTCACAGAGTCAGACACAACTGAAAATGAATAAGCAACCTCGATACTGATTTGTGGAAGTCACATTGGCACAAAAAAATAAAGCGATGGATTTGCAGTCAGGAAGAATTGGGTTCAAATCCTTCCTCTTATACTACCTGTGTGACCCTAACTTCCTAGGAAGGAGACTCATCTGCTAAGTCATTCATGGGGTACAAATTGTCTTATTGGAAGGATTTTCCACACTGAAGGTTTTCTGTGCTGGAGTTCTTATAGATCCCTTATGTATTGGAATAGTATTGATTTTTATAAATGCTCTGAATATTGTTCATTAAGTATTTGTTTCTCTGTGCCAAAGCTTCTTAAACTGTGGCTTACAACCCTATATGGGTCGTGTAACTGAATGTGTGGGTTGCAAAAATTTGGCAACAGTAAATGGTTATGTATGCCTATTTTATATACCTGTATATCTTGGGTCACTTAAAAATTTGTTGGGCAAACAGAGGTCATGGATGGAAAAAGTTTAAGAGGCTATGCTAAGATGGGATTTATGGGAAGAAACAGAGACCAGGACTAGGTAAGGGATTGACAACTCTGTAATTGATGGTGACCCCTCTGGTTTTGGCTTCAGCAGAAAAGGGACAAAGCTAGTATAGCATTCAGAGAGGGACACTCCAGTCATATCACTAGGATCTAAATGATGATAATAGATTCCCCAGTTCTCTCCATTCCTTCACATACAATCCAAACTGAAGGAGCATACGAACCTTCAAAGAGGTGAGATGATACAGGAAATAGAATGCTAGGCTAATAGTTGGACAAGTCTAGAACCCTCAAGAATCCCTAGTTAGTGAGTCAATTGACATTCATTAAGCACTTATTATGTGTCAGGCACTGAGCTAAGTGTTAGGGCTACAAAGAAAAGCAAAAAGGTTGGAGAAACAGTAGAGTGCAAACCTCTCAAGGTTAGGGTAGGATAGGATAGAATAGAAAACCCGAATTCCAGTCCTGCCTTTAACACTTACTACCTACCTGTCATCAAATTATTTAACTTTCCTGCACCTGTTTTCTCATCTACAAAATCAAGGGATTGAATTAGAGGATTCTGAGATCTTTTCCAACTATGAATCTCTGATTCTATGACCATTAGTGGCCATTGGACCCAACCCACCTTGTACAAAGAAAGAATCCCTGCCATTTGCCTGACAAGTGACAAGTGGTCCTGAGCCTCCACTTGCACTGAGGGGATAGTACAGTCTCTCCTGAGGCAGAGCATTCTACTGTTGAATTGTTCTCAGTGTTAGGAAGTTCTCTTTCACATCCAACTGAAATTTGTGTTTATTATAATTGGTAACTTGTCGCTGAAAGAAGGAACCAGTCATTTCTCTTGTGAAGCCAATTGGTTTTTAGCCGTCCTATTTGCTGTTGTTTTTATTTTGTGAGATTTTTCAAGAAGCTTTTCTGTGTTTGGTTTTAGGATCATTATGACTGGGGACTCCGAGCAGTGAAATCAGTCTTGGTTGTAGCTGGTTCCCTGAAACGAGGAGATAAAAATCGACCTGAGGACCAGGTACTGCCATTGTCAAAGATGGGGATTTGAAGACTGAGTGTCACAAACCACTTTATGCAGATGCACATTTGGTCCTGAGTGGGTACAGTTTACTTGGTTTTTAAAATTCATGTGTATATATTGCACATGTATGTGTGTGCATGTGTATATGCATGTATACATATATCTACATATATCTATTTTTAATGTATCGATCTGGGTATTTGGAAGACTGGTAAGGCTTTTATTTGGTAAACAGGTCCCAAGGCTTCTCAGATGAAGGTTATAGTTTGAGAAAAGGAAATTGAAATCCAGCATTGCTTTATAATGGAAAAATATTTTGGAAGGCTTAATAAAGAAAACTGACCATCAGGCCTAGGTTGCACAGGAAGCTGGACTTGTGATCTAGATGATTTGAGTTCAAATTCTGCCTTAGACCTCTCAGTCTCAACTTCCTCCTCTGTAAATGGGGTTAATGAAGCACCTGCCTCCACAGGATTATTTTGGGGATCCAATGAGATTATTCATACACATACATACATCACTTTGTAAGCTGTAAAGTGCTCATATGAATGCTTTTGTTATATTTTCCAAAAATCAGTGCTCAAGCCAAGGATGGATGAAAACTTCTTAAAGCAGTTGTCATGGAGGCAGGGGGTGTTCCAATTTGGGTTCATGGAATCATAGATTTGGAACTTGAAAGCCTCTTATGGGGAGGAAAGGGAACAAGCATTTATTAAGCACCTAGTGCATACCAGGCACAGTGCTAAGTGCTTTACAAATATTATCTCATATGTTCTTCACCATAACCCTGGGAGGTAGGTGCTGTTATTATCAGCTGGTCCAATCCCCTGATTTTACAGATAAGGAAACAGACCTAGAAAGGCTAGATGGAGGAGACGACCCAGCGAGGTGGAAAGAGAACTGTGGAGTCAAGGACTACAGTTCAAATCACAGGGCTAGCATTCACTGTCTCTGGGACCTTACATGAGCAATCTATCCCTTCAACTCCATTTTCTCAGCTATAAAATGAGAAGGGTGGACTGAGTGGTCTTTGTTTCCAATCATCCTTTGGTCTGGTGATTTCTGAAGTTGCTTCCAGCTCTGAGGCTTTGGGATCCTGCTTCTTATTCTTCTCATCTCTTTCATGTTGCATGACTCTCAAAGGTAGAACAGGTGGCCTTGAATGATGATACAAATGAAGTGTTCCAGCCCCCCTCCCCCAATGACAAAGAACAACTAGAGAACAAGCCATCTCTTCCTCTCTCTACCAGAGTAATGCCTATACCCACTGTGGGCTTTCTGTGTTCTAGGATGAACAGCAAGAAAAGCAATTGTTGCTCTTTATTTCTATGAGGTGGCCCTGACGTGGCTCGCCAAACCATCCTGGCACAGTGGGCATTTCCTGACGATGCTCCGATATATGTAACTTTTCTCCTTTGAGCTTCTTTTCCATCTGAGTGTGTATGAACCCCTTGGATCACAGAGCTAGAGCTTGAAGGGTCCCCAAAGGTCACCTAGTGCAACCTCATTGGATAGATGATAAAGCTGAGGTAAGGGAGGGCAAGTGTGCCACAGGAACACCTAGGATTTGAACCCAGGTCCTCTGGCGCCAAAGCCAGTGTTTCTTTTGCTATAGTCCATGCCCATTTTTAAGGCTCTTCTTTCAGAATCCAAGGACTTTGTTGTCCCCACATGTCCTGACCAGGAGCCCTGTGGAGATTCCTCTGGGGTATCCGTGTCCAGGGAGCTCGAAGCCATTTCCTGAAATGACCTGCCAGCATCGACCTCCACTCCTGCTTTATAAGCTGAGAACTGGAGGCCTGGGGCCCATGGAGCCCTGGGGCCCACAGAGGCCTGCTGTTGAGCACAGCCGAGGAAGGAGGGGTTTGGGGCCATCTGTACATCCTCTCACATCACTGCAATTCTCCAGATAGGCTGAGCAGTAACTCCCCAAACAAAGAGCAGCCCAGCCGAGCCCAGAACCGTGAATGTCCTAGCCTGGGCGGGTGGGGCTGTTGCCTGTTCTTGACATGTGGGCCTTTGACTCCTCTCCCAGGTACTGATGAGGGCACTTAGGGACTTCAACCTGCCCAAAATCGTGACAGACGACGTTCCCGTGTTCCTGGGGCTGATCAGTGACCTGTTCCCAGCCCTCGATGTTCCCAGGAAGAGGGAAATACAGTTTGAGCAGATGGTGCGCCACTCGACCCTGGAGCTCTGCCTGCAGCCTGAAGAGAGCTTTATCCTCAAAGTAAAAACACATGCATGCACATACACATGTGTGCATGTCCATATACAAACAGTCACAGATATTCATGTATGTGTTTTAAAAGACAAGCATTCATATATTAACATGTATCATGTATAAATATTCTGTGCATACGTGTTATATAAACATTTATACAGGTATCTATATAGAATATAAATGCATATACTATAGTGGTGTGTTAATATTTAACAATCAGCTCTCTGAAAATATATACACAACACCCTTTGAATTTTAGTCTGCATCCCTCAGATTTCCATCACTTTCTGAAGTCTAGACAATCAACAAGACAGTAAATCAAGCCCTAGTCTGTATTCCAAAGCTTGAATGCTCCAACGGAAAATTTAACAATCAGCTTTCATGAGATGTCTCCAGCACAACCCAGACATGCAGATTCCTAATAAATCTATCCCTTTTCAATGTTCTGTAATAACAACTACTTTTGAGAAATTTGGAGGCAGTCAGGAAGAGTGAACAGAGTGCTTTTCTTGTGGTCAGGAAGACCCGGGTTGGAACACTAGATCTCAGGTACTTAGGGTTTGACCCTAAACAAATCACTTACCTCTTTTGAACTCAGTTTCTTTACCTGTAGATTATCAATGGGCATTTAGTGGTTACTATATGCTGGGCAAAATGGGGATAACAAGATTGCCAATAGGGTGGTTGTGGGCTCAGTGGAGAGAATACATGGAAAGTGCTTTGCAAACCTGTAGAAATGGGAGTTGATTGTCATTTTTAGTCCAAAGGCTGATGCTCTTGGGATCCTGATGAGCCTGAGGCATCTGGGGTATCTGGAGCGTCACATTACCACAGTCTCCTAGAGCTTAGGGGATGCGTCTTGATGATTTTCTTTCCTGAAGCCCGATCATATTTGCAGATGGAGATGTGGAAAGGGCAGGCTCCTGCCTTCCATGTTTCATCACCCTCTGACCTTGTTTAGTGGGTAAGGTTAGAAGAGTTCTCTTGGCATGAAACATCCCTTCTGTTCTGCCTCCCTTCTTTTTAGAAATAGATGAGAGAGGTTATATAACATGAAACAAATGTCCAGATTTAAAAGAACACTTGGGTGGAAATGACCTGAGCTGCATCACCAAAGATTATAAGGGCTGAGGTCCATGGAGAGCTTAAAGGCTGGTGGCAAGTAGAAAGTATGTTGCATTTAGAGGCTCAGGACTTGGGTTTGAATCCTAGTTCTGTCATATCCTACTTTAAGCAAATCTTTTAATATCTTTGAGCCTCAGTTTCCCCTATAAAATGAAGACTGATGGCCTCCAGGGGCCTCCCACCTCTGAATCTAGACTACACAATGCTCATCATAACCTTTTGAGGGAGGCGCTATCATCACGCCCATTTTGTAGTTAAGGAAAGTGAGGCTGAAAGTGTTTAGGTGAGTTGTCCGGGGTCATGTAGCCAGTGAGTATCAGGATTTGAACCCAGATCCTGGCAGGCTTTCATAGATGATTTTTCCACAGCAGATACATTCTTCACTGGCGCACAGCTGACTAAAAGGAAGTGAGACAGTAAGATCTCCCTGTGTTTGTGATTGGTTCAGATTGAGAGAAAAGAAGCTGATGGCAAACACTAATTAAGTGCCTTCTGTGTGCTCTGCACTAAAGCTGGAGATACAAAGAAAGGCAAAACCCAGCCTCTCTTCTCAAGGAGCTCCCAGTCTAATGGGGTAGACTGTGTGCAGACGGCTGTGTGCAGACCACATGTAGACAGGATAAATTGGAGGCAGAGCAGAAGGAACAGAAGGGACTCACTAGAATTAAGGGAGTGGGGGTGGGAAGAGCTTCCTGTAGGGGGGATTTGGGCAGGGGCTTGGAGGAAGCCCAGAAAACCAGGAGATGGGGATGAGAAGGAAGAATGTTACAGACGAGGGAGCAGCCAGTGAAAATGCCGGGGTCAGGCATAGCAAGACCAGTGTCCTACAGAGTGTTGGGGGGTGGGGAGAGTAAAGGTGTAAGACAATTGGATAGGGGCACGTGTGTGTGGCAGGTCATAAAGACTTTGGAACACTAAACAGGATTTTATATTTGATCCTTGAGGTAATAGGGAGCCACTGGAGTTGATTGAGTATGTGAGTAGAGAGGCGACAGGGTCAGACCTGTGCTTTAGGAAAATCACTTTAGTGTCTGAATGGAGGATGGACTGGGGTGGGGAGAGATTTGCAGCAGGCAGACACGTGCCCCCCTCCCAGCAACTGTTACAGGTGTGAGGGGGTGAGGGCCTGCCTCTGACTATGTCAGAAGAGAGAAAGAAAACTGTTAGGAAGAGGCTGCTAAAGTGGAATCAACAGGTCTTGGCAATAGCTCGAATGGTGGAGGGGGGAGAGAGGGAGGAGTACAGGATGACTCTGAGGTTGGAAGGCCGAGGGATCAGGATTGTGGTGGTGTCCTCTACAGAAAACACAAGGTTGGCAGGTGCTGTGATTTGAGGGAAAAGACATTGAATTCAGCTATGGGTATATTGAGTTTCAGATGTCTTTGGAAATCTAGTTCAGGATGTCTAACAGGCAGCTGGAGATGCAAGAGGGCCAAGGACAGAGCCATGATCTGGAGGAGGAGCCAGCAAAGAAGACAGAGGAGGAGTGGTCAGAGAGGCAGGAGGAGAAGCAGGAGGGAAGAAAACATAGAGAAGAGAGTGTCAAAGAAGAGAGACCAGCACTGTCATGGACTTCAGAGAGGTCAAGGAGAATATGGATTGAGAAAAGGCCATTGGACTTGGCAATTCAGAGGCGTGGGTTACCAGTGCAACTTTGGAGAGAGCAGTTTGGAGATCGGGAGCCAGACTGTAGAGAGGAGAGGAAGTGGATTCACCTACTGGAGATAGGCTTCTCGGGGATGTAAGCCACTAAAGGGAGGAAAGTAAGGAGATGAAAACTAGGAGGGATAGATAGATGATCAAGTGAGGGGGTTTTGAGGATTGGGGAGGCACCATTGTAAGCAGTGGTTAGAAAGGTTTGCCCCTCATCTTGTCATCATCACCTCATTAAATGAAAATAATGCTTGGTATTTTGATTTTGCAGGTTGTTCAACTGGAAGAGCTGTTAGCTGTCCGGCACTCAGTCTTTGTAGTAGGAAATGCAGGAACAGGAAAGAGCAAGGTATGACAGGTTGGCTTGTGGGCCACTCACAAGATCTTCTGCTTCCTACTCTGCTCTAAGGAGAAAAGCAATAGCATGGAGTACGATTTTTTCATGATGACTACACAAAGATTTTTTGTGTAAAGAACAGTTTTTCCTCTTAATTCATGTGAATGAACACAATAAGCATTTATCAAGCACTTCCTATTTGTCAAGCACTGTCCTAGCTGGGGAAGCAAATACAAAAGCAAAAACAATCCCTGCCCTCAAGAAGCTTAGATTCTAGTAGTAAGAGACACACACCTACCCCAATGGTCAACCAGGGAGTGCTTTTGCTTTGGAATGTTATTGGACTGCTGGGTGGGACCCTAGAGAGTACATTAATACACCCTATCCAGAGACAATATCAAACTGGAACTGGAGACTCACCAGATTATGTTCATTTATTGTGTTGTATTTGCATATTAAGAATTGCCACAAAAATTCTCTTTCATGAATTACTCCAACAGTGGCCCTATTTTGGGGGTGGAGTAGGTGGGCAGGTGGGTAAAGGGAAAAGTAAATATCCACTTCTCCTTTGGTAAAAATAAAGTGTAAATAAAAAGCAAACCTAGAATGACCACATCTTTGACACCTTGTCTTAAACATTTTCATTTATTTTTTAAAACTTTTTGGTATTTTAAAAAATGTATTAAAATGTATTTAGTATTTAATTTTCCCCAAAATTACATGTAAAAACAATTTTGACATTCATCTTTTAGAACTTTGAATTCCAAATGCTCTCCCTTCTCCACCCCCCACCATGAGAAGGCACGCAATTTAATATAGGTTATACATGTGCAGTCATGCAAAACATTTTCACATTAGCAATGTTGTGAAAGAAATCATAAAAAATTAAATTAAAAAAGAAAGCATAGACAAAAAATCTCAAGAAAAAAAGAAAGCAAAAAATAATGCTTCAATCTGCATTCAGACACCATCAGTTCTTTCTCTGGGGTTGGATAAGCCCTTCAGAGTTGTCTTGGATAATTGTATTGCTAAGAATAGCTAAGTCATTCACAGCTGATCATCTTACAATCTTGCTGTTACTTTGTACAAAGTACATTTCATTTTGTATCAGTTCATCTAAGTCTTACCAGGTTTTTCTGAGAGCAATCTGCTCATCATTAATCACATACCACAGTTTATTCAGCCATTCCCCACTTGATGGGCATCCCTTCAATTTCCAATTCTTTGCCACCAGAAAAGATCTATAAATATTTTTAAGTATGTATAGGTCCTTTTCCTTTTTTAATCTCTTTTTGGATACAGACCTAGTAGTGGTACTGCTAAGTCAAAGAGTATGCTTGCTTTTTATAGCTCTTTGGGCATAGTTCCAAATTGCTCTACAAAATGGTTGAATCAGTTTACAACTCCAGAACAGTACATTGATGTCTCATTTTTCCCACATCCCCTCCAGTATTTATCATTTAATCCAATAGGCATGAGGTAGTACCGAAGAATTGTTTTGATTTGCATCTCTCCAATTAATAGTAAGTTAGAGCATTTTTATGTTGCTACAGATATATTTGATTACTTCATCTGAAAACTTTATAACTTTTAATCATTTATCAGTTGGGGAATGACTCTTTTATAAAGTTGACTCAGTTATCTATATGTTTGAAAAATGAGTTCTTTATCACAGAAACTTGCTTCAAATTTTTTTCACAGTTATTATTCATAACTATTTCTCTCCTTTATTTTCTTTCCTTTCACCCTGCCCCTCCTGAAGTGTTTTGCTTCTGACTACCTTCTTCCCCAATCTGTTTTCCCTTCTATCACTCCCCCTTCTCTTATCTACTTCCCCTTCTACTTTCCTTCAGGGTAAGATAGATTTCTACATCCAATAGTATATGTTATTCCCTCTTTGAGCCAATTTTGGTGAGAGTATGGTTCACGCATTCCCCCTCCACTCTAAAAGCTTTTTTTTATTCTTTTATGTGACATAGTTTACCCCATCCTACCTCTTCCTTTTCCTTTCTCCCAGTGCATTCCTCTCTCGCCTCTTAATTTTATTTTTTTTATATCTTCCATTCATATTTAACTCACACCTGTGCCCTCTGTCTATATATACACCTTCAAACTGCCTAATAATGAAAAAGTTCTTATGAGTTACAAGTATCATCTTCCATGTAGGAATATAAAGTTTAACCTTATTAAGTCTTTTATTATTTCCTTTTCGTGTTTACCTTTTTATTCTTCTCTTGAGTCTTATATTTGAAAATCAAATTTTCTATTCTTCTCTGGTCTTTTCATCAAGAATGCCTCAAAGTCCTTTCTTTCATTGAATGCCCATTTTCCCCACTGAAGGATTATATTCCATTTTGCTATTTAGGTGATTATTGGTTGTAATCCTGTTCCTTTGCCCTCTAGAGTATCATATTCCAAGATTTCCAATCCTTTAATGTAGAAGCAGCTAAATATTGTCTTATCCTGACTGTGGCTCCATGATACTTTAGTTATTTCTTTCTGGCTCTTTGCAATATTTTCTCCTTGAACTGAAAGGTCTGGAATTTAGCTATAATATGCCTGGTAATTTTCATTTGAGGATCTCTTTCAGGAGGTGATAGGTGGATCTGTCAATTTCTATTTTATCCTCTGGGTTCTTGATATATCAGGGCAATTTTCCTTGATAATTTCATGAAAGATGATGTCTAGACTCTTTTTTTGATCATGGCTTTCAAATAGTCCAATAATTTTCAAATTATCTCTCCTGGATCTATTTTCCAACTCAGTTGTTTTTTCCAATGAGATATTTCACGTTGTCTTCTATTTTTTCATTCTTTTGGTTTTGTTTTATTGTTTCTTGATTCTCATGAGCTCATTAGCTTCCATTTACCCAATTCTAATTTGCAAGGAGTTATTTTCTTCAGTGAGCTTTTGTGCCTCATTTTCCATTTGGCCAATTCTTCTCAAGCTATTCTTCTCCTCGTTGGGTTTTTGTACCACTTTTACCATTTAGCCTGGTCTGTTTTTTGAGATATTTTCTTCAGTATTTTTTTGTGTCTCCTTTACCAAACTGTTTACTCTTTTTCATGATTTTCCTGCATCACTCTCATTTCTCTTCCCAATTTTTCCTCTACCTCTCTTATTTGATTTTCAAAATCCTTTCTGAGTTCTATCATGGCCTAAGGTCAATTCCTATGTTTCTTGGAGGCTTTGGATGTAGGAGCTTTGACTTTATCTTCTACCAAGTATGTGTTTTGATCTTTCTTGTTACCATATTTAAAAGGTACCAATTTTTTATGGTCAGAATTTTTTTGTTGTTTTTTCATTTTCCCAGCCTATTTCTTGACTTTTCACTCATTGTTAAAGTAGGGCTCTTGGGGCAGCTAGGTGGTGCAGTGGATAGAGCACTGGCCCTGGAGTCAGGAGTACATGAGTTCAAATCCGGCCTCAGACACTTAACACTTACTAGCTGTATGACCCTGGGCAAGTCACTTAACCCCAATTGCCTCACTAAAAAAATAAATAAATAAAATAAAGTAGGGCTCTGCTTCCAGGGTGGAGAGGGTACTGTCCAAAGCTTTAGAGGGCTTGTGCAGTTATTTTCAGAGATACTTCTAGGGGGATCCATCACATGGCTTGCATTTCCAGGGCATTAGGCTGACATATTTAGAGGCCAACAACTAAAACTTATGGGAATAGATGGGTGGCTGTGGGCATGGGAATCTTTTGCTATACTTACTCAGCTAAAGAGTTAAACCAGAAATGCTGCAGCAAAGGGGAGGACCTGTCAAAAAGATGCTTCTCATAGGGAAAAAACACATAAGGGAAATGTTCCAGGAGCTCTCTCCTAGGTCCATTATTATGTGTGAGTTTCAGACATGGACCAAGAAAAAGAAAATTTGAATTCTGTGTTTTTTATCTAATTTGGAGTTGCTAAAAATGTTCTCCTTGTGTATCCTTCAGAAGCAGAGTGACTCTTCATGCGTTCACCAACATTTCTGTCATTTCCATTATTCATGAAGGTCATCAGAACACTACTCAGGCAGCCTTGTCCTTATTTAGCTCAGAGCTTCTTAGCCAAACATCCATAAACTCGTTTTTTTTTTAATTCCAATAACTGTATTTTAATATAATTGTTTTCCTTTGATATCCAATATATTTTATTTTTTCACATTTAAAAACATGATTCTGAGAGGGGATGCATAGGCTTCCCCAGACTTGACTGCCAGAGGGGTCCAGATACAAGCAAGGTAAAGAAGCCATTTTTACAAAAGCATCAGGCAATTATTTCTGCCTCCCTCACTGTGGCCTGGGAAGAGAATGAAGCAAAATGAAGCAAAGTGCCAGGCAGGGTAGGGAAGGAAGCCATCACTGGGATTCTGCTGGAATCGCCTGAATCATTGATTCTTCCCATTACTGCACTTGACCCATTTGGGCCCATTCCATCACAGACAAAGCAACTCCTTTTGCTCATGTGGTGAAACAGGTAAAAGACCTTATTGATTTATAGCTGAGGAAACATGAGGCCCAAAGTGGGAAATTTTCTTGCCTGAGGGTCCCATAAGCAGCAGAGCTTGGATTGAACCCAAGTCCTCCAGGAACTCCAAATAGAGCACTTTTCACTTGACCCCCAGTGTCTGGTGTGGCATCATCTCCTTGGCTTGTGGATGAAGCACCTGATCTTCTGCCTCTTACTCTGCTCCAAGGAGAAAATAGATTAGATGAGGCATAGATGTTCTTATGATGGTCATGCAAAGATTATTTCTTCTGCTTTCAAAAGTGACTAATACAAAGTGTTGTGTATTATGGGGAACAAAGAAAACTTTGTTTCCCTTTGGCTCTGGTCAGTGTTAGGTGGTGCAGTGGGTTAGAGCAGGGCTTCTTAAAGTTTCCCACTCATGGCCCCTTTTCATTGGAGAAGTTTTTATATGACCCCAGGTATATAGGTATGTAATAGTGCTTCTTAACCTTCTACTGTTGCCAAATTTTTCACAACCCTTACATTCAGTTGCACAACCCCACATGAGGTCCCAACCCACAGTTTAAGAAGCTAGGGATTAGAGCACTGGGCTTGGAACCAGAAAGGCTCATCTTCCTTAGTTCAAATCCAGCCTCAGACACTAGCTGTGTGATCCCAGGCAAGTTACTTCACCCTTTTGCCTCCATTTCCTTGTTTTAAAATGAACTGGAGAAGGAAATGGCAAACTACTCTAGTATCTTTGCCAAGAAAACCCCAAATGTGGTCATAAAGAGGCAGACACAAGGGAAAAAGACTGAACAACAGCAATAATTACTAAATTGCCTTGGGTCAAGCAAAGTTAGTAGGGATAAGAAAACAATCTACACAATAACCATAAACATGTAGAAGATAGTGATATAAGAAGGAAGCTGGACTCGAGTTAAATGCAATGACCTAGTTTTCATGCAGAACAGAAAAAGAAACTGTAGAGAGGAAGGTGGCTATGGGTGCAGAATGTTGCATTTGTTGAGAGTCAGTCATGTGTACTAAGTAGGTAGAGTGCTAGACTTGGACTCAGGAAGACCTAGGTATGAATGCTGTCTTCCAGCCTCACATTTTTGAGTTTCCTCAACTGTAAAATAAGGGGAGTCATCTTTATGACTTCTAAAGTTCTTTTTAGGTCCGAGTCTGTTATCTGTTCCTTTATTCTGCAAGACTCAAACTTGGAAAAACAGATAAAAGCAACTGCTTTTGTGAGTATATATAAAAAATAAAAAGAAATTCCCTTGAATCTTTTGCCTTTCCCCCTCTAGATTTTGAGAACCCTGAATCGAACCTATGTTAACATGAAACAGAAACCCATTTGGAACGACTTAAACCCCAAAGCTGTGACAACGGATGAGCTCTTTGGCTTCATACACCACGCCACTCGAGAATGGAAAGATGGTAAGTCAAGGGTCCTTTCTCGTGGCCCACTCCTGCCCCTCTCCACTCCATCCTCTGCCCTGGGGCGATCCCACTTCTATTTCTTTGAACACGCTTTCCCATGGCTGCAATGTACTCCCTACTTAGCTCTATGACTGAGAATCCCTTGCTTATCCCAAGGTTTAACAGAGGTGTCACATTCCATGGGAAGCCTTCCCTGATTCTACCTCCCCTCCCCAACAGTTTTCAGTCACATCTCCTCCATCAAATTGTCATATATATTCTGGCTCATTTACATAGTATATCCCATCAACGCTTCTTGAAGACAGGGATGATTTTTCCTTTTGAACTTTGAATGTCCCATACCTGGCACATAGTAGGTACTTAGTAGAAGCTCACTGGATTGAATTCAAATGAGGATAAGATGAATTTAGTGCATTCTATCAATATCCATAGGATTTTACCCAACAGAAGTGCTACCCCATCTCCCCAGAAACCAGCAGATAAATCTGAGCCAACTAGATAGAAAGAGCTGACTGAAATTCTTCCTTGGGTGGTTTCCATCTTCTCTTCCTCCTTCCCTTTCATTTACATTATCTCAGTCCTTACCTCTTCTTGATCACAAGGTATAAGAAGGCAGATTAACAGAAACCCCAATAGATCCAAACTTTTCTCTCAAAAAAATTGTTCCTCTTCATGGTTATCCCTTTGGGACCAACAGTCTTGTTCTAGAAATATTCCTCTGCTCAAATTTTTTTTCTGAGAATTACATACAGGGCCAGCATAAAGTCGTGTCATTAAGTTACAGGCTCCTAGGATCTTAGAATTTTATAAGACAGTGATTTTTAGACCCAAAGAAGTGAGGCAATTTGCCGATGGTCACACAGGATTTTGGGGCACAGCAGATTCTCCCATGTACCAGCCAATCACTTTTAGGCAGTGATTAGGCTACTCTCTGGACCCAACTAAACGAACACATAATTTTGAGAGGGGTGAGGGCAGGACAAGAAGAAAGAAATTAAGGTTGGTTGAGTAAAGACTAGAAAACACTTCAAATTCCAGGAAAATTTCCAGATCAAAGGGGTTGAATGAGTGAATAAATAAATTTAAAAATAATTTACTATGTGCCCCAACAATATAGAGATTAGAAATATAAAAGCAGGAGCAGTTAGGTGGTACAATGGATAAAGCATTGGCCCTGGATTCAGGACGACCTGAGTTCAAATATGGCCTCAGACACTTGACACTTGCTAGCTATGTGACCCTGGGCAAGTCACTTAACCCTCATTGCCCCACAAAACAAAACAAAAATAAATACATAAATCAATAAATAGACAGACAGACAGAAAGATATAAAAGCAAAGACAAGCTTTGCCCTCAAGGAGTATATCTAAATGGGGTTGACAATTCACATAGAGGAGTGATGACCAGGGAAGTGTATGGGATGGTGAGTGACATCATAGAGGAGTAGATTGACACACCCCATCCAGGAACAATGTTGCCTTCAGCTCCATCTCCACCAGTTCCTTTATCTACCTCTCCAAGAGGAACCTTGGAGCTGTTGCTCCATTGAGCTGAAATTTCCTCCTGTCTTCTTGTTTTCTTGATAAAGAAAATGCCAAGACTGATAGAATTTAGTTCCTCCAGTAGTAAGTCTACTAACTGGCCATTGGACAAAGCTCTCACTACAGGGTATCAACAGCTAAGTTAAAGCTTAAAGATGGTCCAAAAACTTTGTGCTTCTCAGCTACTCGTTTTTCCACTAGAGAGGCAACAACAACAAAAAGGCCACCCAGCACTGAGGGTCATTTTGGTTTTTTCACTACTTCATGGGTTGTTATGGCCAAAGTACTAATTACCCAGCATCCAGCCTAGTGGTGATGAACCTTTCTCTGGAATTAGCTGACCCTGTCCTGAAGAAGCAGACTTGGTCTATTGCTAGGCCAGTCTTCAAAGCCCTTCCAGAAGGGTAGGACTGGTCACTCAGCTGGCCAAGTCTTCAAAGAACAAGTTGCCCCTGTCTCGAACTGTCAGAGTAGAACTTTATATTTCAAAGTAGTAAGGAGATATTTTTCTTTTTTCCTCTCCATTCTTTCCTTTAAAAAAATCAACAGTTTGAAATACATATTCTCTCTTTAATATAAATATATTTATCCTATGTAAAAATACTTGCATAAATATAAATATATGGCAGAAATACTTCACAATTTGACAATGGTCCTGAGCAAACGTAGCTGTACAAACCTTTGTCATTAAACTGTTTTCCCTTGATGACAATAGGGAAGAGATAATTTTGATACATATAATTTTAATAAAAATATTTTATAGTAAAAATGCCATATTTGAATTTTAAAAAATAATTTGTTACAGCTTTTCTGTTTTTATACCATCTACATTTCCTAATCTATACTCTCCCCTTCACCTACCTGCAAGAGCTAGCTCTTATGAAAAAATAATTTTTAAATGGGGGGAATCAACAAAACTAATCAACATATCAGAAAAGTTGAATCACTAAGCAAGCATTTATTAAGCACCTACTATGTGCTGAGTACTGTTAAGCCCTGGAGATAAACAAAGGTAAAAGACAGTCCCTGTCCTCAAAGAGCTCACAGTCTAATAGGGAAGACAACCTGCAAACTACTTCCTACAAACGAGATATATGCAGGATAACTTGGGGGTGATCTTAGAAGTCTCTTGAATTAAGGAAGACCAGGACAGACCTGCAAAATTTGCGGGGGGGGGGGGGGTGTTAGCTGGCACTAGGAGAAAGCCAGAGAAGCCAGCAGGGGAGATAAGGAGGGAGAGTGATCCTGGAGTGGAGAAAAAATCAGCAAAGATGACTGGAAAGAAAACAATTTGACATTATATGCAATATTCCACGTCCCTGGATCTCCACTTCTGCAAAGAAGCAGGGAGAAGTACCTCTTCTTATCTGTTCTTTGAGATCAAGCTTGTTCATTATAATTTCCTAGCATTTAGTTGCCACAGATGGCTTTAGAAATCCACCAGAATTCTAAACATTCTTTGTTGGTAGGACTCTTTTCATCACTCCTGAGAGAGCAAGCCAACCTTCTGCATGACGGGCCCAAGTGGATAGTTCTGGATGGAGACATTGATCCATTGTGGATTGAGTCACTCAATACCGTGATGGATGATAATAAGGTGAGCTGCCCTTTTCTGCTGAGTTTTGCTTTGGCTTCAGTTTCCTCCATGTGCAAGAAATAATTTTCCTTCATGAACTCAGTTTCACTTCAGTGTCTTTGACCTTGGGTTCTTGCTGGGGCCCCATTACAACTCCCTGTGCTCTGGGGGTGCTTCTCCTTAATCCCTGTTTGTGACTGGTTAGTGCAGCTCGTACAACCATGTTACTCCTAGTATGAATGAAAGTTAGAAACCTGCCTCTCTCTTTTTTTCCTTTTCTTCTTTCTAATTTTTCTCAATTATATGTAGAGATATTTTTTGAGTTCCAAATTTTCTCTCCCTCTCTTCCCTCCCCCCTCCCTAGGCTAGCAAGCCACTTGATAAGGGTTATTCATTACAATCGTGTTAAACATATTTCCACATTAATCAGAACAAAAGAAAAAAAATTTTAAGTATCCTAAAGTTTTTTAAAAAATGAACTAAATAAATAGTTTAAAGTATCTATACAAAAGGGGAAAATGCAAGAAAGAATAAACAAGAACGATAACAAAAGAGCAACAAAAGTGAAAATAGTATGCTTCAGTCTGCATTCAGACTCCATAGATCTTTCTCTGAATGTGGAGAGCATTTTTCCACCATGAGTCTTTTGGCATTGTCTTACATCATTTTATTGCTGAGAAGAGTTAAGTCTATCACCGTTGATCATCACATAATGTTGTTGATAATGTGTACAATGTTCTCTTGGTTCTGCTCATTTCACTCAACATCAATTCGTATAAGTCTTTCCAGGTTTTTCTGAAATCATCTTCTTATTATCTTTTTTTTTTTTTTAGTGAGGCAATTTGGGGTTAAGTGACTTGCCCAGCTAGTAAGTGTTAAGTGTCTGAGGCCGGATTAGAACTCAGGTACTCCTGATTCCAGGGTCGGTGCTCTATCCACTGCTCCACCTAGCTGCCCCTTCTTATTATCTTTTACAGCATAATAGTATTTCATTACATTCACATATCACAACTTGTTTAGTCATTCCTCAATTAATGGGCACTCCCTCAATTTCCAATTCTTTGCTACCGCAAAAAGAGCAGCTATATTCTTGTATATGTGGGTCCATTGCCCTTTTTTATCATCTCTTTGGGATATAGAACTAGTAGTGGTATTGCTGGGCCAAAGGGTATGCACAGTTGTTTTTTTTTTTTTTCGGGGCAATGGGGGTTAAGTGACTTGCCCAGGGTCACACAGCTAGTAAGTGTCAAGTGTCTGAGGCCGGATTTGAACTCAGGTACTCCTGAATCCAGGACTGGTGCTTTATTCACTGTGCCACCTAGCTGCCCGGGTATGCACAGTTTTAAAGCCTTTCAGGCATGGTTCCAAATTGCTCTCCACCTGCCTCTCTTTTTAAAAGGTTCATCCATGCTTTTTGCTGTTTCACACCAGCAATGCCCCAATACTACACACTTTTCCCCCCTCTACCAACACACATACCTCTCCCTAGTAACAGAAAACAGTGCATAAAGGCTGTGTGTGCCATATTTTCCCCAAGACAGCCTCATGGAATTACAAAACTGTGACTAGAGCAGGGCATTCGGGTCTTTGTCCCAGGGTGGGTAATTTGAAGGGAGCTCACAGCACCTTCCTGGTGGCATTTCCCCCTGAGCCTGCCCTATCCCTGATGGAGGCCTAACCTGCCGGCATCCTCCTCCTTTCAGTGGTAGCCAACTCCTTCCTCTGTTTCCCTGTTTAAGCGCATCCCCAATAGCATGGTGCATGTTCCTATTGGCAGCTACAGTTCAATAGAATCCTCTAGATGTCCCAGAGTGCTCTTCCTTCTCCTGGTGCCTCTCCCCAACAAGTGAGCCTGAGCCTCCTCCCCACCCTTACACCTAGCCAGCTTCAGCAGGTGACCATTGCTTTAGCTCCAGCTCTGGGCTCTGGGTTTCATATGGAAAAATGTATGGCTTTTTCTATGGGAAGAATGAAGGAAATGCCTTTTCCCCCATAAGAATGGGGGAGCCCAGCTACTAACTGGTATATATCACTGTACCTCCAATGTTAAAGCTTCTCAAGTCACATCGACAATCTCATTAGTGCCACAGTGGATGGAGTGCTGGATTCAGATCTCACCTCTGGCAGATCCCTCGGCCTCCATGTCCTTATCTGTAAGTGAGTGAGAACAGTCATAGCATCTGCCTCACAGGGCTATGGAGTTCAAATGAGACAGACTCTTAGAGACCTTATAGGAGCTCTAGAGCAATGCTGGCTCTCATCATCATGTCTATCTTCCTCCTCATCCCTGCAGAGGCTCCTCCAGCCTTCCCTCTCCCACCTCCAGCCACTCACCACATCCTCTGGGCTCTCCCTCCCTGCCTCTCACCTGGTTCCTGGACCTCTTGTCTGTGCCTTCTCTAACCATCCTCCCTTCAGCTGCCAAAGCCTTCCCCTGAATGGAGCATGGGATCACCTCACACCCTTGCTCTAAAGTCTTCCTTGGCTCCCTGTAGTTTATCAAATTAGGTTCAGTTAGCCTGGTGCTCTCCAAACTCTATTTATGGGCCTGTTTCCATGATGTCTTCCCCTAACAAAATGTAGGGTCTTTGGGGGCAGGCATTGTTACTTTTGTCACCATGTCCCCAGCACCACACCTGGGATGGTGTAGGCACCTGATAGAATTGAATGGAATGTGGAAGGGCAGCCAGGGCGTGCCTGTCATCTGAGGGCCATCCTGACAACACTGGGGGCTGAGGGGTGTGGACACAGGGAAGGGGGCTGCTGTCAGCCTCCAGGCCATGGTTTCTGGCCCCAGCAGCTCCTAAAGTTTCTTTCTGAGGCAGCCATTGGTACTTGTGTAAGGGCATCAGTAGCAGTGGAAGCAGACATCTTGGAAGCATTGACTTAAGGGAAACACGGCCCCTTTAAATCATTGCAGCTCCAGGAAACAAGCATTAATTAAGTCCTTCCTGCCTCCTGCTGCATTCTGTGAGGTGCTAGGGATCCCGAGTCAGAAACAAAAGCATCTCTGCCCCTGAGGAGCGTCCATGCTACTGGGGGAAACACACACATGGCTCAGGAAGTACAAAATATAAAGTCAGCCTCTAGTCAGGGATGGAGAACTGGATCTGGGGTCAGAGGATCTGAGTTCAAATCCTGCTGCTGACCCACACAAGCTGTGACCCTAGGCAAGTCACCCCCCCCCAAACCTTCATTCCTCAAGTGTAAAATAAAGGAGTTGGTCCAGGCGACCTCTTAGTGGAGGTAAAACATTATCAAATGGGAAAATAAGTGACTTCCTGGATAACTCCGAATGATGTATTAGTAGAAAGGGGACACATTGTAGTAGATAGGGGGCCTTAGGGTCAGGAAGACCTGGGCTCGAATCTTGCCTCTAACACATACTGACTGTACAACCTCCCTGTGACCGACTCTCTTGAGACTTTGGGGTATGGACGAGTTGCCAGTCTTTAGCAGTGGAGGGAGTTTCCCACTGAAGAAATCCCGGGGGTGGTCATTTCAGTTAGTTAAGGCCCAGCCCTGACGCCGGTCAGGACTGTGGGCTCAGAGCCCGCTCCCTGGGTGTCTATTCTGCCCGCCCACTGACCAGGACCAGCCACACCCTGCCCCAGGTTCCCCTGCTTGGACACTGTCCTGTTTCATCTCCAGTGTCTGGTGCTGGATGTCAGCCTGATCCCTGGAATGACTGTGGCCTTTTTCTATTCAGGTCCTGACACTGGCCAGTAATGAGCGGGTGGCCCTCACCCCTCACATGAGGCTCCTGTTTGAGATCGACCATTTACGGACAGCGACCCCTGCAACTGTGTCCAGAGCCGGGATCCTGTATGTGAACCCGCAAGACTTGGGCTGGAATCCGTGAGTATTCCTTCTTCAGGTGTGACGGGAAAGTCTTCATGCGATGTATGAGGAGAGGAGCCTGAGGGAGCATTGGCAGGTGCCATTTTGGCTAAGTGTCCTGGCTGTGCTCTGTGCCTTAGGAGTCCGAGGACCACAGCACTGACCAGTCAGGCTTTATAGTTTCTGTAAAGTGATTTACCTCCATTGTCTAAATTAGTACCTGGTGCACAGTAGGTGCTTCATTAACGTTCATTGACTGACTTCTCTAGTGACCTTGCTGGCTAGGAAGTTGAGGGCATAAGCAAGAGTTGCACTGACGTCCTCAAACTCTAAATCAGGGATCTACTCATTATGGCCTGAGCCCAAATCTAGTGATGGAGAAGGAGGTGATCACTTGGTCATTAAGCACGTATTAAGCACCTACTAGGTCCTAGGCACTGTGCTAAACTTGGGGTACCAAGGCAGGCAAAAAACATCCTCTGGTCTCAAGGTGCTTACAGCCTAATGAGGGAGACAACATACCTGTAACTGTAGAAGACAGCCTCAATGTAGGACAAAATGGAGATGATTGACAGAGGAAAGAGGGATGGGGAAAGGCTTCCTGTGCGAGATGGAACTTGAAGGAAGGCAGGGAAGCTGAGAGGTGGAGATGAGGCAAGGGGAGCATCCCAGGCAGGAGGAACAGCCAGGAGGCTGGTGTCCCTGGGTGGGAGGCAGCTACACGGCACAGTAGTGAACAGAGCGCCAGGTCTGGCATCAGGATGACCTGAATTCAAATCCAACCTCAGATGCTTCCTAACTCTGTGACCATATGGTCAGGTCACGTCACCTTGTCTGCCTCAGTTTCCCAATCTGTCAAATGAGGCAGTTGTGCTCAGGGGCCTCTAAGGCCCCTCCCAGTTCTGTATCTGTGAGCCTACAAGTATTAGAGAAGAGATGGGGCAGTACGGGAAGATCAGTTGGGATCAAGACACCAAAGGAAACACGCATAAAGGGGAAACGGCGGCACCACAGCAGATTGTGGTGGAGCGGCCGTCCCTTCTGAGAGCAGAGAAGGAGGGGGTCTGACCTGGGAATCTTAGGCTCCCCCAGAGCCTGCTGGTGGATGAGTCTCCCCAGCATCCCAGTGTGCCGTGCTTTCTTCTTTTGGAAAACTCTGGGACTTTCTCTCGTCTCTTCCAAGCCTTGCAGCACTGCTCCCTCCCCCTGGGCCCCATCCCCCTTCCTCTGCTGTCTCTTCCAGCTGTGCTGGGGGCTCTCCCTCTTCCCCCTCAGCACAGATCAGCAGTCGTCACCCTGCCCTTGGGTTCCTGCTGATTTCATCTTCTGTGTGTGGATCACTGTGATTGACAGAGAATTTGCTGCCTGTGGTGATGGGGAAGCTTGAGATGCAGAGGACCCCATGAGATCAGTGGGTCTGGACAAATGGCAGCATCCCCTGGGATTACATCCTGAGCGCAGCTGGCCGTGTTTGTCTGCAGCAGAGTGACCCGGACCTCCCAGTTTGGGTGATGGGTGTGATGTGGCCCAGCATCCCCAGAGTGAACATCTGGGGTCCTTTTGTCTGAGGGAGGAGTGGCACAGGGATTTAAATGGGGCCTCTGTAAATGCCAGAAGAATGCTGGGATGTAAGCTGGGATGCTGTGCCCACAGCCTTGTCGTGGCAAGGGCACAGGGCTGGATGACCTCCGAAGGCAAGAGGGAGGTCCTCAGTGGTGCTGGCAGCCCTTCCTGTAGCTGGATGGGCCCTGGCACTCCCTCCACATGGGTGATGTCTCCATACGAGGATGCAAAGGATTCCTCCCGAACCATGTTCTATGAGCTGACTTCACGTGTTTCTGCCCCCGTGGCCAATCTCAGACAGAGGATGCCTGCCTCTTCCTGTGCCTGTATGTCACCCTGGTCCTCCCCCTCCACACTCTTGTCCCTGGAGGACCTGCCTCGCCCAATTCGACCTTTTTTCCTTTAATCCAATCCACTCCAACCATCGTTTTTAAAGCAAAGCAAAATTCAGCAAGCAGTTGTGCCCACTGCATGCCAGGCCCATGGCCTACCCAATCTAGAGAAAGGGAGAAACAGAACAGGCCCCACCGTCAAGTTTACATTCCGCTGAGTGAAAATGGCACGGAGGCACATGGGGATGTCTGCCCTGGGAGAGTAAGGTCCTCCAGGCGAGGGATGGTTTTACTCCCCATGTTGACAGTGTCGGACCCACACTTGGTGCTTCTTGACTGATGGGATATAAATGAGGGAGGGGAAGTCACAGCTGGGGAAATTGGGAAAGGCCTTATGTAGGTTGGCACCCCAGCTGTGCCTTGAAGTGAAAGAGGCAAATTCGAAGAAAGAGAGCATTCTAGGCAGGGGTCACAGCCTGGACAAAAGCTGGCAGGCAGTAAATGGTGTGTTCTGTAGGGAGAACAATGAGGAGGCCGCTTTGGCTCCATGCCCTTTGCTGAGCATATCTCTCCGGGTTGTATACCCTGAAAATCATTGATGATCAGTGGGTCATTACAGGGAGTTGTCAGTTCAAGAACCTCATTTCAGATCTCCAAATAACTGGGGTCAATACTCTCCACAAGCAAGCCTGAATTCTTTCCACAAAGCTGGCCCACTCTGCAAAATGAGTCTGAGCATTTGGGAAAATGAAAGGGAGGATGCCCTAGATCAGGGGTTGTCACAGTGCGAATCCTGCTCTGTGTGACCCGGAGCTAGTCATTTCCTTTTTCAGGGCTTCCTTTGAGTCTAGATGACCTCTGGGGCTCCTCTCAGCTCTCATCTAGGGTCTTCTGCAACCTCATAGAAAGCAAAACAAAACAAAACAAAACATCCTAATGAGGAGGAGATACCATGAGAGAAGTGTGGTTAGATGGAAATTATTCCGAGTGCCAACTCCCTGTGAGTCAGCAGTGTGGGATAGTAACTGAGAAAGCTGATGGAAGTTTTGGATGTTTGAAGAAAAACTTGGCTTCTAGGAATAAGCAGGTGTTAGTCTCTTTGTCCTCTGCCGACCAGCACCCATACAGAGCTCAGCTCTGGACCCCACCCTTGAGGAAGGATGCTGATGAATGGAAGAGCATGCAGAGGATGGCAACCAGCCGGTCTAAGGGCCTTGACTTCCTGCCATAGGAGGATGGGTTCAATGAACTGGGACTGTCTGGGAGATGTGGGAGAGCCATGCTAGCTGTCTGAAGGGTGTCCATGGAAACTGTATCAGACCTTCTGTGTTTGGCCCTGGAGGGCAGAAAGAACTGGGAGCAGTGGACAAAGAGGCAGACTTGGGCTTCATGCCAGGAAGCCTCCTTGACCATGAAAGTCATCCTGGAGTACGGGGTTGGGGAGGGGGGGGTGATTGAGGAGCTGGTGAGGTCCTACTGCTTGGGGCCTTAGAGGCAAGATGAGAGTTTGTTAGGCATACAATACTGGGAGTGGTCATTCCTGTGAGAGTCAGAATTAATATTGTCTGAGGTCCCTCCCAACACTGAGATGCTGGGAGTTATGGCAAAATGGTGCCTCCCTCCCTTATATTCAGAGGTGAGAGACTAGGGATGAGGAGCCCCAAATACCCTGTCAAACATGATTAATATCTTCATTAGATTGGCTGAGCTGCTTTCTTTCTCCTTTTTTATTGTCTTATAAGGTATGACTTTCTGATATTGATTATTTATCTCAATATCTTTTTATGTACATGTATAGATGTATATGCTTAAAATGTGTGTATGAGAGAGAGGGAGAGGAGGGAAAGGAGACAGGAGAGAGAGGGAGAGAAGAAGAGGGAATGCAAATGTGAATGCTCCAATTCAGGAAACAAAATGTTTACAGAGTGAGAAGTTGACACGACATAATTGCAAGCATGCCTCTGATTATTTGTACAAAGATGTGTCAGCTTTGTAAAAGCCGACTTCACAGACGCAGGTTTCAGTCCAATCTTCCTCCTCTTCTCTCTTCCAGGTATGTGGCCAGCTGGATTGACAAGAGAAGCCATCAGTCTGAAAAGGCCAATCTGACAATCCTTTTTGATAAATATGTTCCCCCGTGCTTGGATAAGCTGAGGACAAGCTTTAAAACAATCACTTTGATTCCAGAGAACAGTCTGGTTCAGGTTTGTGTCTTACCTTGGTAATAGTCAAAGAGAATTCTCCCTCCAGTCCAGAATTCTGCCTCCCTCTTTCTCTTAGGAGGCACACTATTGGTTTTCCCAGCCTTTCCCTACTTAGTCTCAGCCTCTTACTCAGGGAGAAAATGTCCCTCTTTCTAAACTGCTCTCTTTCCAATTTAACTGAAAAAGGGTTTGTAGAAAATATTTGAAAAGTGCCTTTCCAAGAAAGGGATGACTAATAATTGACTTTTATATTATGTTTAATGCATATGACCTCATTTAATGATATGACATCCTTGTGAGACAGGGGCTACAGACAGACAGATGGACAGACAGAACATTCGTTAAACATTTACCATGTGCATGCACTTAACAGTGTTCTAAGGACTGGGGTTACAAATATAAGCAAAAAGAGAAACAACCTCTGACCTCAGGGATCTTCCATTCTGGGGGAAAGGCAACACATACACAAGAGCTTACATTAAAGCTGAAGGGGGTGTGCTCAGAGACAAAGGGTAAAGGTCTAAAAAATCAGGAGCAGAGAGGGTGGAGGTTTCAGGAAAATGCATGGATCAGAGCAGGGAGCCAGAGGTGTGCAGATAGCTGCTAGGACCAAGGCATCAAAGTCCAGAAAACTGGGAGCAAAATTCATTATTAGATATTATTATCTTGATTTTACACATGAGGAAACTGAGGCTGAGAGATTTCAGGTGACTTGCCCAGAGTCATTCATATAGCTGGGTAAGTGTCCCTGGATAGGATTCAGACCCACGTTTTTTCTCACTTTGAGTGTAGCATTTTCTCTACTCGTCTGCTGCTTCCATTATGCAGCAAGGCCTCTCCGATTACTGGTCCTCAATTTGGCCCCAGCTGTGGCTATTGGCCCTTCATATTAGAATCAGAATCAGAGTTAAAAGGAACCATAAAGATGATCCAGGCCCCCATTTCATAGCTTAGGGAATCAATGGCTTAGGGAAATGAAAGCGCTTCCCAAAGATCACAGCTAGTTATTATGTCAAAGATGACCAGGTCTTCACCAAGACAGCTTGTCATTGCTGCAAAAGTACCAAATTGCCCTCTGACTGACTGTATTATAACCTGCAAGCAGCATGACGTTGGGGAGAAGTAAAGCATTTGGGTTCAAATCCTATCCAGTTCTTATTACTCACGTGATCCTAAACAGGAGCTTTAGCTCCTCAATCAAGAGAGGTGGTCTGGCCGGATGATTTGGAAGGTCTTTGCCATTTCTAAACCTATAAAAGACAAAAAAGTCAAAACCTCACATTGAGCTACACATATCACCTGGAATATATGTTATCTAGGAGTGTTTGCATTGAAATAAGTATAAATCTGTAAGTCAACAAATATTCATCAAACTTTTACTATGTGCTGGGCACCGTGCTAAATACTGGGGAAACAAAGAAAGGCAAAGATAAACTCCCTTCCATTAAGGAGTTCACATCCTGTTAGGGAAGAGCATGGATAAAATGGACATACAAGATATATACAGTGTAATGAGATCTCAAAAGGAAGTCATTAGGAGGAGGAGGAAAGGGAGAAATGGGAAAAGAGAATAAATGTTTGAAGCTAAAGAAATGAAGCTCAAATAGTAAAAATTTCAGCCATCATACAGTGAGTAAGGAGGAAAGTATCATTTTTGACTTGGAAATCACACAACCTAATCAACATAGCATGAGTCCATTGTTATTGTTCAATGAGATTGACAATTACAATGAAGTTAAATTGAAAATTATTTAATACAAATAAAAAAAAATCCTAACCCCAACTCAGAGGTTTGGGCTACTTCACACACCAATTAAATCAACAGCAGCCTTCAGCAGTTGTTATTCAAGGTATAATTTAGCGTTGAATGCAGGGCTGAATTTATTCATAATGCATTAATTATGGGGCCGATCTAATTAGTCTTCCTCTAGTTTCATACTTGTTAAAAGCAGGATGACATTCTTTCTCAGGCTGACTTGGTATCTTGTGTGATTCTTTCTGGTGTTAACTTTTTCATTCAAGGATTGTGTGAAAATAGGTCAGTGGGAAAAAAGATGGTTCTAGCTCTACAGTTCCTCTGTATTTAGAAGCAAGCTAGTGACTTCTGAGCTCCTGGGAGCTTCACTGAGTTTCCACTATTCCCCCGCTTCAGAGTCTGGTCCCTTCCCTGTGGGCAGTTGTAAAGAAATCAAATGGGTTAACAAAGGTAGAGAGCTTTGCAAACCTTAAAGTGATATATAAATCATAGCTATTATTATTGTTTAAAAATAAGAGTTTGTAGAGAAGAGAATGGCTTTAATAAAATACATGCTTGGTGGCAGCTAGGTGGTGCAGTGGATAAAGCACCAGCCCTGGATTCAGGAGGATGGGAGTTCAAATCCGACCTCAGACACTTGATGCTTACTAGCTTTGTGACCCTGGGCAAGTCACTTAACCCTCATTGCCCTACAAAAACCAAAACAAAACAAAAAAACACACATGCTTCCCTTTAAACATCCTTCCCAGTCTTGTTTTCCAAGCATACAATTTATCATAATAATTCTAATAGCAATACTTAACATCACATGTAAATAAAAATTACAGAGTGTGCTCCTCACAATAGCCCTGTGAGATAGGTACCACAGGTATTCACAACATTTCATAGATGGGGACAATAAGGCTAGAATTCAGGAACTTGCTCAAGGTCATACAGCTGATAAATTCAAGAGTTGGGCTTTGAACACAAGACTTCACCATTTGCAAATCTCCACCTCTTCCCAGTCGGTCACATCACTTTTCCATAATGAGGGCGGTTGGACTATATCAGTGGTGTGGAACTCAGATAGAGTTGTATCTAAGGATCCCTGCAGGCTCATATTGACTTAGAATAACACACACTTGCTTCTGGGGTGGAGCCAAGATGACAAAGTGGAACACTCAGTAAAGCTCTCCCAACATTCCTCTCCAAACAACCTTAAAATAATGCCTCAATTCGGATTCTGAACCAACAAAAGGTTAAACAATCCAAAGACAACTCGGGAGGTCAGGAAGAGAGATCGGTGACACAGGGGAAGAGGCTGAAACAATAGCGATAGGACAAGGTGGTGACAAAAGCAGCAGCAGCAGCTTTGGAAACTCTCAAGCCAGAGACAGTAAGGGGACCTGGCAACTGGTCAGAAAGATTACAGGGGACTGTGTCCTTTGCTAGCACTGTACAAAGGACCAGATGCTGCTTGACATATCCACCATCTATACCTTCTGGGTGTGTAATTTAAATTTCTAAATGTGGGTTCTATCTGTCCCCCCAGTTTTGGGGGGAAACTGACTAAAATCACTGATAAACGAGTTTAGGTTTTTTAAGGGTTTCTTGAAAGATAGTAAAAGAAAGAGAAAGATTGAGAACAGATTTCTTATAGCCTGAAATCCTCGCCTTCCTGAACTCCCCTGTGAAATTCCCTGCCACCAGGCTGATATCTCACAGCCAAAGAGAGCATAGAGCAAGCTCCCTGCGCAGGCTCAGCCTCCTCCTTCCTATCCCCTCCCAGAAATGGGAGGCTCTTCAAGCTGATTGGTTGACTGGGCTGGAAGGTGGTCAAAGTTCAAAATTGTTAGCTTCTGAGAACCATGTTTTCTTAAGTACTCTCAAGTACCAGCCAGATGTGCTTAGAATCTAGTTAACTAGAAGTCAACCATTAATTCAGTCAATTCAATCAGTTTATCTGCTAAATCCATTATCTTAACACATGGGTCCTAGTTCAAGGGCAAAAAGGAACACTTTCAGTCAAGAGGAAGTGAAGGCCCTTAGGTCACAGGGGTAGCAATCATGACTTCAGACAAAGCACAAGCAAAAAATAGATCCGTTTAAAGAAATAAGCAGGAAAAGTAAATCTTGCTTAATGATGCCATAGAAAATGAAGTAATATCAGTTCTAAACATACTGGCATCAAATATAATAGCATCTAAATTCTTTTTTTTAACCAGGAAGGATTTTATTTTTCTCCCATAAGCATTAAAAAAAAATAAATATTTTGTTTAAAGTTTTGAGTTCCAAATTTTGTCTCCTTCCTTCCCTCCCTTACCCCTCCCTGAAGTGGTAATCAATCTGGTATAGGATACACATGTGCAGTTAGCATCTAAATTATTTTTTGTTTGTTTTTGCAGGGCAATGAGGGTTAAGTGACTTGCCCAGGGTCACACAGCTAGTAAGCCTCAAGTGTTTGAGGTCGGATTTGAGCTCAGGTCCTCCTGAATCCAGGGCTGGGGCTTTATCTATCCACTGTGCCACCTAGCTACCCCCAGCATCTAAATTCTTAAAGGAAAAGTTAAATGAATTAGAGGAGGAAATAGTAAAACTATACTAGTAAGGGAACTATACATTCCCCTCTCAGGGCTAGATAAATCTAACTACAAAATAAATAAGAAAGAAGTCAGGGAGATGAATTGAAACTTAGAAAACTTATAAAAGGGGCAGCACAGTGGATAGAGCACTGGCCCTGAATTCAGGAGGACCTGAGTTCAAATGTGGCCTCAGACACTTGACACTCACTAGCTGTGTGACCTTGAGCAAGTCACTTAACCCCAATTGCCTCACCAAAAAAAAAAAAGAAAGAAAGAAAGAAAGAAAAGTTATAATAGACCTCTGGAGGAAACTGAATGGAAGTAGAAAGGAGTATACCTTTTTCTCAGCTATACATATCACCTTTACAAAAACTGACCATGCATTAGTTTATTAAAATCCACACAACCAAATTTAGAAAAATTAAATGAACCATTTTTAGACCATAATGCAAAAAAAAATCACATTCAATAAAGGGCCATGGAAGCATATATTAAAAATCAATTGGGGGGCAGCTAGGTGGCGCAGTGGATAGAGCACCGGCCCTGGAGTCAGGAGGACTTGAGTTCAAATCTGGCCTCAGACACTTAACACTTACTAGCTGTGTGACCCTTGACAAGTTACTTAAGCCCAATTGCCTCACTAAAAAAAAAATCAATCAGAAACTAATCCTAAAGAATGAGTGGGTCAAAGAACAAATCACTGAAAAAACAATAGCATTAAAAAGAATGACAATGAGACAACATTCAAAAATTTGTGGGAAAATTTATCTCTCTAAACAAGTATCAATAAAAAAGACAAAGAGCAGATCAATAAATTGGGCATGCAGTTAAGAAAGCTAGAACAAATTTTAAATCCCCAATTAAACACCAAAATGGAAATCCCCAAAATAAAGAAGAGATTAATAAATTTAAAAGTATAAAAACCATTGAACTAATTAATAAAACCAGGGGCTGGTTTTACCGAGGAGGGGAACCAATAAAACATATAAACCCGTGGTTAATTTGATTTTTAAAACAGAAGAAAGCCAAATTGCCACTACCAAAATTGAAGAGGGTAAATTCATTGCTAATGAAGATGAAATTAAAGCAATTATTAGGAGTTATTTTGCCTAATTATATTCCAGTGAAACTGACAATCTAAGTGAAATGGATGAATATGTATAAAAAATATAAACTGCCTGGATTAACAGAAGAGTAAAAATACTTAACCTTATTTTGGAAAAAGAAATTGAACAAGTCAAAAGAGCTCCTTAAGAAAACAAATCCCCTGGACCAGGTAGATTTACAAGTGAATTCTACCAAACATTTAAGGAACAATTCATCTTTACCAGGAGAGCCTATACATGAAATCATAGATTGAATTTAAAAAAAAAAGATGAACCTGTGATCAACGAGAAGCCCAGAAAAGTGCCTTGCCCAAGTTCCCACAGCTGGTGAGCAGAAATGCTATGACTCCAAACCATTGCTGTATATTACAGTTAACACAATAGCTAGCCTGTATATGACACTTGAAAGTTAGCAAAGTACAGTAGAAATATTATCACATTTTATCCTCATCACCACCTTGGGAGGTAGGTGCTAAATATTAACCCCATTTTATAGATGAGGAAATTGAGGCAGGCGGGTTAAGTGACTTGCTCAGGTTCACACAACTAGTGAGTGTATAATATTGGCTTTGAACTCAGGGCTTCCTGATACCAGGTCCAGCATTCCATCATCTGTGCCACATCTCTACTGTTTGTAAAAAGGGTATGATGACCGCGCCTACCTTGCAGGCTTGTTTTGAGGATCAAATGAGATCACACTTGCAAACCTTAAAGCACCCCCAGATGGTTGGTCCTCATATGCCGCTGTCCCTTCCCACCCTCCAGGCACCTCTCCATGACCATGGTGTGATGGCATTTCTCAGCCACATAGCACGTTGTTTATTGTTTTAGTCCTTTTGCTTGAAGCCCCATCTCATCTCAGCTATTTCTTTTTTATTATTATTTTCTTTTAGACTCTTTGTTCTCTTTTGGATTGTTTGCTGACCCCAGAAAATGTGCCCTCAGAAAGCCCAAGGGAAGTCTATGAGATCTACTTTGTCTTTGCTTCTATCTGGGCCTTCGGGGGAGCCCTGCTCCAAGATCAGGTACGAGTACAGGAACAAATGTGGGAGAAATAGACCATGAGACACATTAAACTATGATGTGCAGGTTTGCAAAGCACATACAATGGTTTCTCCCCTCAGGCACCACGATGGTTCAGGCTCACATCCCCTCTCTCCTGGGCTGTTAGGACAGCCCCCTCATTGGTCTCCTTGCCTCCTGCCCCAACTGCCAGAGAGAGAATCTGAAAGTCCAAAATGCCACTCCCCTCCTCAATAAGCATTAGTGGCTCCCCATTGCCTCTCAGATACAAAATAAACCCCATTCTTCTTGAACTTTGGGCACTATATGCTGGTTCCCACCTCTCACTGAAAGTACAGTCTGCTCATGATCCATTTTCATTTAAATGAAAGAGCCGTGTTGGACTAACTGAATAGGGACATGATGCTGGCCAGAACTGTCAGTCTCAGTCCTACTGAGACTTAGCTTGTTGTTTAGTTAGGTGTTTTTAGAATCTGATGATAAATAGTGCCCTGTTCCTTTTAAAATAAAATAATAGGGGGCAGCTAGGTGGCCCAGTGGATAAAGCACTGGCCTCGGATTCAGGAGGACCTGAGTTCAAATCTAGCCTCAGAGACTTGACACTGACTAGCTGCGTGACCTTGGGCAAATCACTTAACCCTCATTGCCCCACAAAAATTTTTAAAAAACATTTATAAAATAAAATAATAGATTGTATTGATATTTTTGTTTTCATATCACCTATATTTCCCCTGGATCCCTCCCCTCTACTCCTACAAAGGCATCCCTTATTACAAGGATTGTTTTTTCTAAGAGGAAGAGAGAGAAAAAAATCCATCAAAATTGTTTAACACATTGAGAAACACCTATTATGTCGAGGGTTGCACCTGTGGATCCCTCCCCACTCCCCAGTCAAGAAGTTGGGGCAGATGTCCTCACATCTCTCTTCTTTGGGGGGTGTCCTTCTTCAAACTTTCACAACATTCAGCTTCCATTACGTTGTGGTGCTCATCTTCCACATTGTTGCAGACATTATACACAGTGTTTTCTTGGCCCTTCTAATTTCATTCTGCATCAGTTCATATAAGTCTTCCGAGGCTTATATGAATACATAGTCAACGTATTCATTGTCTCTTACAATACGGTAATATATTCGAGTACCACAGATTGTTTGGCCGTCCCAAAATGATGGACAGTGACTTTGTTTCCAAATTCTTTGCTACCAGGAAAAGAGCTTCTATAAATGTTGGTATCTGTGGGCCTTTTCTTTTTGTCCATGATTCCTTGGTGCCCGTGCATTGTCACTGGGACGTTTTGCTCTTACAAAACAAACAAAATCTACCTGTGGGCTTGACTTCCAGCTATAATAATGGCTGATACACGCCAAATGTGACAGCATATGTCTGGGGAAGGCTGAGGTGAGTGCATCCCTCAAGTTCAGGAATTCAGAGATAGAGTATAAACCTTACACTGATAGGGCAGCCCTCAGGCTACCTAAGGAGAATAGCAAACAGGCTCTGGCTGGGAAGAGGCAGCAGGTTAAAGCTTCTCTTGTCATCAGCAGTGGGATTGGGCCCTTGGGTGACTGCTCCACTTGGCGGAAAATAGGGAAATCTAATCTCAGAATGATGATAATGATGATGGTGGATATTCAGGTAAACTCTAAGGTTTGTGAGACCAAAAATCTCACTTGATCTTCAATACCAGCCTCTTAGGTGTAGGTACCAAAGCACTTACTATCCCCATTGTTTGGGGGGTCAGGGTTGGGCGAGAAGGGAATGAGTCCCAGGAGGGCAAAGGCCTTGCGGGTGGTCATTCAGCTTGCAAGTATCAGAAGCAGGGTTCTAATTCAGCTCCATGCTATCGCTCTTCACTATACTGCTCAGAAGGGGGAAGGGGGTGCAGGGGAGAAGCCTGTGTGTGAGTTCCCTTCCCTGGCCTTTCAGCAAGGCAGCTGCTGCCCAGGCTTGGACAGAAATGGAGAGATGCCAAGGCTGCTGACGGCATTAGCGGGGAGCTCTCAGCATGTGGACGGGAGGAGGGAGAATCTGAATCACGCTTCACCTGCTTTTCCCTTCTTCTGAGACAGCTGTGGAAAGGGGAGAAGGGTGTCACACAGATGGGCCAGGGAGTGGGGGCAGGGCTCTCATCTCTGGGGCCTATAGCAGCATTTCTGATCCATGGCCCCAGCAGGAAGGGAGGGTCACTGGGGGGCTGTCCAGCTATTTCAAAATTGGTTTCCCTCCCTCCCTGTCCCTCCTCTCTCTCCCTCTCCCCTCCCCTGCCTCCCTCCCTCACCCTCTCTCTCCCTTCCTTCCCCTTTCTCCCTCCCTCCTTCCCTTCTTCCCCTTTCCCTCTTTCTCCCTTTCCTTCTCCCTCCCCCTCTCCTTCCCTCCTCCCTCTCCCTCTCCTTCCGACATCCTCCTTCACACACACGTTTTTTAGCACTGCCTTTTTTTTCTGATAAAGGCACCAGGCCCTCGAACTGTCGATTCCAAGCCATACGCTAGCCTTGCACCATGTAATGTACCCTGGTTTGGGAGTCCGAGGATATGGGTCTGAATCCTGGTTCTGTCACTTATTGCCTGCGTGACCTTGTAAGTCACAATCTCTCTGGGCCCAGTCCTCATTTGGACAGTGAAGCAGTTGGGCCGGATGCCCCCTGAGCTCCTTCTGCCTCTGGAGCCGTCGGTTACCCATCGGTGATCGTTTTCTACATCAAGACCCAGAGGTGGAGGGACCTTCGAGGCCCTGGAGACCAACCTTTTCTTTTTACAGATGAGGAAACTGAGGTCAGGGAGGGTAAGTGACTTGCCCAGGGTCAATAAGTGAGTATCTGAGTCAGTATTTGAGCCTAGACACTTCTTGCTTGAGTCCAATGACCATCTTCTAGGCCATGTTGCCCCTTATCCATGACTGCAGAGGGTGACATAGTGGAGAGACCTGGGCTAAGACAATGATGCAGAGAAGCGCCTGCCCTCAGGGAGCTTCCGTCCTAACGGGAGGAAGAGAGCTAGGCGTCGGTGAATGATTGGGTGCCTTCATTGCCTCTGGGTCAGTCCCCCACCCCTTCCTTTCAGTCCCTCCCATCATTAGGTCCTTGCCAGGTGTCTCTGGCTGTGTTCAGTCTCTAGACCTCCGGGCCCAGACTCAACAGAAACCAGGGGAGGATGCAGGAGAAGGAATCTGTCCTTGAAGGGTTCCTTCTCTTTGTTCCAAGCTGGCTGGGATGAGGCAAGAGCCTAAAATAACTTGATGAGGTCATTCGTGCCCCAGTGGGGCACCTCTCCTTGTCACTAGGTTACCAGAACTGTGTTCTATAATTAATTTGGTTCTAGCATCCATCCTCCCAAATCCCAGGGAGCCCCTTCCTGGTAACCAAATTGACAGTGTTTGGCTACTGATTGTCCTCTCTCTGTACCTAGTCTAGTGCCCGGCCCAAGTGCCTTGCATATAGGAGGTGATTAATAAATGCTGATTGAATTGGATTGAGAACATTGGTAAGAATCAATCAATGGATTCTTCTGTGCCTATGGATTTTGTCCGTTCAGATTTGGGATAAGGAAGGCCTGGTGGAAATAATCCCCTATCTGGGGCAGTAGGCTGGGCAGTAATTCAGGTTCTAATACTTAAGCACTGGCTTCTCTGTCCTCATTTTCCTCCTCTATAAAGTGAGGGGGTTATTCAAGATGTTAGTACTGTGATGCCTTCCAGATTGAATTCTGTAATTCCTATTAGAATCCCTTTGGCCTTGGCTGCCCCTTGGGGTCTTTGGAGCTCAGTTTCCTCCTCTGTAAAATGAGGGGTTGGACGAGATGACCTCTGACATCTTCCAGCTCACTTGGGTTGGATGCAGGCCCAGATGAAGTTACTAGTGCTTCAGGAAAGAGCAGGACCTGGCATTTCGGTGACTCCTGGGGCAGGGGCACAGACCACCAAAGAGATGAGAATCCTCTGTTCATTCTGCCTGAGAGAATTCTGGGGCCAGCTCCCTCTGAATGAAACTCTCTCCAAAGCAGCTTGAGCATAGATGGCCAACTCAATGTCCCCCTTTCTTAGCAAGATTCCTATGAGCCTCAGGGTTGTTCATAGCTCACCAGTGCTTCCATGTTGACACTCTGGAACTATGACAGGTTGGAGGCAAATGGTCACTGCCCAGATTTCGCTCTTCTCCATGGAGCCCCTTGAAGGTAGAGGCTGTTGGATTTTTGTCTTTGTATCCTCCGTGCCCAACACACAGTAGGCACTTGATAAACTCCAAGTGAATTGACTTTTCCATTCATGCCTTAATAGGATCCCATATTTAGTGAGAGAAGTTACAGGCTATCTGGTCCAAGTCCTTTTGCTGTATAGATAAGGGAGCTGAGGCACAGAGAGGCAAAGTACTTGCCCGAAGCAATGTGCTGGGTGGCAGAGCCAGGCTTTAAACCCAGAATCCCTAGCTCCAAATCCGGCCTGCTTCCTTTGTACTCCTACTGTGGCCCCACATGATGGTCACGTCTCTGATCTAGGCCAGATGCAGAGGAGACTATAAGGGGCTAGTGAAAGGAGAGTAGATGAGTGGAAGTGGTGGTGGGGGAAGCAAGAGTGTAAGACCACAGAAGATACGCAGCTGGGGAAAATGAGGTTCCTTCTTTCTCTCTTCCTTCCTTCCTTCTTTCCTTCCTTCCTTCTTTTCTTCCTTCCTTCCTTTTCCTTCCCCCTTTCTCTCTCCCTTCTTTCCTCTCCTTTCTTTCTTACTTTCTCTCCCTACCTCTCCTTCTCGTCTTTTACCCTCTCCCTTTCCTTCTCCTTCTCTCCCTTTCCCCACTTCCTTCCTTTTCCCTCATTTGGCAGGGATCAGTGGAGATTTGGAGTCAGAAGGGATCTGAGTTGGTATGAATTCCACCTCTGAAACTTACTAACCACATGAATACAGGCCAGTTGCCTCACCATTAAGAACCTCGTTTTCCTTACCTGTAAGATGGGGATGGAAGCACCTATAGTCCCTCCCTCACAGGATTTCTGGGAGGCTCACATGAAGGTTTTACAAACACCGGCTGTTCTGATGATGCTCTGGTCAGAGGTGGCCACAGGCCACTGTTGACCTCAAATGCTCTGATTTCCAGGCTAGGAAAAAATACATCATGGCCACTGGCAACCGTGCAGCAGAATCTCCAAGCGTCAGCTCTCTGTCACACTCCAATGATGCCCCCTGAGAACTCCCTCTTCTGGGCGGGGGTGGGGGGTGGCTGTATCTGGGCCCGAAGGCCTTCAAGCCAGATGTGAGATTGATGCCTTATCTGGAATGTTTCTGAGAGCATTCGTGGGTCCTTCTGATGTGGAGGACATGCCTCTGGCATCCCTTGCAACTTGGAGACTCTGTCATTCTGATTCCAGGAAATGGTTTCCTGACATAACTTACCTTAGCTACAGTCCAAGCTCCCTCTTGCCCATATATGCTCTTTTCGTGAGTTATGCCCCGCCCCCAAATCTACACATATAGAGAATTGATAGGACTGGGGCTAGAGGTTTCATTGGTGATTGTGGGTTGACTCAATAGAAATTTGGGTATTGAATAGGATTTAAGGGTCCAGAAGAGTTGAAGCCTACTTAATTCATTCACTCAGTTAATCATTCATTCATTCATTCATTCATCCATCCACTCATGTGAGGCTGCCATAATGTCACATTAGCCAACTCAGTGACCCTTCCTGTTTAATCTTCTTTAGCTTTCAGATTATCCAACTGAATTCAGTCGCTGGTGGCTCAAACAGATGAAAGCAGTCAAGTTTCCATCCCAGGGGACAATTTTCGATTATTATCTTGACCCCAAGACCAGAAAATTCTTGCCTTGGGCTGATAAAGTTCCCAAATTGACTATGGATCCAGATACTCCTTTACAGGTAGGTACATGAAGTGTGTCAACTTTCAAAGGCAATGTTTGTATGCAGAGTCATTATTTCTATTGTAATTGGAGTTCTGGAAGTTGAGTGCAAAAATGCATTGACTGATTATCCAGAGAGAGAGAGAGAGAGAGAGAGAGAGAGAGAGAGAGAGGGGCAATTGTCCCTCTTCTATGCTATGTTACTCAGATCATATCTGGGGTGCTGTATTCAGTTCTAGACACTAGGTTTCAGTAAGGACATTGAGAAGCTAGAATGTGTCCTAAGGAGGGTAAATAGGATCATGAAGGACCTTGAATTCATGCAATATGAGGATTCATTGGAAGAAATAGGGGTGTTCATTCTTTGAGAGAAGAAAGATACTCAATGTATGTGATTGAATTGGACTGAATTGACATGAAGGGCCACCGAGTCTCACCTGCATCTGAATGAGGATTCTCTCACCGAATGGCCATCCAGTTCCATGTTGAAGACCTCCAGGGAGGGTGAGTTGCTACTTCCCAAGACAGCCCACCCCTCTTGGGGCAGCTCTCCTATGTTAGAGTGGTTCCCTTGGCAGCTGAACTTTGCAACACAGTTCTCTGGAGCCAAGGGGAGGTCAATCCCCTTCTAAGTGACACACACACACACACACACACACACACACACACACTAGAAGGTGGCTTTGCTCCTCAGTACTAAACGCTGCTCTTTCCCTTAGTTGACCTTCCTATGTCATGATCTCAAAGCCCTTAGCCAGCCTGGTTGTCCTTCTCAGGACCCTCCAGCTATCACTGCCCTTTGTAAAATGGGATGTCCAAGGCTAAGGACAGTGGTTGGAATCTGACCAGGGCAGGACTTGGCGGGACCATTACTGGATTGGAACTCTCCACCTCTGTTAATTCAGCCTAAGAAGCTGTTAGCTTGTTGACTGCTCCTTGAAACTGTTGCCTTACACTCAGCTCAGAAGCCATTCACTTCCCCCTCCCACCTCAAGCTGTCAACTTCATTGCCCTGCCATCTCCAGAGCTCCTGCTGCCCCAATGTTGATGGTCAGTTTTCCTTTTCTCTGTTCTTTGCTGCCCCATTCCTCCTCAAAACTGTAGTTGTGAGCTGAGCCTGGGCTTGAGTATGAGCTCAGAAATCGCTGGACAATGTACAGACCCAGGCTTTGGAACACAGAACCTTTCTCAATCAGACCTCATCCCTTTCTGGCAGCCTCATCCATGTGGAGCATAGCCCTGCCAGCTTGCCCCTCTTGATAGGTCTACATGGCATTGTTGGATTAGAGCATATCATCATGATGGAGGTTGGTCATGATGGCCTTGAATCCACAAGCTGCGTGACCTTAGACAAGTAGCTTAACTCCTCTGGGCCTCATTGGCTTCATCTGCAGAATGCAAGGGTCATATTCGGTGGCCTCTAAATTCCCTTTTAGCCCCAGATCTATGATTGTATAAGATTGTGCCCTCTTTAAGGAGTCACAGAAATGATGCCTCTTTAAGAATGATTTTCGGGCAGCTAGGTGGCACAGTGGATAAAGCACCAGCCCTGGATTCGGGAGTTCCTGAGTTCAAATCCGGTCTCAGACACTTGACACTTACTAGCTGTGTGACCCTGGGCAAGTCACTTAACCCCAACTGCCTCACCAAAAAACAAACAAACAAACAAAGAGTGATTTTCAAATTCATTGGCTAAAATAAAATCCTCAACAATCCAAAATAGTCCACTCCCTAAGGGTTCCAGAAAACCTACTGCTTTAAGTGATTATTTGGATTGACAAAAGAGAGGAATTTAGAGTGATTATTTAGCTAACAAAAGGATTCCCCCAAAGGAACAGATAATGAATGCCCCTAGAGTATCTAACAAATGTGATTATAGCTCTAGAGTTAGAAGGAATCATTGGAAGCCACCTGGTCCACTTCCCTCATTGTACAAATTAATAAACTGAGGCTGAGGAAGTTTAAGTGACTTGCCCAAGGTATCTTAGGAAGTTAGTGGGCATTAAAGTAAAGTTTTAAAACCAAGAACAATTTACTCCTGGAGCACAGGATTTGATTGGCAAGGGTTCAGCTGCATTATACCCTCAGACCCCAGAAGTCTCCAGCTCAGGATGACATCTACCTTCTCTCATTTTGAATTTGAATTAGCCATTGCCTTACACATTTACTTAGTACTTCACTAATATACTAATTAAATTGTAAACCTCTAAAGGGCAAGAATCAAGGCTTATGCTGAGTAGAAAGAGGACTGAATTTGGAGTCAGGAGACACCCAGCATTCAAATCCCACCACTGCTCCTTACTACCTGTGTGACCATGGTCAAGTCACTTAACTTCTTTGGGATTCAGTTTCCACCCCTGTAAAATGAAGACATTTTAAAACATTATATATTCACTTCTGAGGGCAGAGTCAAGATGGTGGAATAGAGAAAGCACTCAGCCAAGCTCTCCCAACTTTCCCTTCCAAACAACTACTCCACAAATCAAATTCCAAATTGGAAGAGGCAACAAAAGATCAGAGTGAGACATTTTTCCAGCCCAAGACAACATAGAAGTCAGAAAGAGATCTGTGACATGGAAGAGGTGACTGTACCAGAAACCATGTGGATGAAACACTAATGGTGGGACCAGATGGTGGTAACAGAAACAGTAGCTTCAGAAACTCTCAAGTAAATAACAGTAAAGAGATCAAACAAGTAGATAGAAAGAGATTATGGCAAAGCCTTGTGCTAGATCTGGACTCAGGACCGGATGCTGTTTGGCAACTCCAATGTCTGGACTCACTTCTGGGTCATAGTTCAAGGGCAGAGAGGAGGACTTTCATTTAAGAGGGAGTGGAAGACTTGAGGAAGAGTATCCTTTTGGTTGCAAGTAATTAAGGACCCTGGCCCAAGGGATCAGGGACCCTAATGAGTAGCACTTTATTGGGGAAGTAAAAATGGTCATTTGGGTTATTTGAAATTAAATAGCTTTTGCACAAACAAAACAAATGCAGCCAAAGAAAACTTGAAACTGAGGGGGGAAATGTACAGCAAGTTTCTCTGATAAAAGCCTCATTTCTCAAATATATAGGGAACTGAAGTAAATATATTAAAAAATCAGGGTCATTCTCCAGATGATGAGTAATCAAAAGGCATGAACAGGCAGTTTTCAGAAGAAGAAAACAAAGCTATCAATGGCCACATTAAAAAATGTTCTAAATCACTATTGATTAGAGAAATGAAAATTAAAACAACTCTGAGATACTATCTCACACCTATCAGATTAGCTAACATGATAGAAAATGAAAATGACAAATGCTGGGGGAGATATGGAAAGATTTGGGATACCAAGGCACTGTGGTGGAGTTGTGAAAAAATGCCAACCATTCTGAAGAACAATTAAGAATCACACCCAAAGAATTACAAAACTCTGCATTCCCTTTCACCCAGCAATACCACTACTAGGTCAGTACCCCAGAAAGATCAAAGAAAAGGGGGGAAGGGACCTATTTGTACAAAAAATTCAGCAGCTCTTTTTGTAGTAGCAAAGAATCAGAAATTGAAGGAATGCCAATCAATTGGGGAATGGCTAGACAAGTTGTATGTAGTATATGATTGTGATGGAATATTATTGTACTGTAAGAAATGATGAATCGGATGGTTTCAGAAAAATCTGGGAAGACATAAAAAGTGAAGTGAACAGAACTGGGAAAACATTGTATGCAGTAACAGCAATATTGTATAATGATCAGTGCTGAAAGACTTAGCTGTTCTGATCAAGACAATGAGCCAAGAAAATTTCAAAGAACCCATGATGAAAAGTACTATCCACTTTCAAATTGAAGCACACTTTTTTTTTCACTTTCTTAATTTTTCTTGGGGTTTTTTTGTCTGTGTTTTCTTTTGCAGCATGGCTAGTAAGGAAATATGTTTTGCATGGCTCCACATGTATAATCAATATCAAATTGCTTGTCTTCTCAAGGAAAGGAAGTGGGCTGGAGGGAGAGAATTTGGAACTCAAAATTGTTTTTAAATGTTAAAATTCTTTTAAACATGTATCTGGGAAATAATCGACAAAATTAAAAACATTAAAAGCATTAAAAACTAAAAAATAAAATGAGGAGGTTTGATGAGATATTCTCTAAACTCTTTCAGCTCTAAATTTGTAGTGCTTTGAACATAGTATACATGATAGTTGTGCTTCTACCCACACTGACAAGTCATAACCCTTTCAAGGGTTTCGTTGTCACCATTTTGAAGATGAGAAAACAGGCTGGTAAAGGGGAAGGGCCTCCCTGGGAGTCATGCTGCCTTCCTCATGTTACCTGTGTTAGGTTCTTCTCATATTTAAACTAAAAATCCTGCAGAATTTCAGAATAGACAGGAATCACTGGCCACCCCTCCCCTGATCTCCAGGCCAAGATTCCCTTAACTGTAAGATGTGTGCTTGGGATGAGATGATGCCTCCATGCAAGGAATGCCCTGCCTCTCCTCCCACTACCTGCTCTCTTTTCTACCTTTTTCCAGACAGTCCTTGTCCCCACTCAGGAGACAACACGTCTCCGATATTTTGCTGATTTGCTGCTGGCAAAAGGGAAGCCATTAATGCTTGTCGGTGGTGCGGGCGTGGGGAAAAGCATCTTTGTGAATGATACACTTGCTGGTCTCTCTGAAGATTACATGGTGGCCAAGGTTCCTTTCAACTACTACACAACATCTGCTGTTCTGCAAAGTAAGAGCCTGGCTTAGGGCATCTCCTTAATAAATGCTCATCGATTGATGATTGAGTGAGTGAGTGCAGGATGGGGACTAGTGATGGTATCCTTGTTTCAGAGATTCTTGAGAAGCCACTAGAGAAAAAAGCAGGACGTACCTATGGCCCAATAGGAAACAAGAAGCTGATTTATTTCATCGATGATATGAACATGCCTGAAGTAGACACGTATGGCACAGTCCAGCCTCACACACTGATTCGACAGCACATTGACTATGGACATTGGTGAGCGAATCTCCATAATTTTGTTCCCTGCCCCAAGCCAATAATCACCAGTAAAAAAAAAAAAAAAAAACTCTTGGTAGCCCCTCTGATCTTGCCAAAGAATTTCCTGTGATCTCTCATGAAACTATTAAAAAATACTCTAAAAATCTCTTTGTTTTGTATTGAAAACCTTTCTCTGAAGCATCCTGGCCGTGTGGCCCCAGACAAGTAAGTCACTTAACCTCTGTCCTCTAACACTAAGTTATAAAGGAGTTTTCTATCTGTGTCATTGGAAGGAGTTCATACACTGGAAGCTCTCCATATAGCCGGGACTCTCCCCCTATTGCCCACCCCAAAAGAATACTCCTCACTATCAAAGGATCTACTTTGGTGAGGTGGGTAGAATATGGGACCTGGAGTCAGGAAGATCAGAGATCTGATCCAGTCTCAAACGTTGACCAGCTGTGTCACCCTTGGCAAGAGACTTAACATCTCTTGACATCAATTTCCTCATTTTTAAAATGGGGGAGGGGATAATAATAGCACCTGCTCCTAGAATTATTGTAAGAATCAAGTGAAATCATATTATAAAGTACTTTATGAGCCCAGTTTTCTTATTAATTATTCTGTCTATTAGTATTATTGTTGTTATTATAATTATTATATTGTAATTATTTAGCATCAGTGCCACCCCAGAACAATCTGCATGGGGAGCTATAAAAGCACAAGCCAGAAGAGAGCTCTGCAGTCACCCCCTGCTTCCTGGCAGCATTAAACTAAAAGCCTGCTAAGCCTTTTAACCAAGAGGGAGGTTGGCTCCCCTCAAGGGCCATGTGTCTGCCCCCGCTGGGGCCATCCAGCAGGACAGCCCTGAGTGGGTTCTCTGGAATGGATGCTGCCATTTCTATCACCATCCTCCAGACCTCAGGGCTGGGGGGGCCAGCCTCCCCACCACCACCACCCTCAGCAGATGCTGAGACGTTGCAGGGCTGTGGGGTGATTACAGATCCAGTCGGGGAGCTCAGTGTCACTGTGCCCAGGTGGCCACCTTGAGCCAGCTCTACAGTGGCCCTTGGGCTGAGGGGGTGGGATTGGAGAAAGGTCTAGTCCACAGTGGACCGTGTAGACACTAGGCCATTTCTAGGGTCGTGTGCTCTGAAGCTCATCTTTCGCGTGTGTCAGATGCAAGTGCTCTTTCTGCCCATAGGTATGACAGGCAGAAGGCGGCAATAAAAGAAATTCACAGCTGCCAGTATGTGGCCTGCATGAACCCCATGGTTGGCAGCTTCACCATCAATCCTCGACTCCAGGTACAGCCAAAGGCCTGCCCCCTCTCCCATCCCTGGTCGTCTGAGGGCCGATGGCTTCTGCCATCTCAGTAGCCAACTTGCTTCTACCCTTACAGGCTTTGGGGCTGTCTTTTTGCTTATTTTTTGCCAGTTGCAAATGCTCCAAAAGATTCCTACCCTTACTTATGCCTCTTGTTGGCTGTGTGGGCCCAAGCAAGTCTCTTGGCCTCACTAAGCCTCAGTTTTCTCCTCTGTAAAATGGTCATGATGTAGATACCTCCCAGGATTGTTGCAGAGCTCAAACTCTGGGGGGGAAATGTCTATAAGTTTTTTGTGGACCTTAAAGAGACATAATAAATGTTGCTTTGGTCATGTGGATGTATGTGCTTCATATGAATAAAGGACTTTCCATTTATATAAGGAATTTCCAGGTGAGGGAACTCCCTTTACCAGTGCAGATCTCCACTGTCCATGCAATTTATAATCCTGACAAGTTGATCAGGGCACTGTGAGCTCTAGAGGTCACATGGCTGATATGTCTGGTAGGCGAGACTTGAACACAGGTCTTCTCAACTCTACCAGTAGGGCAGGGCTACCACACCATCCCGCCTGTCATTATCTTCATTTCCATCTTCATCATTGATGATCGTTGATGTGATACTATAGAGAACAGACATCGTAATTTTAGGCCAGGCCCACAGGCCTTCCCTCTGCCCTCTGTAACTCTGTGCACTATGGCTCTGTGTTCCTTTCCAGAGACATTTTTCAGTGTTTGCTTACAACTTTCCATCTCTGGACTCACTTACCACCATCTATGGCCAGATACTCAGCTGGCATTTCCAGCATCGTGCCTTCAGTGCTCCCTTCCTCCTCTGTAGCAGCCTGGCGCTGGTCCAGGCAGCCATTGGCCTGCATCAGACCATGATTCTCAACTTTCTCCCGACTGCCATGAAGTTCCACTACACCTTCAATCTGAGAGACCTTTCCAACGTCTTCCAGGTACCTGGGAAAAGTGGGGATGTGAGAACAGCAACAACCAATCCTTACATTGGGACGGTTTAGAATAACTTTTAGAAAATCCTTAGCTTTCATTTTTTCAGTAATCTTCATGACCACCAGGCTGCCCCTGAAATCTTCCCCTGATTCCTCGCTGGGACTTGGGAGCGTCCTGGGCTCTCTTAGGCAAGCAGCAATCAGGGTCCCATTAGTTAATAGGGCCTTGACGCTAGTCCCAAAGTGGGCTGTGTGTTGCCTTGGCCCCATAGTGGGAGAGTCATCTTTTTGGAATTTCATACACTGGAATACGACCTTGGTTTTATCCACAACATCTCCCAAATGCCATGCACCAACAATTTATAAAGCACTTACTATGTGCTGAGCATTTCACTGAGTGCTTTACAAAGTATATCTCATTTGATCCGCACAATCATCCTGGGAAATTTATCCCCAATTCACATATATGGCAACTGAGGCAGACAGGGGTTAAGTGACTAGGCCAAAGTCACACAGCTAGTCTGTGTCCAAAGTTGGATTGGACTCTATTCTGGTGCCCTATACCCTGCACCACCCAGCTGCCTCAGTTGCTTTGAAGTTGCATCTGTGTTCAGTTCAATTCAATGAGCAGTTTTAAGTACCTACAAAGTGCAAAGCATCAGGCTAGTTGTTGGGGATGCAGAGAGCATGGGACTCATTTCAAGAAGGCTTGGGTTCAAATCCTGCCTCAGACATTTTATCAGCTCTTATGACCAAGGACAAACCACTGAGCTTCCCAGACTACTTCCTCATCTCTAAAATGGTGATCAAATGAGAATACTGATATCTGGCAACCACAGGGCACTTGGGGTTGGCAAAGTGTTTTCCACATGCTAGCTCCTTTGATCCTCACAACAACTGTGGGAGGCAAGTGTGTCACCCAGCAGAGTTAATGGGAGAAACAGGACCCTCTGACTTTCAGGGATTCGTAGAGCAGCACAATTTCTTCGTATGTGGTTGAAAACAAGAACCTGTCATTATGAAAGTGACAGCAACAAACATTTATTAAGTGCCAACTGTATGACCAACTCAAAGAAGAATTGTTGCTTCTGATACTTGCTCAAATAGGTTGGTTTGATGGCATTTTCTGTTCTCATCGGCTCAACAAATGATATTTACCATGTGTAGATTTTAATAAGGAGATACCAGAAAGAGAAAATTACAGAATCATGGAGCTGAAAAAAAGCAAATTACCTCCCTACAGAGACAGATCACTTAGCATTTAAATTTCATTAAACCTTAAAATGGATCATTTCAGAGACCAAAACACAACAAATATTGGAGCTTAGACTCTACATTTAGTTTCTCTGTTGGCCACTGCATTGCCATGAACACCTGGGAAACAAATATTGCCTTAGTTTACCTTCCCATGAAATTGATTTGTTGGTACTGATACTTCCACATTCCCAGAAACTGTGATTTTGTTGGCATGGACATTCTTTCCATCGACACTAGATTTTGGTCTCTCAGTGACTTAGAGCAATCAATCAATCATCAAACATTTATTAAACACCTATAATATACCAGACACTGTGCTAGATGTAAGGGATACAAATAAAAAGAATGAAATACCCATTACTTTGAAGGAGTTTACCATCTTAACAGTAGAGACACAGGTAGATGCATAAGTATATAATGAATAAACATAAAGGGAATAAATACAAAGCAGTTTGGGAGGAAGGGAAGACCTTTGGGTGATGGGGGGGAGGTTTCATGTAGATGCTTTTCAAGAGATCTTCTGGGGGGCAGCTAGGTGGTGCACTGAATAAAGCACCGGCCCTGGAGTCAGGAGGACCTGAGTTCAAATCCAGCCTCAGACACTTGACACTTACTAGCTGTGTGACCCTGGGCAAGTCACTTAACCCCCACTGCCCCACAAAAAAAAAAGAGATCCTCTGGCTTCAAAATCCCTTGTCCTGTGGTTTAGGGAATGGGAGGACCCAGAAGAGAACCCTGGCAGGTGGATTGTGTGGATGTTGGCCACTGAAAGGGATTGATCAAAACAGAAGAGTCATGATCATGACTGGCTGGCTGGCTCCCAGCAAACATCCCGAGTGTAGCCCAACCAGATTAACCTAAAGGAATAGACATAGGCAACAAGGAAACAAAACTATCACTTTTTGCAGATGATAGGATGGCATAGTTGAACCAAGTAACAACTTCAGCAAAGTTTCAGGATATGAAATAAACACACATAAGTCATCAGCCTTTCATATACTACCAATAAAAGCCAGCAGAGACAGTGAAATCGCATTTCAAATAATTCCAGATGATATAAAATACTTTGGAGGCTACCTACCAAGACAAACCTGGATTATATGAACACAGTTACAAAATACTTTTTACAAAAATAAAGTCAGCTCTAAAGAATTGGAGAAATATTAATTGCTCATGGGTAGTCACTAGTCACATGAAAAAATGCTCTAAGTCACTATTGATTAGAGAAATGGAAATTAAAACCACTCAGATACCAACTTATATCTATTATATCAGCTAATACTATAAAAAAGAAAAATGACAAGGGTTGGAGGGGATTTGGAAAAATTGGGACACTAATGCACTATTGGTAAGGTCGTGAAGTAGTCCAACCATTCTTGAGAAAAAGTTGGAACTTTTCCCAAAAGACTACAAAACTGTGCATACTCTGACTCAAAAATACCACTCCTAGGTCTGTATCCCAAAGAGATCAAAGAAGAGGGCAAAGGATCTATATGTACAAAAATATTTTAGCAGCTCTTTTTGAGGAGGCAAAGAATTGGACTTTAAGGGGATGCTCATCAATTGGGGAATGACTAAACAAATTGTGATATATGATTGTGATGAAATACTATTGTGCTGTAAGAAATGATGAGCAGTCTGGTTTAAGAAAAACCTCTGAAGTCTTATATGAACTTTTGCAAAATGAAGTGAGCAGAACCAGGAGGATATTGCACACAGTAATAGCAATTTCATGATGATGAACAACTGTGAAAGACTTAGTCAACCTAATTAAGACAGTGACCCAAGACAATTCCAAAGGACCCACAGTGCAAATGTTTTCTACCTTCAGAGAGAGAGCTGGTGAACTCTGAATGCATATTAAAGCTGACATTTTTTACTTTATTTTTCTTGTTTGTGTATGTGTGTGTTTTCTTTCACAACATGGCTAATATAGAAATGTGTTTTGCATGACTTTGCATGTATAATAAATATATTGCTTCCCTTCCAAAGGGGAAGGAGCAGGAGGTAGGGAGAGAATTTGGAATCAAAAGATTTTTTAATATTTTTTAATAAATATTAAAATATTTTACATATAATTGGAAAGTATTTAATGAACATATATGTGTGTATATATACATACATACACACACATACATAGAGAGAGAAAGCATTAAACTGTGTAGAATTTTATATTGTATTTTTCTCTCAATTTAACTTTCCTTTAAACTTGCCAAACAAAAGAAAATGTTAATGACTAAAATAGCAAACTCTGGTCTGGCCTTGTTTTTCCACCTTTTTTTTTCCTTGTAGGGAATATTACTTGCCACTCCTGAGTGCTTAAAGGGACCCGTGGATCTCATACGCCTTTGGCTTCATGAATCATCCCGAGTTTATGGAGATAAGCTGATAGACAAAAATGACTGGGATTTGTTTCAGAAGAAGCTGCTCGATACTGCTCGAAGATATTTCGAGGTAAGTGTGTCAATGATATTGGGCCATCCCCACTACCAGCAGTAATGGCACAGCAGAATAGCCAAGGCTAGGAGGGAGCTGTCCTTCTGAGGCTGGACTTGGCACCAAGTGAGTGGGTATCTAATGGCACTGATTTTTCCCCCCATCCTGCAGGGTGTGGAAGAGTCCATTCTGTGGCAGCAGCCCCTCATCTATTGCCACTTTGCCAATGGCGTGGGAGACCCTTGTTACATGCCAGTAAAGGATTGGGAAGCACTGAAAGCAGTGCTAACAGAGACCTTGGACTCCTACAATGAGATGAATGTGGCCATGCCGCTGGTCTTTTTTGAAGATGCCATGCAACATGTGTAAGTTGATGCAAGGTGGCATCTCCATTGAAATAAGAAGGAACTTAAGGAAGAGCAGCCCATGTCATATTGCTGGCTGAAGGACCCAAGGTGTTTAGGCTTCAGAAGAGAAAGTGTAAGGGGAAACAGAGACTTCATTTAAGCATTTGAAGGGCTGTTGTAGAAGAAGGTGTTGATTTTGTTCTGTTCAACCACAAAGAAGAGAATCAGGAGCAGTGGGTGGACTTGTAAGGGACATTTTTCTACACTGTCAGGGAAAACTTGCTTATAATTGGCCTGCCTGGGGCAGCTAGGTGGCACAGTGGATAGAGCACCGGCCCTGGAGTCAGGAGCACCTGAGTTCAAATCCAGTCTCAGACACTTAACACTTACTAGCTGTGTGACCCTGGGCAAGTCACTTAACTCCAATTGCCTCACCAAAAAAAAAAAAAAAAAAAAAGATTAAGTATAATTGGCCTGCTTGACCAGTAGGGTTGCAGCTGTCAACAGGTGAGCTGAGATGGTGGCTTGCCCATCAGCAGGGGTTGAGGGCCAGGTCAAAGGTATTCTTTTTCAAGAAAGGGTTTGACTAGATCATCACTGAAGGTCCCGTGATTCCATGATTCTCTATTTTTCCACGGGATGACGCTTTGGAAAACTTAGTCACGTCAAGTTCCCTGGACTGTCACATCTCGAGTGGTTGTTGTCATAAGGCAAAAGATGCTTTCCTCATTAGCCATCTCCTAGAGTCCCTCACTTAGCTGGGGGCCTGTAAATAGGAATAGAAATTAGCCCCATTTTTTGTTTGCTTTTGACTGGGCTTCTTGGTAAATTGACTGATTAATTAATTGAATCAATATAATTTCTAGTCCTGTTCTAACTTTGAGCTCATGTTAAAAGATCTAGATCCTGCTAATCTGAACTATGTACAGGCAGCTATGTGACAGAGTGGGCATAGCCTGGTACTTGGAGTTAGAAAGAGCTGAGTTCAAATACTGCCTCCTACATTCACTAATCTGATCAAGTCATAGCACCTGTCTCTGCCTCCATTTCCTCATCTGTTAAATAGGGACAAAAAATAAATCTACTTTCAAGTGTTGCTGGGATCAAATATGATAATGGATGTGAAGCAATTTGTAAACCTTAAAGCCTTATGTAAATTTCAGTCTTGTTGTTGGCCCCATAGCATGGTCTAGTGGGCAGGGCTGGGCTTGTCATTGGTTAGATCTGGATGCAAATACCACCTCTGACCCTTTCAAGCTTTTTGCCCATGGACAAGTCACTTCACTCCCTGAGTCCCAGACAACCCTCTGAGACATAAACAGGTTGTAGCAATTGTGAGTGGAGCAAGTTTCCACACCTGAGATTCCTATAGCAGCTCATCACAGGTCCTTGACACGTTGAAACTTAGGCTTTTTAGGAGATGCCTGATCTCTCTGTGTGAATACTCCCTCCGCTCACACAGATTGCAACCCTTCTCTAACTCAGTCCCTGGATGGTCTTTGAGATTCACCGTGTCTGTGGCCTTCCTCATACTGTGAATCTCCAGGCTGGTCCTCAGACAATACGGGCCATCACTGGACCCACACCTGGAGCCCTCACAGCTTGGCAGGAGCTGCCCAGGCTTGTGTGACCTTCAAGAACTCAGGCTTATCTCTAGACCCTGATGAAAAAATAGATGAATTAAATGACCTTTAATCAAAAGGTCAGTTTAATGAAAGAAAATAAAAAGAGAAGCAATTCCTGGGATCAGGTAGCTAGCTGATGGCTCTTTCAGCGCTGTATGAATGTTCTCCCATCTGATTCTCACAACAACCTTGAAAGATAGATGTTACCATTCGTCCCATTCTACAGTTGAGGAAACTGAGGCAGATAGAGATGCCCAAGGTCACACGGGATTTGAACTCCAGTCTTCCTGACTCCAAGCCCAGCGATCTATGTAGTCCGGTGCCCCCTAGTGGCCTAATAAGCTTTCTTATAAGCTTTGGAGGTCAAATTCAAGCCCAGGTCTCCTGACTTACCCTCACTCTAGCCACTGAAATCATGCCATCTTTCTGAAGCTAAAATATTGAAATATTAAAATATTGAAAAAGAAATATTTAGACATTTAAATTCTTGCACAGCCAGCTTCCCTGTGTTCTTTTTTTGTAGCCCAGCCTGGCATATAGGAGGCACTGGATACAAATTGATTGATTGATTGATTGATTGATTGATTGATTGATTGATTGATTGATCAGGACTGGAGCTGATGTTGAGGCCTTTTTCCATGCCCAGGTGCCGTATCAGCAGAATCCTGCACACCAGCCAAGGTTCCTCTCTTCTGATTGGGGTGGGAGGCAGCGGCAAACAGAGCTTGTCTCGGCTCGCAGCCTACATCTGCTCCTTTGAGGTGTTCCAGGTTACGCTGAGGAAAGACTATGGGCTCCAGGACCTCAAGGTAAGTGCCGAGTCCTCTTGTTCTTCTGTCCGAAGACCCTACACTCAATTCAATTTAGCTCAAAGTTTGTGCTCACTCCTCTTGAGGTTGATTCTCTCAAGGTTGAGCATTAGATCAGAGTTGGGAAGACTTTGGTTCATATTGAGGTTCAGCCCCTAAATAACTGCATGATCACAGTCAAGGGGCTTGACTTCTGAGCCTCAGTTTCTTCACCTCTAAAACGGGGATAACAGCAGCTTGTAGTCTCAAACTCACAAGATAATTATCAGGCTCAAATAAGATTACAAATGTAAAGCCCTTTGTTGACCTTTAAGTCTGTGCAACTTGTTTGGGCCTTTTTTATTGTTCCTTGATGGTGTTATCTGTGAATAGAGAGTCAGGAAGACATGGATTCAAGGCCTATCTCTGACAGGAACTGGCTTGTAACCTTGAAACAGTCACTTAACCTCTTAGTACTCTAGGCAATTCTCTAAGACTGTATGGTACAGGGGGCAAGCTAGGTGGTGCAGTGGATAATGTACTGGCCCTGAGTTCAAATCCAGCCTCAGACACTTGACACTTACTAGCTGTGTGACCCTGGGCAAGTCACTTTTTTTCCTGCTCTGCTGGTCTCCTGACTGGGCTGCACAGACTGATGCTGACGGGAGTTCGACTCGGCCCGGCTCGCGGTTAGCAGCAGCACACGCTTGACACGGTCTCTCTCTCTCCCCAAAGGTGGCCTTGGGCTTTTGGTGAGTTTTAAACGGAATATAGACTAAGCTTAGACTTAAGATGATTTGTATTGTATTTCTACTTTCCTATCCTTCTAATCAACATCACCTTGTGACTACCATACAATAAAAGCTCTAACTAGAAAACCAGAAGCTTCTTCCATTTACTAGTCTGGGAAATAAATTAAGGGAAAGGTTAAAGAGGGGAGATTTATGATCTAATATCCAATTTTAAATCTCACAGTTAAAAAAGGGTTAACCTCATTGCCCTGCAAAAAAAATACTATATGGTACAGAGAAGGGGCCAACTTGCATTGATGGTGGGAATTCCTACATCACCACTGTAATCACAGGTCCAGGCCTTATCCATTAATTTCGTTATTCTCACTAACAATATTATTATTATTATCATTATTGTTGTTGCCATAATCATTATTACTAATATTAGGCAACTGGAGAGAGAAGTGGTTATAGTTTTCATTTGGCTTCTTTTTCTGTTATCTTGAACCAAGGTAAACCCTTGTTCCATTTACTTGACTTAATTTTTTTCCTATGTCTTTGCTTCCATGAAATCCCTTATTATTTGAACTTTATAAAAATGTGGTCCAGTAGAAAAGTATCAGGCCCAGGCCTATGAGCAAATTCATGAAAACCACAGTAGTTTCTATTTGTGTTTCCTCTTGAGGAAGAATTCTGATGTATTTCAGTGACTAGAGCAGTGTGCATTTTTCAAGGACTATTAGAAAAGGAAAGCACGTCTGCACATGGTACCCGAGGGTCTCTGGGACAACTGATCAGCCCTGAGAATGGTTGTGACTTACCCAGGGTTAGAAGGAGGATTCGAACATAGCTCTTCCTGCATCGATGCCCAACACCCCAGTTACTACACACTTTGCTGCTTTAGCTTGAGAAAAACATGTGTGTAGAAAAGTGGATCAAGATAATAATAATAATTAACATCAGTATGGTGTTTTAAGGTTAGCAAGATCTTATTTGATTCTCACAGCTATCCTGCAAGCTAGGTTTTATTATCATCTCCATTTTACAGAAGGGAAAACTAAGGCAGACAGAAGTTAGGTGGCATGCACAGGATCACAGCTAGTAATACCTGAGGCAAGATCTGAACTCAGATCTTCCCTGGCTCCTAAGCTCAGCAAGTTAGCTACTGCCTATGTTACTGCTTCCTGTTAATGGAAGCTTATGTACATAAAAAGAAGTGGGTGAGGAGGAGGATTTAAAAAAAAAATAACAAACCTTTTAAAGTTTGCAAAATGCCTTATGAATATGATCTCATTTGAGCCTCATAACTCCTCTGTGAGGTAAGTGCTTTTGTTTTTATTGTCATGTATTGTCTTTTACAGATAAGCAAACTGAGGTCCAGAGAGGTTAATGAGTTGCCCAGGGTATCATTATCATCGTTGTGTTGGTCGTGCTTGCCCCCAATGTCAGCCCCAGTTTTTAGCCAATATGACTGATGGTCTCCTTTCCTTACAGGTAGATCTCGCCAATTTGTACATCAAGACGGGAGCCAAGAACATGCCCGTAGTGTTTCTGCTGACAGATGCCCAGGTTCTGGACGAACGCTTCCTCGTGCTGATTAATGACTTGTTGGCATCAGGTGATTAAAGCAACACGTCCCCAGAAAGATCTTCCCTGATGACAAATGATCTGTGGTGCCGGTGAACTTTAAGGAGAGATCATTTGTCTTTGCTCTGTTCCCTGGGGGCAATCCTTGGGGAGAACCCTACAGACCCAGCCAATCTGGGGTGTGTAGCTTTTTCAGGCTGCTTTGAGAGGCCGAACCTTAGTGGGGTCAGTGTTGTTCCAAATGAGCAAGTCCAACATGAGATGCAGGGATACCCTCTCCATCAAGGCTCCGCATGCTTTATAAGGTCAAATGGCATTTTTAATTCCCTAGTATCTCCCTGAACACTCCTAGAATCTAAGCTATAGAAGACAGGAAGTTGGATTCATGGTACAATGGGAAGTGTTAGATTTGGGGCAGAGAATCCTGTCTCTGCTTCTTGCTACCTGCATGGGCCTCAGTTTCCTCATTTTTAAAAAAATGGGAGATTGGCCACCATGGCCTCTGGGTCTTTTCCATCTCTAACCTGTGATCCTGTGATCCCTATGACTTGCTCACGTTATTCTGTTACTAAACTTGGCATGCCCCTTGGTGATTCTTGTTACTCTCTTGGGACCAGGAGAAATCCCAGATCTCTTCAGTGATGAGGATGTGGACAAGATAATTTCTGGAGTTCATAATGAGGTCCGTGGCCTGGGCATCTTAGAAACAAGAGAAAATTGTTGGAAGTTCTTCTTGGCCAGGGTACGGCGGCAGCTCAAAGTAAGAATTCAGCACCCTTTGAAAAAGAAACCGAGTTAAAATGCCATTGAGGGGGTTGGTGGGGGGAGGCAGAGGTGGGGGGAGGTGGAGGGAGATCTTATTTCAGGATTGGGAATGTGGGCTTAGTGCTCAGCTGTCCATGTTGAAAGAATGGATGAGTATCCCAGGGGCAGGGTCTGGGACGTGTTGGCACTCACTCGTACATGTGCTCCAAGACATCAGATGATCTTGGTGGGCTCACAGGACTGAGGTCAGAGTAGGGACACATTGCCAGCCCTGGGATGCTACCATCTTTGGGAAGGGAACTTTGTACCAAAACACAAACTATTTACAACAGGAAGAAGACAAAACTTTCATGTTGCAATAATGTTTTAGAGACATCAATAGGTGACTAGATTCTGATCATCCCAATTTGTTGCAAGAAACCAAAACCAACTTGCCTATGTGAGGGGCTGGGGTGGGAGATCCCTGGCAGATGAGCAGGCAAGGCAGGCTACAGACATTTCTTAAGTGCTTTCTATGGGCCAGGCACTACAAGCAATAAGAAAGACAACCCCTGTCCATAGGGAGCTTACATTCTAATAAGGGAAGGCAGCACACAAAAGGGAGATGGAAACTGAAGGGAGAACTCTTCAAATGCCGAACCCTGAGTCTTTTCTTCTCCAGACTAATGCCCCAAATTCCTTCAGCCAGTCTGTGTGGTGGGATAGACTCAAGGCCCTGGAGCAGAGGTTTCCCTTCCCTGGATACTCTTTAGTTTACTCTGTGGTAATAAACATTTCATAACTTCTCCTGGCATCCATACGGACAAAGAGAGAGATGGGCTAAATGCCAGTAGAGTTAGGTGGCTTTGGGCAGAACTCAGAACCATGGACAGAGGTGAAGGCAAATCTAGACATTTCCTAACAACTAGAGCTATACCCATGGGGGATGGGCTGCCCCAGAAAGGCAGGGGGGTTCCCTTGAGACAGTCACTCAAAAGCTAGATGACCGCTTGCCGGAAGTGCCGTAATGCGGAGGGTTTTAGGGTATGGATTGGACTCGGTGGCTGCCAAGGTCCCTTCCAGTTCTGAAATTCTGGGATTCGGGCTAAGGAGCAGAAGCTGCAGATCAGTTGGGAGGGAGGTCTCTAGGAGAGAGATCCAGGCACCTGTCCTGGCCCTTAGGGCAGTTAACATTTTTCTCAGTCATCTGAAAGGCAGAGATGGAATGCCAGCCAGAGTTTCAGATGACACAAGTCTGCAAGGAGTAGATTGGATTTCAGAGTCAGGACCCACCAAGATCTTGACCACTTAGAACAGGGCTTGGCAAAGTATGGTCCCCAGGCCAAATCTGACTGCCCCTCTGCTTTTGTACTGCCCACAAGCTAAGAATGGTTTCTACATTTTTCAAAACAATCCAGTCATTTTAAAATGTAAAAAAAAATTTTCTAGCCACTTGTGAATCCACTTTTGCTTTCTTAGAGGGGTAGGAGTGAATTAGTGGGATGGGAACAGGTCATTAAGTGGCCCTAACTTGAGAGTACTTTGCCACTGCTCCTTCATCAGCCCTCCCCATTTAGGGGTCTGAGCCCCAGATGTCTGAATGACAGCTAGAAGCTCCCCACCCTCTGTGCTGGATGAGACCACATTGAGGGCTGAGCCATGAGCCTGGAGTGCTACTGCCCTCCCTCTCTGTGCCCACTATAGGAGCTCAATTGACAGGGCCCTCCCACCTGTGTAGATAAAGCCATGCTGAAGGTGCGGCCACTGCTGAGTAACCAAGGGTGCCTGTCCTCCCAAGTTCCTCCTTTGTGCTTTCTACAGAACAAATTGCCTTGGGTTGTCCTGACCTGCAGTGTTCTTTCCAAGAGAATCCTGGAATGATAACTGGAATGGAAAAAGTGCATAGAGACAGGTATATTGTCTGCAGCCTGGCAGGCATCCCTCTCATTCCCTGGGAATTGATGTGTGTCCATCCCTTGAGACCAAGCATGGCTCATGGGTCACAGCTTAGAGCTGAAAGGGTCAGGGGCCAGCTAGTCCAACTCCCTCATTTTACAGGTGAGGAAACTGAGGCCCAGAAATGTTAACTGGCATGGCAGCATGAGCAGTAAAGATTCAGAGGCAGGATTGAAAGCCTGGTCCTTTGTCTTCAGAGCCAGGGCTTCTTCAATTCTAGCATTGTTTGTGAAACAACTGCCCTGCCCAGGCATCTGAGACTATCAGGAATTTTCCTTCTTTCCCCTTTGTTCCTACTTGCTATGACCCCTGCTTCTCTAACTCCCCTCCCCAAAGCCAGTGTTTCCTGAGAGCTTTCCTCTTCTATCTCTACCTGCTCCAAGATTCCTACTCGAAGGGTCAGACCCAGGTGGGCTCTTCATGAGGAGGGCTGACAGTGGGGAGAAGGAGAATGTACCATCCCCAGCTTTCTCTCCCAGGCTGCTCCTCTTCCTCCCCTCTCCACCACCGCTCCTGCCCTGGCTTTAGCACTGGTCTTGTATAACAGGGCTCCTAAAATCGCTTCCTCCCATCTACTAAGCCACCAATCTGCCCCCTCCCCTTCTTCCTCATACACCTCTCCTCATGTCTGGTACTAAAATATCCAGCTTGGTCCAAAGCCAGGAAAGAGGCATCTCTCTCCAGTTAGCATAAGTGTCCAAAGATTGCATAAGCTAGTGGCAGCAATGAGCAGCTTTCTCTCTGGGAGAGGGCAAAGAAGAGGGACAGATAGAAAGGGGTCTTTCAGTGCTCCATTTCCCATTCTCAATAAGTTAAAAAAAAAAAACCTCATAAAATTCAAGTGGGGTTGTGTTTGCTTAGTTCAAGAACAGGAGAAAGAGAGGCCAGAATCTCCTCCACACTGAGCCAGAGAAGAGAGAGATTTGAGTGGGAGTAATAAGGTGGTGGAGGAAAAAGGATCAGGTAGAGGAATCTCTCAAGTCAACAAGCATTTATTAAGACCCTACTATGTGCTAGGCACTGGGCTAAGCTCTGGGGCTACAGAGAGAGACAAAAGACAGTGCTTGCCCTCAAGGAGCTCTCTTTCTAATAAGGAAAGACAATGCATGCCTGAAAAGGCAGTGGGGAGAAGATTTCCTTCTTGGGGCATGGTGGGAAAATCCATGGAATGAGGGCAAGTCTAGGGGTGAGCTTTCACTGCAGGGCTTGGGGGAGATGTGCCCCTTCCTTCAAACTATAACTTTGTACTTCTTAAATCTTCATGGAAATATTCTTCACACAGAGGTCCTCACAATTCTGGGCTTCTTGGAATCCCTAATTTTCTTTAAGCTCAAATGCCATGTTATATATGGTGCCTTTTCTGGTCCCCTGGCTTGTGTTTCTCTTGCCTACTCGATACCCTGTATTTATTTGCATATATTTTGTAAAGAATAAGACACGTACCTACTGTCTCCTTCAGTAGACCGTAAGCTCTTTAACTTTTGTCTTTGAGTTCCTAGAGGCTCATGCAGTGCCTAGCAATGGAGTAGGCACTTAGATGTTTGTTGATGAATTCATTCATTGAGCAGCTTATATAGAACAGTTAGGATAACCTTGTACTTTGGGATACTGTAGTGGTGGTGGTGGCCAACATTTATATAGCATTATGCTTAATACCTCACGATTATTACCTCGTTTGATCCTTATAACTCTAAAACATAGATACTGTTATTATTCTCATTTTGTAGAAGAGGAAACTGAGACAGAGGTTAAGTGCATTGCCCAAGGTCACAGATCTAGTACATGTCTAAGGCTAGATTTGAACTCATTTCTTCCTATATTCCTGGATATTAGTATTTTTTTTTTTTGGTGAGGCAATAGGGTTAAGTGACTTGCCCAGGGTCACACAGCTAGTAAGTGTTAAGTGTCTGAGGCCGGATTTGAACTCAGGTACTCCTGACTCCAGGGCCGGTGCTCTATCCACTGTGCCACCTAGCTGCCCTGATATTAGTATTTCAATAGAATGTAAGTTCCATGAAGGTGGAATTTTTTTCTTTGTATCCTCAGAATTTAACACAATACTTGGCGCGTATTAATAAATGCTTGTTGGGGGCAGGTAGGTGACACAGTGGATAAAGCATGGGCCCTGGATTCAGGAGGACCTGAGTTCAAATCTGGCCTCAAACACTTGACAATTACTAGCTGTGTGACCCTGGGCAAGTCACCTAACCCTCATTGCCCTGCATAAAACCAAAAATGCTTGTTGAGTGAATAAGTAAATGAATTTCATAGGTTTTACAGGCTAAGTTGGGGATCTTTTTATAATATATTTTCAGGGAAATGTCATGAATTATTAACAGCTTGGCTTATGAAAAGTTTAGGATCAAAGTCCCTTTTAAAAATGTGCAGATTGCCTTCCTGAAATTGACTGACTGTTCCCAGCAACTCCTGGCATTCTATTGTTTTCCTTTTCGGAGACATTTTATCAAACTATCTACAGAGGAACGACCAAGTGGATGAAAAATGGCATATGTTTAGATTATTATATGAAGTTGTCTAGGCAACTTATTGCACTCATCTGTCTGTACATATCTGCAAATACTACAGATAGTTGATGGAATGGCATGGCTATGAATAAAAGGCAAAAAATGGACTAGGTTACCTTTGGGGAATTATAAAGCACTTTTAACAACCCCTAACTTAATTTTCATACAAAACCCCAATTTTTTAACATCAGTATTCTTCCAATAAAGCTGTATGGCTCCAAATCACATACTTTATGTAATACCATAATTTCCAAAGATTCATGCTTTCAAGTCACCGAAAGGGCAATGGCGAAATGCATGGCATGTACAAACAGACTGCATCACATTGCCAACGAAGAACTGTAAGAAGTGGTATAAAGGATATTATCAGACAGGTCTGACAGGAAGAAAACATAGGACCTTAATGTAGTGAGAACAAGAGATGACAGATGAGCAAAATGTCTCTGATCTATCACTGACTATGTAATGTTGAGACCCCAAAAAAGACCAGCACTCTGGGAAGACCCTGCCCTCCAACCTCTCCCTATGCAGAATTTATAGGAGGACATGAACAGGAGTTGTATAAAAATGCAAAAATGTTTGGAGGGAGTATGGGATCACAGATGGGTTGAAGCATTTGGTGTCTAGAAGCTCTTAAGGGGTCCTTAATCTCCTTAAGATCATGGATCTTCACAAATATCTTCTTGGGACATGGAGAAGAGGGCACCTTAGTGCCAATCCTGGAGCCATCAGAGCTCAGTCTGAGGAAGCAATACATTATTGTAAAGCAAATGCAGAAAGGAGAAAAAAATCTAACTGGAAGGTTATAGACAAGCCCAGACTAGGGGGAGCAGCATCCCCCATCACTGATCTGGCAGCCTCCTTTGAAATGCCCTCTGATACCCATGAAACCCTTAGACTGATTGCTGGAGCAAAGGCAAAGTAATGGCACATGAATCAACAGCATCAGAGTATCAACTTCTATCTTTGTACAACCAAACTGTCTGTGATTTTCAAATAAGGATAAAGTCCTTGGAAATGGAAGTCTAATTTTTCTTCTTTCTGACCTTCTCCTCTATCCCTATAATCCCCATAAATCCATTACTGCCTAAAAGGGTCAGGAATTCGCCCTTTCCTCTCCTTTCCCCCAGCCCACTACCTTGACATGATGCAGTAGGCCCCTTTGTATGTAAATTCACACTTCTGGGAACAATAACAGGAGATGTTGATTCACGTCTGAGGAGAGACACTCCTTTCCAGTACAAGGCAGTCATTAATCTTTCCACATCCCTCATAGCCACCACCCTAGTTCAGGCCCCATCACCTCTTCACTAGACTAAGGTAATACCCTCCTAATTGGTCTCCCTGCCTCCGGTCTCTTCCTGCTCTAATCCATCGACCACTCAGCTACCAAACTGGTATTAAAAAAGGCCAGGTCTGACCATGTCACTGTACTGTTCACAAAGCATCAGGGCCTGCTTGTTGCCTCTAAATAAAAATAAAGTCCTCTGTTTGACCTTTAAAATCCTTTGCAATCTGTCCACCCCACTCCTTTCATACTATTTATCATCCAGTCAAGCTGTTCTATTCCATTTTCCTTGTACACAACAAGGCTCCATCTCTTGCCTCTAGGCCTTTGCCCTGGCAGTCTCCCATGCTGAAAACATGCTCCTTCCTCATTTCCAGCTCTTGGGATCCCTAGATCCATTCAAGGCTCAGCTCACATGCCACTTCCTTGTTTAGGGAAAGGTGGGGCTAGATCGATAACCCTGGAAGTATCTTCTAGCTTTGAGGTTCTGAGATTCTCTGTGACATGGGACAAATCACTTACTGACTGTAAACCTCGATTTTCTCATCTGTGAAATTGGAAGGATCATACTTCCCCTCTGCATCTTGAAGGGTTGTTGTGATGATTGGAATGGCATAATGGGTAGGTGACCAACCTTTCAGTCAGGAAGATCTGGATTCAAATCCTGACTGACACAAATCCAGGCTGTTAAGTGATTTCACTTGTCAGTACCTGGGTCAAAGCTCTGGATCATCAGCTTTGGTAGAGGAAGGTCTTCAGGAGGAAAGCAATGATATCAGGGTATGCAAAGCACTTTGTAACTTACATGGCACAGGTGAGTGTCAGGTCTTGCCATTCTCATTCAGTCCTGGGTTTAGGTGGAGCTTGTCCTCCCTGATGTAGTGAAAAAATGTCTTTCAAAGACCACACTTTTTTTATTGGAGTCTGAGGCTTGGAGCCTGCCTTCCTTCCGTCTCCTTTGAGCTGAAGCCATGGCCATCTGAATATAGGACAAGGACCAGTGAGCCCACCTGGCAGGTCAAGTTGAATTCTGCAGAGTTCCCACCCCATTAACCATGCTCACCACTGAATGCCAATTCCCAGTGGGAATGCAGGGATAGTGAGAACCTGACCATGCATAAGAAGTGACCCACAAATCCCATGGTGCAGCTCCCACTTTGGAATGATCCAGATGATCTGTCATTGGCTCCTATTCAGAGCTGATGGATGGGCACCAAACACCTTCTCAAGATTGTGGCCACTTGCCCATGTGTTTCTCCTAATAGAATAAGAGTTTCTCTTTGTAATTTCTTTTTCATTGGCCTTCCTTGACCCAGCCACTTTCCAGCCTGCCTTAACTTAGATCCTGGATGACTGCCAAGGGGAACAGAAAGCTTCCTTCACTTAGGTAACAGTGGGTAGTTCTCTTCCTCCAAAATTGCTAGCCTGGGCCAGAGTCCCTGGGTACCCTAACTATGTCACTACTATTACAAAGTAGTGGTCAGCACAAGTTATTTCTTCCTGTAATCACAAAGGAGAAACTTGACCAGATATTAGTTATACATGATGGAGGTAATTGTCTTTCTCAGCCTTAAGGTCAGTTCAGAAATTTGTACCTTTAAAAACTGGCTGTAGTTAAAGACTTCTACATATTCATATGCCTCATCATGGTATGAAGATGACCCTGAGGTCATAAGGGTTTTTCTGCAAAAGTTCAAGTTCCAACAAGTTCTTCCAAACTGCAAAGGCATTAAGTTCATGTCTAGAAATAGCTGATATACCTTGCCAGCTGAAGAGAGGTCTGGCCAAGCTCGTGAAGGTTCAGTACCTGAAGGGAGACCATTAGGCAATGACTTTTTTCTGCCATTGAAATTGTAAGACATGGAAGACATGCCTTGTGTTGGAGGAGGGACTAGCCATGTGAATTAATTATGGACCCTTGAGCTAAGAGTAGAATAGCAAGGAAAATGAGGAAACCTTCAGAATCACAAGATCAAATCCCTTCCCATTCCAGTCCATCCCCCCCACACACAAAGTAATTTTTCTTAAGCACAGATCTGACCTTTTGACTCCCCCCCCCCAATCAGCTCCAGTGACTCCCCATTACCTAGGATCAAATCATCTCCTCTGATTAGCTTTCAAAATCCTTCCCTGCCTCACCCCAGCCGGAAAATTCCAGCCTCACTGGACATTCCTCCCACTCCCACACTTTGGAATCCAGCCAAACTATGTTTCTCTCTGTTCCTTACACAGGACACTCCATCTCACAAACCTGTGTCTTTCCACTGGTTATCCTTCAGGCCCAAAATGCATTTCTTCCTTACTTCAGTCTCATATTGAGAAGCATCTCAAACACCACGAAGCCTTTTCTGATCCCTTCTCTCCCCACCCCCCATCTTGTGCTGGTGCCTTCCCTCCCAAACTCTTGTATTTAATTCCATTTGATTACTTTATGCTGGATTTACTTTTATATGTGTTTCTTATCTCCTTTATTAGAAAGTAAGCTCTTTGCAAAGAGAGACTGCTTCATGCTTTGTATTTATATTCCCAACACCTAGTGGAGTTCCTGGCACATAGTAGGCTCTCAATAAATACCCACTGATCAATTGATTGAACAATAATGCTTCATTACTGACCATCTGAACATCCTCTGAACAATAACCTGTAGTTCTTAATGAAGAGGGATGAAGAGATACATTTAGTAGGTAAATGGCTTAGTGGATAGAGCATTAGACTTGGAATCAGGAAATCCTGAGTCCAAAACCTGCCTTAGATGCTTACTATGTGACACTGGGCATGTTACACCATCTGGCTGAATCAGTTTCTCCATCTGTAAAGTAGAGCTAATGATGGCACCTACCTCCCAGGGATGTGAGAGGATAAAAAGATATTATTTGTAAAATATTTATAAACCATAAAGTGCTATGTTAATGCTGGTTACATAAATACTAGTTATTTGAAGTCTCATCTCCTTTTATGCAATTCTTAGGATAATACATTTAAGTACATTTGAAACCAGTTGAATGTCTGTAATGATGGCTGAGTTGTTAATGGCTTCTTGGAAGCTTGGAAGGAAGTACCTGTCCATCAGCTCTGGACTACCCTCAAGGGGTTTTTGGCTGCTGGAAATTTTGATCAGTGACCAGTAAAAGCACCGTACAATGAGTGACAGTTGTCGTTTTGGGCAGTAGAGTCAAGGATCAAAAAAGTTTCAGTAGGTTATAAGTTTTAGCAAAATCTAACAAACTGAAGATTTCTGGGATATATAGAAGTCTCCTGACTAGTGTACATATTTGGGGTTTTTTTACATTTTATTTTGACTTTTTATCAATTATGTTAACTAAGCAAAAAAGCAACCTTCCTTTTTAAAGAATTTGAGTTCTGAATTCTCCCTCTCCCTCTCTTCCTTTCCCCCTTCTTGACAAGACAAGCAATTTGATATAGATTATTCCTGTGCAGACATACCACGAATATTTTTCAAATACTTTATTTTTTCCAATGACATGAAAAACTTAATTTTTAAAAAATGTTGAGTGCTAAATTCTGTCCCTCCCTTTTGCCCATCCTCTCCTTGGGAAGGTAAGCAATTTTGATATAGGTTATACATGTACAGTCATGCAAAACACAATTCCATGTTAGGCTGTGAAAGAAAACATAGACCAAAAAAAAAAACCCAAGAAAAATAAATAATGAAAAAGTATGCTTCAATTTGCATTAAGACTTCATAAGTTATTTCTCTGGAGGTGGATAGCATTTTTCATCATAAATCCTTCAGAATTTTCTTAGATTACTGTATCTCTGAGAATGGCTAAGTCATTCACGTTTGATCATCATACAATATTGCTGTTTCTGTGTACAATATTATCCTGGTTCTTCTTACTCCACTTTATCATGCATATTTTTAAAAAGAAAGGTGAGACGTAGTAAGTGTCAGATAAAATCCACACCCCCCCCAAAAAAAGAAATTGACTATATTTAACAGACAGGAGATGATTGGATATTGATGTGGGATTTTCAAATCAGTCATTTGTTTACAGTCATTCCTGTTGAAGCAAAGATCAAAACCAAACTTTTAAAAAATGAGAAGGCACAGCACTTGAAACAACTCCAACCTGACCTTTTTAAACAAACTATTGATGACAAAGGTGGGAAATGGATACAAGAATAGACACTGATATGTCATTAGTGAAGGAAGTTACCAAGGTAACTTAGTTATGGTGATCACCATTAACCAAGGAAAATTAGCCCATGAGAATCAGTCTCCACACAAGGAAACCAAGGGAGTCTAAAAGTCACCTCAGCCAGCCAACATTATTTGATTTCCTTGCCAAATGGAGAGATAGCAATAAATGGTAACACCATTTAAAAATATAAACTCCCTTAGAAAACCTTCTGGAGAAAGATGGAAGATAGAGTAGAGAGAAGATTGAGAGTGAGAAGCAATGGAGGACAAATAGATTAGAAGAAAGTCTGATAAAAGACCCAACTAAAATAATACAAAAGGGATTTAAGGAAGAAACTCAGAGTGTACTAAGTGAAACTTAAATAAACATAAACACCATGCAAAAATAGTTTGAGAGAAAAGATTTATATAATAAGCCATTTTTTCCATCAGTTACAATGAACTCAACAAATTTGGTCACAAACATCATGGTCTCTAAGGTGCTTCATGAGGATGTAGAAATAGTACTAAAAACTCGAAGATGGAAAGAACAGATGGACCAAACTAATGTGTGCACCAAGGATATACAATGATGTTCTGTGCTGGAGACAACACAATTGCAAGGGCATTGAAGAATCTGTTCTCATAGGATCAGGAAAAGGGGACAAAATCAAAAATTCAAACCTTAATTACTACCAGAAAAAAGTGACCAGTGATAATTGATCCATATGCCAACTTTCTCATCTCTACAGAGCTTTTCATCAGAAAAATGTAGACACACATCAAGGTCACCTTAATGAAACTAGGCAAAAGGAATTAAGTAGGATTTTGGAAATTATATCCACAGAAGATTCCATCTTCACAACCAGACAATCGACTGAAAGCTATAGAGAATACAGGTTCTGACTGGACTTATTATTTGTTGACTATTAAAAAAACATACATTTGACCTAGTAGAACAAAGCACTGTTTCAAAGTCTCTCCTTCAATAAAGGCTTCCTATTCATATGTCCAAAGTGTACAAGATTACACTAAAGATATAAAACCAGAGATCATTTTATTCAGTCACTCTTTAATATTTAGTGATGAATAAAACAGGTATTTGCCACAGTGATGGAGAATGAATGTCAAACACAGAGCTCCAGGGATTCCTTATAGATTCTGAGTTCTTCTAGTTGTTCCTATTTGCAGATGACATCGTACAAACTGCATCAAGCCCTAAATCATTGCAGAACCTCCTACATGGAATCCATAATCACACAAAAGAGTTCAACACAACTATCCACACAAGGATAACTAAGTGGATTGCATATATTATGACATGCAGTTAAATGTACGGTCAGTCACTAAGCATTTATTAAGCCTCTACTCTGTGCCAGGCACCAGCGCTAAGCACTGAGAATGCAAATAAAGGCAAAAGACAATCTCTAATTCAAGGGGCTCACGATGTCATGGCCCATAGACTTAACACATCATCTTACGTAATTTAAGTACACGCCTTGGGAGGTCAGTGAGTTGTCCCAGACAAATGGAAGAAAAGGAGGGAGCTTTGGGAAATCACACAGGTCTTCGAATGGCCCCCAAGGTTTTCACTGAAATAATAATCATTCCACACCAGTATTTTCTACTGTGAATCATGGAAATGGTGCTTTGAAAAATGTTGCAGATAACCCAAAAGGGCAGTGGAGAGGCTTTTGGCAGGCATGACCAGACTGCAACTTACAAATGAAAAATTACATAGGAAAGTTGCCTAGAGATGTTAAGAATTATACCACGAAGAGGAGGAGGGCCAGTCATTTAGCAAGAGTAAGGGACCACCAATCCATAACTGGCATGGTCCACAAGCATCGATGGGATGTCAGAAGATCGAAAGGGAGACCTTCAGCAGGAAGATGTGAACAAGCTTCACCCAGGATGGGAAGACATGGATGGACTGCAATCTTCCCTGTTAGAGGGAATGAGTGAAATAATAGATCTGTGGAGGCATTAAAATCTGCAACATGTCTTGCTTTTAGGGTAAAAAAAATCAACTTCATAAATAGAAGCTGGAGAAGTTTGAAAAAGATCTGAGGGTTTCAATGGACTTCAAGCTCAGTATCAATCAACAATGTAATATGGCAGCCAAGGACACTAATGCTATCTTGGGTTACATTGAAAGATATACTGTCCTGGAGTAGAGAGCAGATCAGATGGTCTGACTGTGCTCTACCCTGGACAGATTGAGTATTCTGCTCAGGTCTGGGTGCTCCATTTTAGAGTACCCAGAGAAAGACAGGATGATAAAAGTCCTAGAAATCTTGTGATAGGGAGGTCTGTTGAAGGAACTGTGGCTTTTTAGCCTGGAGAAGAGAAAGCTTGGGAGAGACTTGAGCAGAGCTTCTGCAAGTCTTTGAAGGCTTTCACGTGGAAGAGGTATTATGCTTATTCTGTTTAGCTCTGCAGGGAAGTATGAGGGGCAATGGGGAAACATTGTACGGGGACTATAAAGACTAATTTTGGCTTGTTATTAGGAAAACCTTCCTAACAGTTGGAACTACTAAAAATAGAATAGATTGCAGTAGGAGCTGACAGATTCTTCTCCTCCTCCTTCAATCCCAGAAGCCTTCAAGTGAATGTTGGGTGCTTGTTTTTTGGGGATGGTGTAGAAAAAACTTTGGTTCATATATCTAGGTTGTACCAGATGATCTCTAAACTCTTCCCATTTGGGTTCTATTCTTTTCTGATTCTGTGACCCTGGTCCCAGTCCTGGCTCTGCTACGTCTTCTTTATGTATCCTTGAGCAAGTCACTTCCTTTCACAAGTCTTGGTTTCCTCAACTGTAAAATGAAGGCATCAGACTAAATAACATCTGAATCCCTTCATGAATCTCTGATCCAAACTGGAAGCCTAGCTTGGCTGCTTATCTGCTCTGCCGCTTTGCCAAAGTCTCTGAACCTCTCTGAGCTTTGATTTCCTCATGTGTAAAATAAAAGTATTAGGCTAGATGAGCCCTAAAGTTCTCTCCATAAACCAGGGCATGTATCAAGATCAAAGTGAGAGCCAGAAGGCACATGAAGACCATCTTATCCAACCTCCTCTTTCTTCATATTTGAAAGTGAGGTTGAAAGGTGACTTGCCCAAGGTCACACAGAGAGTATATAACAGGAATTTGAACGCATGTCCTCTGACTCCAAATCCAGCACTCTTTACACTGCCTCACGAGGCTTCTGGTCACACAAGCAAAAGCCCCCAAACCCACCTTATGTTACATTATCCAGGAAATTCCCCATAGAAGTTTTGAGCTTGAATTATCCCAGTGTTTGTGTTGATTCTTCTGATTTATTTTCCTTGGGCAAGAAGGACCTAAACTATTGCCATTTACCAACCATGTGTGGGATGGGTAGACAAAAACCAAGTATCTAGGAAGGAAATAAAATACATTGAGAGACCTCGGTGTAGACTGCAGTCCAGGAGTAACTCAGAAAGGGACTAAGCTAGAAGGCCAAATAAATCTAATCCTTTGGTGAGGGAGCTGTGGGACAGACTTGCACTTGGCAGGTAATAGCATCAATGAAGCAGGTGAAAGCCTGTCCAAAGAAAAGCTGGAGGGAGATTTAAAAGTGAATGTGGAGAGGACAGAGCATTCCAACTTTGGCAATGTGCCCCAGGACCCATCCAGGCTTCCTCCTCCTTGGGTCACATCTTATTCCCGAGTACTTGAGAGCCTTTGAAGATAAATGCACCCAGGACTTCCAGGTAAAAGCTTTTTGAGGTAAATAGGAAAGAAATCATTGTTTCAGTCTAAAAACAAACTCGATCAAGTGGAAAAGAAATGGGATAGCCTTGGCAATTCACATTTCCATTACCAGATGAAATAGAGTGAGTCCTGTTGGCAAGGCACAAAGAAATGAATACTTATGATGAGATCATAGCTCATAGACATTGGAATATAGTCCAACACACAATGAAAATGAGATTATTACAAAGGAGTCACAATGCAATACCTGTGTGGGCAGAAAAAGGCGACTAGAATAGAAAATTCTATGGTACATGTTCCAAAAGCAAATCTGTGGCATCTCTGCATTTATAGCCATGGGAAGCACATATGGGCTCATTTAAAAGTTCATTTTTACATATGAATATTTGCTTTTAAGAAAGAACGTAGCTTCACTGACAGGTGGTGTTTTCTTTCTTTTATATCCTCATTGTTTTAGTAGTATTCTTCTATCCCTCTTCATTGTTTTTCTTTCTTTTTACTTTCCTTCTCCTGTTCCCTGGGACCTTCAAACCCATTCTTTAGGAGAGCTTTTCTGAGTCATAAGTGTCCGTGGTGATCCTTCATTTGAGTAAAGGAAAAGCATGCTAAGCACTCACTATGTGCCAAACACTGTGCTAGGCACTAGATGTGAAAATACAGAAGGGGTGGGGCATGCAGCATGGTCTAGAAGCTGGGACTGGCCGATAGAATGGGTCATGGATAGTAGGCCACCTGTCTTCCCCAATCAGTACAGCATGGTCTGAGGGCATTGGTTCCGTGGTGGGTGGAGTGAGTCACCCTGCAGTGGTCTGTGGAGGTCCACTGTCTAGAGAAAGCAGCAACAGGATGGATACCAAGGAGGCAGCCAGGGTGGGTAATCAGATGGGATATGAAGCGACATAGAGTAATGTTCCCAGTGTTAGCAACTAGAGCGAATGCTAATGGACAATAAGCTGCTTGAAAGCAGGAGGTTTGTTTTGGTCTCTGTATCCCCAGTGCCATGTATGTATCAGCATTTAATACGTGATTAATGAATGAATGAACATGATTATAAACACTATTTTACTCTATTAATAGAGAGGATGTGGTGGACAGGAGTTCTAAAGTCCAGATACCTCCCTACTCCCTTTGTTCCAGTGTGATAATTGGAGGTAAAGTTAGCTTAGAATTACTGTTGAGAAGGAAGGCTAGACAGCTGACAGGGAGAAAATCTAACCTAGGCAGGAATCAGTGGGAATTGACTCTTTGTGAATCATGCCATTGATTTCACACCAGTACAATGTTTCCCTCTTGGCATCATTCCATCCCCACCCTGGCACCATAATGCAGACATCCTCCCATTGTCTGGTGAGGGATCTGTCTATACCCTGCTCTCTTTCTCAGCCTGCTCTCTTTTTATCTTGAGGACATTATTAGTAATTTGGCTATCTCAGACACACCATCAGACTATTCATCTGAAAGTCCAGGGCTCAAATGGTAGAAGCCTCTTCTTTCTTTTTTTATTGTGTTCCTTCATTTATTTGAAAATAATGAACATTTTTATTTATAGTTTTAAGTTCCAATTTTTATCCTTCTTTCCCCTTCCCTTTCTCTGAGGCAGTAAGCAAGCAGATATGGGTTATACATGTGTAATTATGTAAGCCATTAACATATTTGACATTTTGTACAAGAAAACTTGAATAGGGGCAGCTAGGTGGTGCAGTGGATAGAGCACTGGCCCTGGAGTCAGGAGGACCTGAGTTCAAATCCGGCCTCAGACACTTGACACTTACTAGCTGTGTGACCCCAATTGCCTCACCAAAAAAAAAGAGAGAGAGAGAGAGAAAACTTGAATAAAAGAAAAAAATGAAAGAAAGTGAAAAATAGCATGCTTCAGTATGTGTTCCATCAATATCAGTTCTTTCTTTAGAGGTGGATAGTATGCTTTACTATTAGTCTTTTGGGATTGTCTAGGATCATTGTAATCCTGAGAATAAAGCAAACAATTTTGCTGTCACTGTGCACAGTGTTCTTCTGGTTCTGCTCACTTTACTATACATCAGTTCATACAAGTCTTTCCAGGCCTTTCTGAAGTCATCTTGCTTGTCATTTCTTATAGCACAATAATATTCCATTTTTAGCCATTCCCCAATTGATGGAGATTCTTTTGATTTCCAATTCTTAGCCACCACAAAAAGATCTGCTAGAAATATCTTTGTAAAATAGGTCTTTTTTCTCTTTTGGGGGATGTCTTTGGGATATAAACCTAGCAGTAGTATTGCTGGATCAAAGGGTATGCACAGTTCTATAGCCCTTTGGGCATAGTTCCAAATTGCTTTCCAGAATGGTTGGATCTCTTCACAACTCCACCAACAGTGGGTTAGTGTCTGTTTTCCCACATCCCCTCCAACATCCAATGTTTTCCTTTTTTGTTATATTTGCCTCTCTGATAGTTGAGGTGATACCTCAGTTTTTTAATTTGCATTTCTCTGATCAGTGGTGATCTAGAGCATTTTTTCATATGATTACTGATAGCTTTGATTTCTTTGTCTGAAAACTGCCTGTTCATATCCTTTAACCATTTATCAATTGGGGAATGACTTGTATTTTTATAAATTTGGCTCAATTCTCTATATATTTGAGAAATGAGGCCTTTATCAGAGATACTTGTTTCAAAAATTCTTTCCCAGTTTTCTGCTTCCCTTATAATTTTGGTTTCATTAGTTTTGTTTGTGCAAAAACTTTTTAATTTTATATAATCAAAGTGATCTATTTTACATTTTGTTTTGCTCTCTATGTCTTCTTTGGTCCTAAATTCTGGAAGCCTCTTCTTGAGGCATCACGGTCCAGAGTAGAGAAGAATACTGGATTTAGAGTGAGAGGACCTGAGTCCAAATCTCCTCCTGGCTCTGCTGCTTATTGTCCTCTTGACCATTGAGGTCTATAAAGCTCAGTTGCTCCTTAAAGGAAGGTGGCTTATGTAGGGGCCAAATTTATTATTGGGAGAGTTAATTGGGTGGCTTGCCATTATATTGGGGTTCAGAAAATAATGAGAGACCTCTAGGTCCAAAATTTCCTCTCTTCCAAACTGCCTTTTTAGTTATTTCTCCCAGGCCAATAAGAAAGGAGATTAACAGCCTCTTTTCCACAAACAAACCAGGTTTTATTAATGGGAATAAAATTCACAACAAAGGTTGTGAATAAAGTTAATAAAGCCAGAGACAAGGGAACAAGTGAAGAGAAAACAAATAAGCTCCCTGCCTCTAGCAAAGACTGACTCAAACCCCAAACTTGCTTCCTGCTCAGTTAGCTCAAAGAGTTGGCCTCAATTTCACTCACCACCTGGGGCTTGTAGTTTCAATGGGAGTCAGCTGTGCAGTCCCTCTCTGGTACACTCCTCCACTCACCAGCACGAAATAGAGCTTCTCCAAGTGAGTGTTCCCTTTTTCTACTTTTTTCTCCCTTCCCCAAAAGGGGAGTCCTTCAAGTTGCTTGGCTGAGAGTGGTCCCCTAGTGATGTTAGTAGTACACATCACTCAGGGCCAGCCAGGGGTGGCCTCCAATCATTCCCAAGTAGGTACTTAGTCAGTTTCTCATTCTCACCCAATTCAAACAATACTAAATCAATCAGGTGGGGCCCCTGGGTGTCTGCCAAATTCCATTATTTTATCACACTTATGTTCTTATGACCACAAGCGTGTTTCCCATCCTAACAAAAATTCTTCTGGCCTTTGTGCAACTTGATTTTGGAAATAGCTCAACAGGTTACACCATTATTCCAGATAGTAAAATTCTTGAGTCAGAAGACATAGTTAAGGGGACAGGGCCCCACTCATTCCAGCTAACTCCTACCATGCCAGCTTCATTTACCAGGAGCTCAGTGTAGACAACCAAATTGTAACTGTATCTTTAAAAAATCTTAACATAAACAAGTTTGTTCAGGGGCTCCTTAGTATTTAAGCCTCCATTAGCCCAGGAGCATGGAGGGATTCCTTAAGGAGACATTAGAAGTGCTGATTGATCCTTCTGGGAGTTACCATAGCATCCTCTGGGGCTTCTCTGGAGTCATCCTTCGGTTCCTGGGGGAAGGACAGAAAGGTCTTGCATTCAGACTGTGCAGCTACCAAAGCAGCTACTGCTGAGTTAAGGATATGGACCTTGGTGGGATCCCAGCATCACAGGAGAAGAAGGGTTAGGAGAAGGGAGGCCACTGTAGGGACTGGGGATTGGTCATTGTGCAAAAATTTGGAGGCAGTAAATGTTTAGGAGAATAGCTGGATGTTCCTCCCACCAGAATCACTTAGGCTGTTACCCTGGTGAGTCCCTGGGCTCTGATTTGCCTGGATCCAGCCATTTCCAAAGTATACTCTAGACCACTCTGTCCCCTTCAGGTGTTGCCTTATGTTCATATCCCTAGCATCACGCAGTAATCACTGAATAAATATTGTCCTTGCATTACTCTACCATCCTTCCCTTCAATTTGGGGTTTGAGAAGGAAGGCTCTTGAGCACCTGCCTGTGCTCCTGTGAGGAGTGAAAGAGAAGTACATGACAAAGAACCTTTCAAATGAATAACTTACAATCAAATCAGAGGTCTCTCAACTTAGTTATTAGCTCTGGACAGAAATAAAACCATGTAAGCTATATTCCATATGTGAGTTTTAATTCATAAATACAAGGAGGCCTTGTGAGGCAAAAAATCATAACTCTCATAGGACCCTAGACTATAGCTATAAGGGAGCTCAGATTCCAACTAGTTCAAGCCCCCTTATTTTACAGATGGGAAAACTGAGGCACAAAGAATTTTAAGTGACCCACCCAAAGTCACATAAGTAGTAAATAGGAGAGTGATGATTCCCACTGGGGTCCCAAGACTTCATGTTCATTTGTTCTTTTAACTTAGTGTAGTGCCTGACACATAGCAGGCACTTAATAAATGCCTTGTTGCCTTTTCCATTGCACAAGGAGTCATGGGACCTTAGTTTGAGCCCCAGCTCTGCACTTAGCACCTGTGTCATGTGGCTCAAATCTCTAGGTCTCAGTTTCCTCCTCTTTATAATGAGGGGGTTGAACCATATGGCTTCTTAGCTCCTCCCGGCTATGAACCTCAGAGTTCCCCAGATAGCATCGACCCATCCTGGTCATTGATCAGCACTGAGTTTCTCTTTTTATTGTCCTCTTTGTTGTTCTTACTTACATGGAGTCATATTGTTTTCCTGATTTTGTTTCCTCTCTCCTGCATCTGTTTATGTAAGTCTTTCCCAGGTTTCTCCAAGTTCTTCAAATCCATGTTTCTTAAGTGGCAGAAAATAAGTCCCTTTCCTTTCTTCAGCATGAAGAGAGGGCCCCCCAGTTGGGCCTGGCCCTTGCTAACCTCAAAAGATTTCAGAGCAGAGACTTCAGGAATATGCAAGAAGAAAGTCCCTTGGGGGGTGGGGTGGGGAATGTAGCTCGACCTGACTCCAAAGTGTGGAAAGAGTGTTGGATTTGGCATCAGAGACCCTTATTTCAAATCCCACCCAGTCCTCCCCTGACTACCTGTGTGACCCTGGACAAGTTGTTTCACTGTACTCATCTACAAAATGAAAGGGCTCCTTTTCCCCTTTCTTCTAGAACCTCAGATCATATTATCATAGTCTTGTATAGGGTTAGAAGGGATGCCACAGAGCCAAGATTCAGTGGAAAGAATACTGGTTCTTGAGTCAGAAGCCCTGAGTTCAAATAACATCTCTGTTTTCTGCTTCCTTGTGACTGTAAGCAAGTCACTTGATTTCTCTGAGCCTGTTTCCTCATTTACAAAATGAGAGAGTTGGACCACATGACTCCTGGGGCTCTCACACCTCCAGATCTATGGCTCTATGATCTAATTGAACTCCTACTTTTTATACCTGGGGAAAGTGAAGTGACTTGTCCATAGTCATACAGATGGCCAGTGACAGAGCTAGATTTCAACTAAGAGTCCAGGACGTTAAGTCAAGTGGGACAATTTGGTGTCCTAAGCACAGACTGCAGAGATTTTTTTAATTAAATGGAATTATATTGAAATGACTGCTTGATCTCTAAGTCGCCTTCTGCCTCTGAATCTCTGGTCCCAGGTTTCAGATTGGTTTCTTGAGTTTCACAATGTTGGATGGGCATTCCCATTTGTGATGGACCTCCTGATTTTGAAACCTATGCAGATGAAATTCCTCCTGTGAGATGTACAAAAGAGAAGAGGGGGGTAAAGCAGAGGGCCAATGTTTTTAAGGCAAAGACTTATATATCAATTAATCAACAAGCATTTCCTAACTGCATCCAATGGGAGAGGTATTGTACTAAGCCTTGGGGATACAAAGAAAAAACAAACAAAACAGTCCCTACCCACACTGAGCTTGCATTTAATGGGAGAGACAACAGCTATATAGGTTCATTCAAGTTATAGACAGAATAGATTGAATGGTAACCTTGGAGGGGAAGGCACTCATAATCAGTCAGGGTTCTATATAAAAGACCCATTTCTGGATAAGGGCATGTGGCATTCCCATGAGTTCACTAAGGAAGGTCATCCTCATTGGATGAGGGGACATTTCATCTCGATGACCACTTTGGGGCTTATTGCCCTGATCCAGCCCTTCCCCCTTCCATTGTCTGGATAGAGAGATCATGATGGGTGCCCTCCACTGATTTCTCTCCCCATTCCCCCATCTCTCCACAGGTTATTTTGTGCTTCTCTCCTGTCGGTCACACTCTTCGAGTGAGATCTCGCAAGTTCCCAGCTTTGGTCAACTGCACAGCTATTGACTGGTTCCATGAGTGGCCACAGGAAGCCCTGCTATCTGTCAGCAGAAGGTTCATCGAGGAAACCCAGGGAATTGAGGTAAGCTGTGTAAGCTTCTCAGGCATGTGTGCAAACACACACACACACACACACACACACACACACACACTCCCCTAAAAATCCTGGAGAGACTGGTTTCTTTTTTAAAGCAGCAACCCAGCCCACTCCTAAAAGAACTTCCTTCTGATATTAATGTATTTTTACAATGATACAAACCCTTAAGGTCAGCTGCTCCTTGATGAAACATTAGAGGCAGTGTATAGAGCAAAGTGTAGCAACTGATCCCCCAGGAGAAAAATGAACCCCATCCACATGTATCAGCTGCTAAGACTGAGAGCAGAAATCCAGGGTCCTGGCCCTTCTGAATTCCACAGGAACTCTTGTCCCGGGGTCCTTTAAGAACACAAGGGAAAGTAGAAGGAAAAAAGGAAGAAGATCAAGTCTGAAGCCCTCTTGGGGACTGAAGGCTCTCCATATACTTCCCCAGCCTTAGGGAGGGGTTTCTTCCCCCTCTTGTACTAAACAGTGAGAAATGACCCTAAAAAAGGAAAGGAGGGGAGAAGCCCCTTACTTTCTTCCCTTCCTGGTATCTGTCTGCTTTGGCATGTGACTTCCTATGGAATTCCTTACCTCTGTAATTTAAAATATAAGATGAAAAAGCAAACCAACAGCAGGAATTCCATCACAAATTCACATTTCAGCAACACTTTGAAAGCAATGACTGTGTGAAAGGCCATGGGGGAGACTCCAGCTTTTGAGATAAGATACTCCTCTGTACCCCAGGGGAGTTTCTGATTTAGGTGGGAGAGATGACACATCCAGAATCCATTCTATCACAGCCTGATACATGGTTTGCAGACTAGAGCAAAGCTTCTTAAACTGTGGGCTGTGACCCCATATGGATGAGAGTAACACACAGCCCTGTATAATCCAACAGTTTGATTCAATGTGCATTGATTACTTGTTGGTTTTGTAAATTCAGAGCCTTTCTTGTCAGATAAAGAAGGACTCCAACACTTTGGGAATGTTACCTTGGGTAGATTTATGGTAGGGCATGTCCAAAGTCACAAAGCATGAGAAGGTACTGAAGGGAATGAAGGGAGCAGAGGAGAGTCTTACACTTTCATTGTAAGTTCCTTGGGGGCAGGGTCTGATTTTGCCTTCCTTGTATCTTCAGCCCTCAGCCCACATAATTAAGCATGTATTAGGTGCTTGATAAATGTTCATTGGTTGAAGAATGACTGGTTAGAGAATAGAAAACTTGGAGGGGAGAAATGAGTCTGGAAAGATGAGATGGGCCTGGAATGTGGAGAGTTAGAATGCAAGGTGAAGGCATTAGAACTTGACCCATAGGCAATAGGGAGCCACTGTGAGCTCTGAAGCAAAGGAGGGATATGAGTGGATGTGTGTATTTGGCAGAGCAGTCAGCGAAGAATATGAAAGATGGATTGGAAGTATAAGAGAAGAGAGGGAAGAAGACCCCTCATCAAAGGCTACTGTGATGGCCCAGGTGCTTGGCCCATGGTGGGGGCAATCAGAATTATAATAGTAGCCAACATTTATATTGTTCTTTCATATTTATGGTGTTTTATACATACTGTATTATTTTGGCCTGGTAACAGCCTTATGAGGCAGATACTAGAGGTATCCATACTTTTTAGAAGACAAAACTTGGTTCAGAAAATTTAGTTGTTCCCCCATTGTTATTACCTGGTGAATAAAAGTTGGAGGCAGGATTTACACCCAGGCCTCTCCTGATTCCAGTCTAGTACTTCCTTTGGACCACGCTGCCTCAAAGAGAGAAAAAGTGGGTAAAAGAGATATTGTAGAAGACAATTATGTAGAGGTTGCCAATCTATTGGCTATGAGAGGTGAGGGAGAGAAAAAAGCCCAAGGTTAGAAGCTGACAGGTCCCAAACATGAGACGCTCACTAGGCCAGACCCCCGACAGAAATAGCAAAACCAGGCAGAAGAACAAGTTTTGAGAGAAAGGTAAATGAACCGTTTGGGGCATGGTGAGTCTGAGTCCTGGAAGGACTGCTAGGTGAGCATGGCCCCTGGACAGTTAGAGATGCACCGCTGGAGCCTGGGAGCTGAAGACTGGGCGAAGCCTTCGGTCTGGAAGTGATGGTGGAAGTAGTGGGCCTGAATGAGGTCTCCAAGAAAGCTTGTGTTGGGAGAAGACGGAATCCCCCTCAGGGAGTTGATGCAAGACAGAAGAATTGGTAAGAGGGGAAGGAGATCTGGAGCATCGTGGTGGTTCTACAACTAAGGGAGGAGAGGGTAGTCTACGATGTCAGCTGAGGCAGAGCAGCTGGCGAGAGAATGAGCCTGAGGCCAAAGAAACTGGGGGTAGGAAGGTCAGAGGAAGCCTTGAAAAGGAGAGCTTCTCTGGGGGCCAAGGGGAGGAATGCAGATTGTAAAGGGTTAGTCAATGAATCAGCACCTTGGTCAGAGACTGTTGTTCAGTGATGTGACCAAGAAGCGGATTAGAGAGATGAAAAGATATGTGAGAGGGGCAGAAGAGTCCCATGGGGTGAGTTGAAACTGAGCATGGTCCTAGGCAGACAGAGATTCTTCTGTGGGCAGAGCTGGAGTGTGTACAGACCTTGAGGAAGGGATGACTGGGGGAGCCCAGATCAAGAAGATTTCAAGCAAGAAGGGCCCTCATGCACCATTCCTTTTACAGGAAAGGAGCCCGGAGCTCAGAGAGGGGCAGTAATCTGCCCAAGGTCACACAGGAGATAAGATTGTAGGGTCAGGGCAGCTAGGTGGCGCAGTGGATAGAGTACTGGCCCTGGAGTCAGGAGGACCTGAGTTCAAATCCGACCTCAGATACTTTACACACTTACTAGCTGTGTGACCCTGGGCAAGTCACTTAAGCCCAATTTCCTCACACACACACACAAAAGATTGTAGGGTCCCAGATTTCTGGGCCTGGAAGGCACCTCTGAGGCCACCTAGTCTAGCTCTCCTCTTACAGGGGAGGACGCTGAGACTCAGAGAGGATCAGTAACTTGCTTAAGGTCACACAGGAAGTGAGTGGCAGAGCCTGAGGCAATCAAGGATGGGATCCCAGGGCACAAGTGGTCCAGTTAGTTCTAGCTATGATACTGAAGGGAAGGAGGACCAAGTGGCAGCTATGCCAAGAAGTATTCAGAAGTAAAGAGGCGGCTTTGCTGTGGGAAGACTTAAGTCATGGCAGTGAATCCATCCATGAGCTAAATCAGCTGCTAAAGGCAGGGCAGGGGATGGGGAGGGCAGGAAATGAAAGAGGGAGGAAGAAGTTCAGAACAGCTGTGGGAACATTGTAAACCATGATCTTGGTCAAGTCACTCCATTTGTGAAATGAGGGTGCTGGCCTCGACAAGATTCCTTCCAGCCCTGGACTCGGTGACTAGATCAGCTAAGCATGATGAGGGCCCACTGAGGTGGGCAGAGTTCACGGTGAGCCGAACCACAGAATCGTGGTTTTAAAGTTGCATGGAACATTAGAAGTGGTCCAACTGTCAACGGAGGAAACAGACCAGCTGAGTTCTGTGTTGGGTTTATTTTGGGGGGTTGGGGGTTTTTTGCAATGATGCTCAGCTTTATTGTTCAGTTGTTTCAGTCACGTCTGACTCTTTGTGACCACACTGGGGGGGGGTTTTCTTAGCAGAAATACTGGAGCTCTTTCCTTCTCCAGCTTATTTTGCACATGAGGAAACTGAAGCAAACAACATGAAGTGACTTGTCCCAGGTCACACAGCTGCTAAATGTCTGAGGTCAAATTTGAATTCAGGTCATCCAGACTCTGGGCCCAGTGCTCTGTGCACTATGGCGCCACCTAGCTGCAGGAGCTCACAAATCAGATAGGTGGGGTTTCCCAGAGGAGAAATGATTTGAAATCAGGAAGGCAAGGGTTTCTAGGATAGTGGCCAGTGGCAGACTATGGGAGTCAAGGCTGGCCACGAAGAGGAGATGTTAGAGAATAGGGGAGAATAGGGTAGAAGAACTGGGAGGCTTTGGGGGATAGGATGGAGAACAAAGAGTGGATTTAGTGTGGGGGATAGAGTGGGAGAGGTGGGAAGGTGAGGAGGTGGTAGCTCCAAAGGGGAATTCCCAAGTTCCTGATCTTAAAGGAAGCATCTTTTTTAATAGTAGGGTCTAAGGGGGCAGCTAGGTGGCGCAGTGGATAGAGCACCGACCCTGAATTTAGGAGGACCTGAGTTCAAATCCAGCCTCAGACACTTGACACTTACTAGCTGTGTGACCTTGGGCAAGTCATGTAACCCTCATTGCCCATCCCACAAACAAACAAACACACAAAATAGTAGGGTCTAAGGTACCAAAGAATATTGAAGGTTTAAGGCTAGAATGAAGTAGAGAATGGAAGCTGCTAGGGTTGGAGAGTTTGGAGATGTTAGAGGGACATGAATTTGGAAACTAGTGTCGCTGGGAATGATAGCAGGGGTAGTAGAAAGGAAAACCGTGAGCCAAAAGAACTCATTGACTAGTTCGTGAATTTGGAAGTTGTAGATGACAACAATGCCACTAGGTGGTGCCACAGTTCACAGCGAGCCAGTCCAGGACTCTAGAAGACTCATCTTCCTGGGTTCAAATTCAGCCTTAGGCACGTCCTAGCGAGGTGACCCTGGGCAAGTCACTTCACCTGTTTGCCTCAGTTTCCTCATCTGTACAATGAGTCAGAGAATGAAAGAGCAAACCCCTCCAGTATCTTTACCAAGAAAACCCCAGATGGGGTCCCCAAGAGCTGGATACAACATGACAAAAACAAGGATGAAGAAAGAGTGGGACTCAAAACCTGCCTGAAATTGTAAAGAGGAGAGACTGCGGGATGAGCTCCAAGCAGTGACAGAGAGTGACCCATCCTGCCCCCTCACCCCGAAACGGGAAGGTGGAAAAGCAGCCTCCGGGGGAAGAGACAAGGGAAGGGCTTTCGTTACAGGAGGAAAAGCCAGAAGACCCGGGCTTGTAGTGTGGTTCTGTGACCACAGAGCGAGACACTCATGCTCTGAGCCTCGCTGCCCTCACCTGTGAAATGTGGACAATAATGCCTTCCTCACCAAGTGCTGCTGAGCCTGGAGAAGAGGCGCCCTGGGGCAGCACAGGACAGGGGCATGGCACGGCTAATGGGTTAGACTCATTTTGTGTGGCTGCGGAGGCAGGACCAGGGGCAGCAAGGAAACTTAAGGGAAGCCAGCTTCCATCTGATGCCGGGAAAACCTGCACAAGGAGAGCTGTCCCGCAGTGGAGCGGCTGCCTCCCAGGACAGGAGGCGAGATGACCATTTGTCCAGTCTTGGGCCTTCCTGTCATGTGGGGGTTGGAGTAGATAGATGGCTGTCGTCATGATCCCTTATCATTCTCACATTCCGTGGTTCTGCTAAGGGCTTTTTAAGTCTTAAAGCATTACAAAAAGGCCAACAATAGTTACTATCTTTTGGGTTATTTACACTTTCAAAAAAAAAAAAGTCAGGAACTGGGAGAAGAGCAAGAGAAGGAAAGGGAAGATGGGAAGAAGGAGAGGGAGAGAGAACGTGTATTATCTGCCTGTGACCAAAAAAAAAAAAAAGCCAAACTCTAAATTCTGATTTGTTCCCTGTCATTTTTTGGGAAGAGATGGAGAAGGAAAGAAATTGTCTTCCTGAAGGAACTGATGAGAGAGACAGAAGGGGAGTGGGGGGAGAGAGAGAGATAGAGACAGACAGAAGGAGGAGGGAGAAAGGGAAAGACAGAAGAGATAACAGAGAAGAGAGAGGGAAAAGAGAGAAGATAGAAAAAGAAAGGAGAGAGAGGAGGAGGAAAGGAAAAAAGAGAGAAAGGAGAAGAGAGAAAAGAAAAGAGAGGAGAGAAGGAGGAAGAGGAGAAGAAAAAAGAAAAGAGAGATTTTTCTTTTAAGAGAGAATAGCCCTAATTGCATTGTGGGGGATGATTACTATGCAGCAAAGCTTGTTTTAGAGATCTCCACTGTCACCTCCCCAAACCCCCTAGGTTGTGTTTGAGGCCTCGGGCCTTTGCCAGCAGCTCTTGCCCACAGAGGCCCCATCTGCCAGTAGCTGTTGACATCTGCTGGATGAAGAGGGACTTGCAGCTGCAGCCGCAGCAACCCCTGGCCTAGACCTTTTCTCACAGTGCTGAGATGCCTCCTGTAGGAATCTGAGAGCAAAAGGGCCCCTGTGGAACAACTGCAGGGGCTCTGCTGTGGGACTGAGCTGGCTGTGCCCAATGGTTTCATCTGAGCGCCTTCCCAGCTCCCTCCTCTGTGGTCTGAGGACTGTGCTCCAGGGAGTGCCCTTTGGGAATGGGCTCCCCTCCCTTTCAGCAGGGGCCAAAAACAGTGCTGGTTTAAAAGAGAAATCTCATGACTGTTACTGGGTCACCTTCTTAATCATCCCCCCCTCCTTTAGGGAGATAAATTGGTACCATTTTGGCATCTCTGAATTCCCAGCCCCTCCTCCCTTGGAGGAGTGTGATATATTTATGCAAGGTGAGCCTCCCCCCCCCCACTCTCCCCAGAAGGACTTCCCTGAAGGTGGGTGTTTATGTAGACTATCATTTCCAATCCCTGCCACACCGGGTCCCCACAGGAATAGGGGATGACTCCAGCTCACAAACATTTCTGCTATTTCTTCTCTCATCAGGGATTGAAATAAACAACAGTTGGAAAAACGTCCAAAATGATTTAACTCTCAAGTGTCTCCAGGCATTTGTTTCAGGACAGGTTGGCACAAGCACTCCCAGGAGATTGGGTGATGGATTTTGACAGTCATAGTGCAGGCAAGGGACAAAAAGGGTCTTGTGGGCTGGGACCCAGAGGAAGAGAGGAGCAAAGAACACTGGGTTTGGAATCCAGGAACCTGGGTTCAAATCCCATCTCTGGTGCTTACCAAGTCACTTTACTTCCTCATCTTCTGTGTTCTTATCTATGAAGGGTCTCCAATAGCCTTAGATCTTCAGTCACACTATGTGCTAAGAAATGGAGCTAGGAGCTGAGAAATCTGGTACTGGGGCTAGAGGTCCTTCTGTAGTGTCCATTCCCATCCTATGAAAAGAGCAGTTCCCAAAGAATGAGGAAGCATTTCAAGAAAATCTCAAGGAGTCTTCCAGAAAGGTAGAGGAGGAACACAGAACAGCCTTAAGGAAAAGGCCCAAGAAATGTTAGGCAATAGCTAGCATTTCTTTAACTCTGCAAGGTTTGCAAAACACTTTACCAATATGCTCTCATTGGATCCTCACAACAACCCTGAGAGGGAGGTGCTGTTATTATCCCCATTTCACTGAAGAAGAAAGTGAGGCAGAGGTCAAGTGACTTGCCCAAAGTCACAGTTAGTCTAGGGCAGGATTCAAGATGAGGTCACTTCACTTTTCAGTGACTCAGTTTCCTTAACTATAAAGTAAGGAAAATCCATTCCTATAATACCTTTCTAGGTCCCAGTTTTCTCAAATGTAAAATGAGAGGATTGAGTTCTATGGCCTTTGTTGTCTTTCCAACTCTGATTTTATGCCCCTGGGATCTCAAGGGAGCAGGAAATATGGAGAATTATATCACATTGTTTTAGCCCTTGATAAAGGGTTGTTTTTTTAACACTCTTGTCATCCCCCCCCCCCCCCCGCAAATAGTATTATCCCTATCTTATAGATTGGAAAACTAAGGCTCAGATTCCCAGATCTCAAAGTTGTTAGGAGCAGGATTCAAAGCCTTCTCTCCTGATTTCAGTGTGCCCTTTCAGGTACACTTCTCTCCCTGCCTATCTAAGATGGACTTTTATTTTGATATTAGGAGAGAAGAAAGAGAGACAAGACAGTAGGTCCTAGTGGAGTTGATACTAGACTCTGTAGTTGGGAACACCTGGGCTCTACCAAGAGTAGCAGCCTGACCCAAAGTAGTGACTCTGTGCCCTTGGCTGCTCTGTGGTCCGTATTAGGAAGAAGGACTCACCTTTGTGAGTCCCTGGATCTTCATAACAGCTCTGTTTGTGTCCCCATTTTACACATGAGGAAACTTAGGCACAGAAGGTTATTTTTTTTAAAACCTCAGCTCGATCTTATACAAGAGGCCTTTCTTGATTCCTCCAGTTGCTAGCACCTCTGCCTCTAAAATTCCTTTTAGTCTACCTTTGTATGCATAGATGAAAAAGAGTATAAGCTCGCTGAGAGCAGGGATCCTTTCACTTTTGTCCCCATAACCTCCTGTCTCAGCCCAGTACCTGGCACTGAGTAAACCGTTAATAAACGCTTATTAAGTGACTGATTAAGTAAATTGCCCAGGGCCACACAGCTAGTGAATTTCTGAGGTCAGGATTCTGACCCAGGATTTCCAGATCCCAAACCCTGGAGACTATTACCCCACACTGCCCTTTTGCATTAATCTATGGAGGCTTGTTCCCACTTGGACAAAATCACAGGTCCTTGGCATTGACCAGGAAGGAAGGCAAAGGAAGGACGCCCTACAAAAGTCCTTTACTCAAGTCTCTCACCCCTTAACCAAAAGCTTAGCACACCCTCCACATGCTGACAGATTTAAAGCCTTCCACTGGTCTGGGTCTGTCCCTGACTTGTGTATTTTTGAGGACTATAGCAGTACCGACCATACAAAGTACTCATTTCTGTGTGTTGATTAACTCACTCACAGCTACATTTTACAAACCAGTTTTCTCTTTCAGAGATAATTTGGGCATGTCTCCTTTTAAAGGGATTTTCTTCCTCTAGCACCAGGAAAAGCTGTGAAGTGTCAGGTGTTAAGGCTTCCTGCAATTAAAGCCAAGTTATAAATGGTAACGGGTTTCTCAAGTATTTCAAAGGAAAGACCTCAGAGGTTACAGTAATATAGTCAGTGGAGGGTGTGGTGGACCCAGAATCAGCAAAAAACCAAACCAACCCAGGGTGGAAATCCTGCCGCCCCCCCCCCCTCGTCACTCACTACCTCTGAGTCTCAGTTTCCTTATCTGTCAAATGGAAGTAATTCATTTCTGCAGTAGCATCCTCACAGGGCTAGGGAGAGGCTCCAGTGAGTTAATTAATATACAGTAATAGGGGTGCTATAATTGGACACTTATAAACAAACCTTCCTCAAAACAAGTTTGAAACCAGTGCTTGGGGGTTGTATGGGTCTTTGTGGGTATGGGGTTTGGTGTGGGGGCATGGAGGTTGGGGGAAGATAGAGAAGGCAATTGAATTCTGGTCTCTAGTGGTCTCCCCGGAAGCCTTTCCTCTCAGCTCTTGAACACCCACTTTTTCTGTTTGTGTTTAGAAGTGAGCTGACTAGAAAGCTAAAAGTCAATTGTTTTTTTCTTCTACTGGGGGAAAAAGACCCTTCATTTTTTGTATTTTATTATGCATCAGATGAGATGTTGTTTCCTTTGTCAAGTAATAACAATAACAACAACTGTAATAATAGTAATCATAATAAAATCAATAGCAATAATAGTAACAGTGATAACAACAATAACAACAATAGTAATCATCAAATAATAACAACAGTAATAATAGTAATCATAATAGCAATAGTAATAACAACAACAACAATAATAATAACAAGCCAACATTTACACAGCCTGCACCTGATGTTTGCAAAGTCTACGGGCTGTTTGATTCCAAAACTGAAATAGGCGATTTCCGGGTGTGGAGTGGCACCCACCTCCCCGAGGGAGGGAAGCCTTTCCAGCATCCTGGTCAGACGACCAAGAGCTTGTCGAGGATGGCAGAGAGGGCATTTCTGCTCTAGTCTGGGTTGAACTTGAAGGCGGCTGAGATGCCCTGCCAGCTCTGAGACCCTGGGCTGCTGTCCCTTTAGGACACCCGTGGTGTGGAGCTAGGAGATTAGTGGGGAGTCCTCTGCTTTCGATTTCCATTTCCAAGCCATCGGATGCCAAAGGAAGACAAAGCCAGACCTGGTGCCTTTCTACCAGTTCGAGGGCCCCCTGCACAATAAACCCCTGCCTTTGCATCCACATCCGAAAGGAACTAGACTGGGGGGGGGGGGGAAACAGTGTCACATTACCAGCCCTTCCACTGCCATTTGCCCCCCCTCCCCAAAAAGGAGATAAATGAATGGCAGAATAAATAATTTATGCTAATGAAATTACTGCAATTAGTAGTCCCACAATGCCCCTTTTAAAAGGCACAGCTGCTGATGTCAGGAAGCGCTGTCACCGCTGACCTTATCATAAGAGAAAGTGACAAATGGAGAATGCAGGGAAGACCAATCAGCGGTGAGGGCTGCTCAGCCTGGTGGCCGATTAGAGGCTGCGCTGGCAGTTCGGACCCCAGGCCAGCTGCTCTAGCCCCCCGCCGCCCTCCCCAACCCCCCCCCCCATGCAGGGCCTCCTAACAATAGTCATTTCACCCCAGCAAGGCCACTTGTCTCTGGCCGCTTCCAGAGCTCCGGAAGCCCCTTCTCCCATCCCCGATTTACAAATGAAACAGTTGTTTAAAAGTGCTTTCCAGGGCGCCATCCCCTCTCCTCTGGCTCCGAGCTGCCTCTTGACTGAAGGTCTCCAGCTTCCAGAAGAGGAAGAGCCTTGAAAGTAGCTTAAAACTATGTTTCAAGATGAGCCACACCCTCATGGGGGGTCGGGGTGGGGGGGGCTGCTGGGGGTTGTTACCCAGGGTTCCAAGGAGGTCAGTAAGTCTCAGTTTCTGCCTGATTGGGGGGGGGGGGGGAAGGAGTACAATCCGCCCACGTTCTCTTGCTCCATCATTAACCGAAGGAGAGAAGCAGGAGACTCACTGCACAGGTGGCCTTTTCAGGATACTGAGAGGTCATTGGAGCTAGTGCTTAATAAATGTTTGTTGATCGATTGCCCAGGTTCCAGGATCTGGAGCTGGAAGACCATCAATCATAAGCCTTTCGCTGTGCAGATAAGAAAACCAAGAGCCAGAATAAGAGTCTTGCCCAGGGTCCCACAAGTAGCAAAGAGCAGAGGTGGGATTCGAATCCAGTTCCTCTGACTCTAAATCCATCAGTCTCCCTCCCATATGTAGCTGTTGCTTTTATATGCTGCCACTGGGGGCACTGATTGCTTTTTAAATTTGTCACACACACACACACACACACACACACACACGAAAAAGCCCATTTACGCAGTGTAACCGTTGTCTCCCGCCCCTCCACCCTGGCTGTCCGTGGTCTTCTGCCGGCAATATTAATGGGGCCGGGTGGAAGCGTTTAACTGCATCGCCAACCACTCGTGAGCAATTTTCCCAGAGATGCCGAAGCCTTATTGACAACGCTTTGGTAAATTATGTGTGACTTTCCTCCGAGTTGGTGTAGCTCATTTAATTCATATTAATTGATTTTTAGGCTTCCCTTGATTAATTGAACTGGGTTCATCTTGTACAGAATGCAATAAATAACCATTAAAAGGAGGAAGATGTGACTCCACAAATTACAAAGTTAACTACTTCAGAAGTCACTGAGGACAAATTGGAAGGACCGCGCCGCTGGGTTGCTTCTCTGGGAAGCTTGCAGGGGGAGGGGCATTCCTGGAAGCTTTTCGAAGAAAATAGAAACCCTCCAACTCTGAATAGATCCTTCTTCCCTCCCAAACTTCACCCCCTTCATTGACCTTTCTGCCCCATCAGCCTGATTTGTATTTAAATAGGATCATGGAGGAAATGAGCTTTTCGCCCCCAGCCCCACTCCTAGAGAAGGCTGGGCAGCTGCCAGGACTCCTAGGGGCCCTTCCGGGGGCCCATGGCCCCATCCTCTGGTTCCGCCAGCCTAGAATACAAAGTGGGGCTCTGGGCGGAGGGGGGGGCGGGGTGTGGCAGGTGGCAGGTGGCAGGTGGGACAAAGCCCCTTTCATTCCCCGTCTGGGGAGAAAGGTGGGTTATGAAGGGACTTAAGGCCCTGTAAGCGATTCAAATGAGTGTGTTACCAGAAGGCTGGAGTCAGCAAGACCTGGGTTCAAATCCTACCCCTGACATGGACAGCTCGAATATGATCAAGGCTGTTCTGTACTTTGGAACCCACCCAGCGTCAGCTGCTATTGGCATTATGTTCATGATCTTCGTTAACATTCATAGACAGCTTTTAAGGTTTATGAAGCATTTTGCACATTTATTTTTCAAATCTATTTCTGTAGCTACTTATGTGTGTGTGTATATGTTATTCCCCCTGCTGGAATGTAAGATCCTCCAGGGCAGGAATTGTTTCATTTTTGTCTTTGTCTTTACATTGCTCAGTATATGTGTGTACAAATATACATATGCATGTGTGTATGCACTTATGTACATTGGACCTGGGAAACGCCTTCCCCCAAGCTGGCTCTCTAGATGAAGAAATGCTCACTGATTGACAACAAACATCTCATTGGATCCACACACCACCACCAAGATGGAGTGATGAGTATACAAAGAAAATCAAGGAGTCTGTCCTCCAGGATCTTCCATTCTTCTGAGGGATGGGCAACATGGGGTACTGTGGGACCGTGCTGTATCGGGTCCTGCCCTGGGCACCAGGAAAATCGAGGTTTGGACATTTAACTAGCTGTGTGACCTGGGGAAGGTCCGAGCCTCCATTTCTCACCTGGTAAAACTGGTATTATCACACGCCTCTTTGTATACTCATCACTTCCCACTGCTTAATGTCTAAGCTGATATTCCTATCCACCACCACCCCCATAAGCATGTTTGAGTGGAATAGAATGAAGATCCCAGAGCTAAGGAAACTGGGTTCAAGTCCTAGCTTCTGTCACTATTTTTTCAACCTTAGGCAAGTCATTTCCTTTATAACCCTCAATTTTCTTATCTATATAAGGGAGTAGAGATAGAATAGTAATCATACTTCCCTCTTACTGTTCTACAGCTTCAGAATTAGATAACAAATGTAGATTTGCAAACACTTAAGTGTTTTATAAATGCCATCTCCTAAGTTAAATCTGATTTTTGAAACTCAAGACTTGCAGTCAGAAGCCCTGAGTTCTAGTTCTGATGCTGCTACTTATTGGTATGTGACCCTGGATAAGTCACTTGACCTCTGCTTCATTACCTGTGAAATAAAGGTATGAGCTGGATGTTCTGTGACTGGCTGAAATCCAGGTGGCTTAGACTTACCCTCCATCCCTCTTATACCATGTATATGTCCCTCATGGCCCTTTTTTCTTTCCAGCCCAGTATAAAGGATTCTGTTAGTGCTTTCATGACCTATGCTCACACCAGTGTGAATGAAATGAGCATCCGGTACTATCAGAATGAGAGGAGGTACAACTATACCACCCCCAAGAGTTTCCTGGAGCAGATTTCTTTGTATAAGACCCTGCTGAAGAAGAAACAAAAAGAAGTGTCCCAGAAGAAAGAACATTTGGTGAATGGCATCCAGAAGCTAAAGACAACAGCCTCCCAGGTAGGACTTGACTGTCTTCTTTCTAGGAGACATACATGCATGCATTCTAAGTGTATACAGCTCTGAGAATAATTTTCAAATTAAAAAAAGGTATTTCTTTTCAAAGCAATGTCTTAGCACTCTCTAAGGAGTCTGCTGCTTAGCCTGGCAATATACACAGAAAGTACCAAGTGGATGAAAAATGTATTTGCTTAAAATTTGACATGTGACTGGATGTTGATGAAGCTCAGGCACCATAGAATCCTTGAGCTAGAAGGGATCTCAAAGGACATGGAATTCACCACCACCCCCTCATTTTACAGCAAAGGAATTTTAAGTGGCTTGTTTTATACAGGCTGGAAATAGCCCAACCATGATTTCAGCCCAAGTCTACTCTAAAACCCAACCCTCAAGGTGATCCATCCACATACTGATCTGGGCCAAGCACTGGAGAAGGATGGATGATGAACTGGCATCAAAACTAAATAGAGGAAACAAGTAGACAGGACTGCACCAGGAGAATTATGTAGTATTTTCAGGGATCTTAAATCATTCCCTGATACACACTGAAAGCATAATGCAGTAGAAAAAGGGCATGCACAGGCTGTGGTGTCAGAGGTAATGGGTTCAAATCCCAGTTCAGATGATGACTACCAACAACTTACTAGCTGTTGACCATTGGGTGAATCATTTAAACATCCTGTACCTCAGTTTCCTCATTTGTAAAACAATGGACTTGGACTAAAAGATCTCATAACTTTGTGTTCTGATCCTTGGAGGTCTCAGCTAGAGGAGGGCTCTGACAGGGCAGGGAAGTACCACTGCCCTTATTTTCTTCCTGGTCCATTCTGAGACTCTTCCCTAGGTAGTAGGACAGACAGCTTTCCCCATGAAGTCAATTTTCCCCAGCAAATCTGCTCCTGGGATGTCAGAACCACTCATCTGCCCCTAGCTAGAGATGGATCAGGTAAGGGGTACAGGGGAAGGACCACTGTCAGTCCTCTGCGTCTGGGGGAGCCAGAGAAGGTCATGGCATCACTTTTTTTTTTTTAAGTGAGGCAATTGGGACTAAGTGACTTGCCCAGGGTCACACAGTTAGTAAGTATTAAGTGTCTGAGCCGGATTTGAACTCAAGTACTCCTGACTCCAGGGCCAGTGCTCTATCCATTGCTCCACCTAGCTGCCCCTATGGCATCACTTTTGATGCCATCACTTCCTATCACTTTCATCATAGTCCATTTTACAGATGGGGAACCAGGCTCAGAGAGGTCAGGTGACTTGCTAATGGGTATCAGAGGCAGGATCTTGACTCCAAAGCAAGCACTCTATCCCTGGAATGTTGCCTCTGATTTACCTCCCCAGACTGAGAGCAGCCCATTCCCCACTGGGCATCCTCCACCAGAAGCAAGTCCATGGGTGACTCAGTGTGTGTCACTGGGACACTGCTTTCCTCTTATATGTGACAGCTGCAATGCCTGCACACGCTATCCCCCCTCCCTCCTCCACACTGGCACCCATCAGTTCTCAATTTAAGTCCTAAGTGGGATAAGAACAGAAGCTTGGGGATGGGGGGTGGGGGAAGGGATTGCTTTGCTCTGCTGATCCATTGCCAGAGCATCGTCTCCCGATTACTCTGTATAGGCTACTTTGTGTACATGTTGTTTCCCCTTGAGGAGAATAGAGACTGGAGAAGCAGTTGACCGTTTGGGATGGAGGATTGGGGGTACAGGATACTTACTAGCTGTGTGTTCCTGGACAAGTTACTTAACCTGTGCCAGACTCTGTTTCCTCATCTATAAATGAGGAGGCTGAATTCAGTGGCCTCTAAGGTCCTTTTCAACTCTAGAATGTGACCCTGGGCCAGTCATAGAACTTCTTAGTCCCCCAGACCAGTCACTGAGAGCCAAAGCCACAGGGTGTGCAGTAAATCAGGAAAGGGAGGGCACTCCACATGGAGCGGGTGCTTGGAGAAGCTGGCTGGTGGGAGGCAGCCAAGACATCTTTGTGGCCAAAAGGAGCAGAGAGGAGCAGTCGGTCACTTATTGAACACCTATTGTGTACCAGACACTGAGGATAGAAGTAGAAATGAGCAAGATGGTCCCTATTCTCAAAGAGCTGAAAGCTCACCACGGAAGACAACCCTTAAGAAAGCTGGCAAGTGAGGGGGCCAGGGGCTAGCACCACAGTTTGGCAGCAAGGGTCCCTGGGAGATCAGCCCCTCTTATTGCTGAAGACAAATCAGCGGGGCTTCCCATGCTGGTGGCCCCTCCTCTTGTCCTGGTCCCGGAGTTTTTGCCCTGGGGCCAGCACCGTGCCCCAATAACAGTGTCCCCTTTTCCCTGGCCCTCCAGGTAGCAGACCTAAAAGGCAAACTGGCTTCCCAAGAGGCCGAGCTCCACCTGCGCAGCCGGGATGCCGAGGCTCTCATTACCAAGATCGGCCTTCAGACCGACAAAGTGAGCCAGGAGCGGGCTGTGGCGGACGCCGAGGAGCGAAAGGTCAGTGCAATTGGGCAATTGTTGCTGGGCCCGCCCGGGAGGGGGCCTTTCTGAGTTCCTTCCTCCCCCCAGAGCAGCAGCGGGCTCGTTACCTGGTAAGAGCGGCCTCCACGCCGTGATTTCCACTTGACCTTTCGGTGCATTATACATTTCCCCAACCTTTTAGCTCCTTTAATAGTATGGAAGAACAATAAATGCTGAGCTCATTCAGGCGGTAATGGACGGGGACCTTGAACATCAGGCCTTTGGCTGATACGGGGAAGGTCAAGGAGTCACCGCCCAGGGCTGTAGAGGTCTGGGGGCTTGAGGAGCAAGGGGCAGCTCCCTTGTTAACCAAGCCCATTCTATGGCTGAAGTACAGAACCTTCCCAGGCTTCTGAGCTCATCAGCCAGCTCTGTTTGATCAGCCCCCAGCACGGTGGGCTGAACCTGCTCTTTTCCTTTCGGAGGGGCCCCAGTCTTCTTTGGAGGGTCAAGCAAGTCCTGGCCTGGCAGAAGTGATAGCTTCCCGACACTGCACACTGCACACCGGACACTGATTCTGAACCTCCGGAGCTCTTTCCTTCAGAGGGCTGTCAAAACAACAGCCTGAAGGGAAGGCTGGGTGGTACAGTGGTCAGTACTCTGAACCGAGCTCTGACTTTGAGAAGATAGCAATTCATGGAGTGCTTTGAGGTCTGGAAAGCTCTGCATGTAGTCTTGTGTGCAATGCTCTTTCAATTCTTTGTATATGTAAACATTCATCTGAAATCAGATTTTTTTTTAAATGGAAAAGAGTGAATCCCTGTTTATCAGTTGGCTTTCTATCACCAACCTCACAGAGTGCCTGGAATATGGGAGATGCTTAATAGATGCTTATTGACTAACTGTTTCATCATCATCAGACGCTGTCCCTTCCTAAGCATCTCTGTGTGTGTACGAGTGTCCACTCACACCTAGTATGTGGCCCATTTTAGCTATTCCAGCCTTGGCGAGATATTTCCGGCCCTGGCAAGTAGTTGGGATTTTGGATTCCAACTTCAGCAACAGAAGCAGCCACCTCCAGCCCAGTTAGGCTGCCCTTCTCCGCCTTTGTCATTCACCGGAGGCTGGGCCTCCTTTTAATGGGGGCCCATTGTTTTGTGGATTGTACTTACTCAGAGGGAAGGTTACTTCCTGTTTTCATTGCTAATAGTCCACATTCAGAGGTTGACATTTCAGATGAATTTGAATGGTTCTTAATATTTTTCTGCCTTTGGGCCAACTGAAAGCTGCAGGTGGAAGTAGGCATGGTTCTGTATCAGAAAGAGTGGGGGAAGAACAGATATTTGCAATTGATTCTGCACCCGGGAAAGACCCTAGCCCATACTATTCAGACTCATGCAGACTGGGTCCTAACCAATAAATTTGGACTCATGGATAATATCAAATTGTATAAATATCCAAAAATCACAGTTGGAAAGTCACATCTAGTTCAACCTATCCATAAATAAAAACACTAGATTTAAAGTCAGAGGTCCTGGGTTCAAGTTCTCTACCACTGTAATGTGTTGACGCAAATCACATGATGCCTCTGGATCTTCTATAAAGAACGATTAGATTATCTCTGATGTTTCTTCCTAGAATACCCAACCGAGGGTCCTTGGCTAGCAGACCTCTACCTAGTGAGGGAAATTTCCAACTGCCTGAGGCATCCCATTCACCTCTCTAAGTAGTTGAAAAGCTTTCCCTCCCTTGTTATGGAAAAATACCCTTTCAAAGGGTAATCTGCTGGATGAAGCCAGACTTTCCCCCTTTATCTGGGTGAGTTCTTAAAGCAAGATTGGGTCCTTTTCACAGATCTTTCAACTAAGAACAAACAGCAACTAGCCAGTGCTAATGTCCTATTTTGTCTTTAGGTCTGAACTAAATACAGCCTTGGCATCTGCTGGGATCAGAAGGGAAATTTGTAGGAACTGGCACTTGGGCTGAGGTCTGAAGGGGGCTAGGGATTCTAAGAGGAATAGGAAGTAGCCCAGTTTGGCAAGAACATGTCATGTACAGTGGGGAACAATGTGATATGAGTCTGGAAATACAGGTCGGAGCAGCCTATGAATGGCTTTAAATGCCCAGAAGAGATTTCTATTTTATTCCAATGGCAAAGTGAACCACCAAAGCTCCTTGCAGCACTTGGGGCAGCATATTCTAGCAGGAGAGAACTTGTTCGAGTCAGGAAAATTCTGGTTTAGATCATGACTGTACCACTTACTGGGCATATAACTAGACCTCTCTGAGCCTCAGTTATCATCATCTGAAGACAGGTTTAGTAACATTTGTTTCAAAAGGAAATGCTGAGGATCAAACAAAAAATGTATGTAAATTAGTTTGCAGACCTTTCACAATGTCATATAATTGTGAAGTCTCTCTGTATGTCATTTACACACATACATACACACAGATATGCATATGCACAGATATATACATATACACACAGAGATAAAGATTTACATGATATAGATATAGATGATATCGAGAGAGAGGGGGGGGGGAGGGGGAGGGGGGAGGGAGGGAGGGAAGGAGGGAGGGAATAAGGGACAGTTAGGTGGTACAATGGATAGAGCATTAGCCCTGGAATAAAGAGGATCTGAGTTCAAATTAGGCCTCAGACACTTACTAGCTCTGTGACCCTGGGCGAGTCATTTAACCCCAACTGCCTCCCTAAAAAAAAGTCATAGTGCTTTGATTGTTTTAAACTGGACAGATTTTTATTTAAAATTTTATATATTAAAACACAGGATCACAGCAGTCTTCTCTCATTGCCAAATGTCAGCTATGGGGAAGCCTTGTCCCCTGGCATTTGGGTGTGTTCCTGTGCAAGTGACACTCTAGGATGCTGGGGAGGGGCCCCTGGCGGGGTGGGGGGGGCACCCAGTTAACAATTGTGCCTGGAAAGTACACAGTATGCAGCAAAATAATGGTTAATCAGAGGAAAGGTAATTAGTGCTAATAAAGATGTAGTAGACAACATAATTTGTTGTGAGCTGGGTCTAATTTTATGGTAGAGTTAAACCTGCTTCATTGCAAATCCATAGAGAGTCATGTACTTTTAGTCATGTTTCTGACCTCCCTTTACAAGGGCCAAGGCTTTATGCAGTTTCCACCACAGGCTACCCAGGAGCCCCAGCCCCAGCCAGGCCCTCTGGGCAGCCTGCTGAGAAGAGGGTGGGCGTGAGTCCCCAGGGTTCCTCCCAGGGAGCAACTGTTTCTGCCAACAAAATGGCAGCCTCCATGTCTTTCCCATTCTCCCTCTCCCCCTTCCCCTTGCAGAGACACAGTTGTTTGTTGTCTTGCTCTTCAAAGAAGAGCTCCTCTAGGGCAGGGACCATGGTTTTGCCTTTCTTTGAATCCTGCCCCCCCCCAGGTATATAGTAGGTGCTTAATAAATGCTTGTTTTTATTCCTTTCCCTCCCTGTCGCCACATTCTGTTTATTTCATATTCTGTAATTTAAGGTAGTGATTCACCAAATATTTATTAAGCACCTGCTGAATGCAGAGCACAGCGCTGGTTTTTGGGATGTGGCACAAAATTTACACAGGGACCCAATCCTTTCCTTCAAGGAGCTAACAATCTGGTTGGAGGACGAGACAGCCTAACTGAGAACGATGTGTGCAAATAAGTCATATTAAATGAAATACTTCACATTGCCCACAAGGACTTTGCAGTCTGATCGAATAGAGTACAAGATAGCCACTCTTACATCTGCCAGCCCTCCCTCACTTCAGTGCACGTTGGAAGACAAGTAACAATACAGGCCTGGCACAGACACTGGACTTGGAGTCAAGTGGATCTGGGTTCAGTCTCGCTTCTGTGTAACTCAGTGCAGGTGGCTTGGCCTCTCTGAGCTGGATGCAGCTGTCCAGGATTCAGTTACCTGGCATCTGCTCTGCCAGTCGCTGGGAGAACTTCTCACACATAGCTGTTGTTGGGTCTGACTCTGTGATCCCATTTGGGGTTTTCTTGGCCAAGATACTGGAGCAGTCTGCCATTTCCTTCTCCAGCTCATTTGACAGATGGGGAAACTGAGGTAAACAGGGTGACGTGGCTTGCCTAGAGTCACACAGCTAGTTAAGTGTCTGAGGTCAGATTTGAACTTAGGGCCTAAACAATAAGGCATAATATGTGAGTAACAGCGTTACAGTACAAAGCAAGGGGCTGCAATGGGGAGGTCATTACCCACCTGGGTCACCAGTGATGGCTGGAGGAGAGGGCTTCTTAAGTGAACTTAAACCAAGTGAGAGTCATTCAGCAACATCCAGATATAGGGAAGCGGACCAAGTTGGAGGCAGATTGTAGAGAGTCTTGAATGCTGAGCAATCTGTAGAGAACTTTGCAGGTATGTGGACCCTATGAGAAGGTGAACGGGTCTTTGTTATTCTTAGGAGAATTTGATCTTCCAGTGAGACAGCTGGATGAATAAGAAATCAGGGAGAGTTGAAGTCAAATCTTGCCTGAGATACTGTTTGTGTAATCCCAAACAAATCATTTAACTTTTATCTGCCTCAGTCTCATCTGGAAAAAGGGTGATGATAGCACCTATCATACATGGTTACCATGGGGATAAAATGAGATAATAAGTGTAAAGTTCTTGGCAGGCCTTAAAATACTACATAAACATTAGTTATTATTACTGATGGATCTGGGGCCTCATATTACATGTAGATGTTCCATTCAATAATGCTAATTGTGACCCATCCCCTCCTGCCCCTGACCAGTGACCCCATTCATGTGTTCCCATCAACCCACTGCTAGGGGTCCACACAATATGTTGGTGGATCATGTGAGACAACAGTCATTTAAGTTTCTCCTTCAATCTTTCCTCACTTTTTTTTTCCAGTTGTACATGTCTAAAATGACATCTTGTAGCTTACTTTGGCACAATTCCTTGTAAGGCATGGCCTCCTCAAGCCCTAAGCACATCATCATTATTGTTGTTGTTAGAAGTCACAATAGCAACTCATCCCTCTATCAGGCTTCCGTGATGATAAAATTCTTTTCACAAAACATTCTTTTCCAATAGTGCAATAAGTTTGATAACATCCGTTTTAGAAATAAGGAACCAAGATGTCAGTGAGGTGACTTACCCAGGATCACACAGTAGGTAAATGTTAGAGCTCATTTCAAACCAAAGCCTCTTGCCTCCAAAGAGGCCATGACCCCAACCTGCTCTCCCTTAATCAGAACCTGCTGTGCGAGCAAGGTGCTGTGTCCACATTGTCTGCCTGTTCAAAAGATAGATGGAATTGTATGTTATCCGGATTCATGGCTTCATCAGAACCGTACCTCTCATGAATAAAGTCTATGTTGTATTATGTGTGTGTTGTGTTCACGATTAGGTGGCTGCCATCCAGAAAGAAGTATTCCAGAAACAGAGAGAATGTGAGGCTGACCTGGCCAAAGCAGAGCCTGCCCTTGTTGCAGCCGCAGAGGCACTGAACACACTAAACAGGGTAAATATCAGCCGGTTTCTTAGCTTGGTGAATTGCCTCAGAAGTAATTGTGAAAAAAAGTGAGAGTTTGGGTGACTGAGCTCTGCTGAATCACCCAGCACGGTAGAGTTAGAGCTGAAAGAAGTCATCTAGTCCAATCCTATCATTTGGAGGATGCACCTGAATTCAAATCTGGGCTCAGACACTTGACACTTACTAACCGTGTGACCCTGGGCAAGTCACTTGACCCCAATTGCCTCACCCAAATAAATCAATAAATAAGAATGGTGGAATGACCTGTCCAAGGTCGTGTGAGCTCGTGCTGCCATTCGAACCTGACCCTCCGCTCCAAAGCCGGCGCTGTTGGCTCTGAATCATAGTGGTTCTGCATGATTGAAAGAAGTCATTGCCAGCAGAAGGAGGAGGAGGAGGAGGAAGAAGATGAAGTGAGGAGCAGTAAGGGTGACGTCTTAAAGCAGCTAGCTGGCCCAGGGGACAGAGTGCTGGACTTGGGCACAAGAAGACCAGAGTTCACATCCAGCTTCGGATGCCTCTTAGCTTGGGTGACTGTGGGCCCATGACTTAGCCTCTTCTGCCCCATAGGGTTGGGGCGATATCTGTAAAGCTCTTAGCACAGTGCCTGGCATACAGTAGGCACTCAGTACTTTTGTGTTCCCTCCTCCTCCCCTCATGGACCCTTACCATTGGAAAGGATCCCTGTGGGGCAGCTAGGTGGCACAGTGGATAAAGCACCGGCCCTGGATTCAGGAGGACCTGAGTTCAAATGCGACATCAGACACTTGACACTTACTAGCTGTGTGACCCTGGGCAAGTCACTTAACCCTCATTGCCCTGCAAAAGAAAGAAAGAAAGAAAGGATCCTTGGGGTCAGCTAGTCTGGCCTCCCTCCCAGGGCAGGGATCTCTTCTACACCAATTCTGTCGGGTGGTTCTGCAGACCCTGCTCAAACATTCCCAAGAATGGGCAGCTCATTCCTTTGGGAGGCAGCCTATTCCACTGCTCTTTCTATTGAGCCTGCCCCTACCCTGGCATCTGACCTGGTCTATGCTTGGATAAGACATCAATGTAAACCCCAAACACACACACACACACACACACACACACACACACACACAGCTCCTATCCACCACCCACCACCCAAGCTTCTACATGTTACTGTCCACCAGAGATTCAGAGTTTTCACTCTAGGATGTGTGGTTTGTTTTTTTGTCCCTTGTTTTTGTCTTGCCCTGTGATTTTATCTGTGTATCAGTATGGAAACTCTCCACAGCAGCGCAAACTCATCTGTGACCCCTTGTCTTAGTTGCCTTCAAGGTTGAGGGACTTGCCCAGGGTCACACAACCCACATTCGTCAGAGGTGGGATGTGTACTGAATATTCCTTTCTCCAAGGCTTACCTTCTACCCATTATACCCCACTACCTGTCCAGCTGCTAGATGGATTATACAAGACATAGAGTCCATCTCCCATGACAAATGTATCTTTCTTTAATCTGTAACCAACCATACCTATGCCTGCTGATGTCTGCCTCACAGTACTTGTCTCCAGTGCTCAACAGCCAAACAGTCCCTAGAGTAAAAGCATCATGTCCCCCTGTCAAAGTTCAAACAGGGAGCCCAGGAAGGGTCAAAGCCATCAGTAAGCAGCATGGTGAGCCTCAGAGAGAAGGACCTTGCAGGAGAGAGACTGGAGAGCTGCGTGAGGTTTGATGGAGGTCAAGGGGAAGGGGGAGGAGGGGGGATGAAGCCTGGGCAGTCCAGGCCCACACAAATGACCCTACTGGAGCAGCCCACGTGCACAGACGAACTGCCTCCCCATCACAGCCGCACTGACCTAGCTCCTGGTAGTGTTGGGAGCATTCTATCTGAGTGTGTCTGCTCATTCCCCAGGTGAACCTCACAGAGCTGAAGGCCTTCCCCAACCCACCCATCGCCGTCACCAATGTCACTGCAGCTGTAATGGTCCTGCTGGCTCCTCGGGGTCGGGTGCCCAAAGACAGGAGTTGGAAAGCCGCCAAAGTCTTTATGGGAAAGGTATTGGCCCCCCACAGACGCCATGTTGTTTCTCTGTGGACTTTCAGTGTGGCAGGAAGCACAGCTAGATAGTCTGGGGGCTGTCTGTCAGAAGAGGAGACCCTTCTCACCCTTGTTCAGCGGATCCTGCCTTATGCTCATGTCGAAGCAGACACGAGTCTGCTAAAAACCTCAGAGCTTTAGGGAATTTGCAGTGAAATGTGGCAGGCAAGATCTGGGGCTGCCTTCGTGGAGGCTGGGACCACTTCTGTGCTCTCTGCCCCCGTCAAACTCTTCGGGGGCCGTTTTCAGTTGTGGGGATCACAGCTGAGGGTGGACACTAATGAGCGGTGAGATGTCCAGAGAAGGGCAGTACTGTGGTGAGATCCACATGTGTGGGTCTTTTGAAGGATAAGGAAGGCTTGGTAATTGTGAACTATCTCAAACATTGCTAGGTAGGGGAGATTGATTAGCCTTGGTCAAGCTGGCCCCAGAGGGCACAACCAGGCACCAGGGGGAGTGTTGGCATCAGGAAGAGCTTCCTACCAACCTAAATGGCCCAAGGAGTGGGGTGGGCGGCCCAGAGAGAGCCTGGATTCCCCTTCAATGGGAGTTTCCCATCACAAACTGGCTGAGCCTATGTGGAGGATGCTGCAGATAAGGGGTTTCTTCTTCTGACACAGAAGGCCCTACATGGATGGAAAATTCATAAAAATAAAAAAATACCTAGTAGCCAAACTATTAGTGAGCCCCCACCCGCTCCCTACCAGCCAGGTGGCACAGTGGATAGAGCACCAGCTTGGAGTCAGGAAGACCCGAGTTCAGAACCGGCTCAGACACTCAGCAGCTGTGTGACTGAGCGAGTCAGTTAATGGCTGGTACTCTCAGTTTCCTCATCTGAAAAATGGAGATGAGGAGTACCGCCCCCCCTCCCCCAGGGTTGTTGCCAAGACCCCCAAGCATTTGACAAACCTCAAGCACCACATCTACAAACACAACCCTAGAATTCTGTTCAGGCCTGGCAGCAATGTGTCCTCTGCTGTCCTCCCTGTCAGGAACAGAGGGTCACCTGCTCCCCCCAGGAAGGACCCAAGCTAGGGCTGACGGCCCCACAGCCACAATGTGCTTCTCTGCTGAGTTTGGGGGGCATTGTCAAGCGCCCGTCAGCGTCAGTTGGAAAGTGACTAATTATTTGCAACATTACAAGCTGCCAAGTGTAGGCAGGGGAAAATTACATGGATTTCTTGTTCTGGAAAAATGTTGCAAACGCAGGTGAAGCAATAGGGCTCCCCCCCCATTATTATTATTGTTCTTTCCTGCCTTTCTTTTCTTCTCTTCAAAATGGGCCTGAATATTTGACCCTGGGGTAGGAGAGGTTTTCAAAGTGTCCATGGCTAATGCTAACTCCGCCCTGGAGAGCCTGGAACAGCTGAACAGTGGGAGGAAGGAGGCTTACCAGTTGGGCTTTTATGATTTTCGGCCTAAAAGCCGATCTGAACTTTTGATCTTGGCATTTTCTCGGCAGTGGCAGCGGCGGCTTCATGGCAATGCGCTTTTCACTTTGCAGGTTGATGACTTTTTGCAGGCACTAATTAGCTACGACAAAGAGCACATTCCAGAGAACAGTCTGAGAGTCGTGAACGAGCAGTATCTGAAGAACCCTGAGTTCGACCCAAACCTGATCCGAACCAAGTCCTTCGCCGCCGCGGGGCTCTGCGCCTGGGTCATCAACATCGTCAGGTTCTACGAGGTAGCCGCGCCCCCTGGGTGGGCTCAGCCAGACCAGTGTCCTGAGTGAGAAGGGGAGGGAAGGAAAAGGGCGGGCAGAAATCTATGGAGAACAGAGCACTGGGGCATTGTTTGTTTCCCCACTGCCTAGCACATCATCCCCGACACTGGTGCTGGTTGTCACGAGTGGGCTGGCTTAGATATTTAAAATGCTCGGTGGGAGGGGAAAAAGCATTATTTTCTTATTTTAATATTAAGCTATTTTAGAACAAAGGTTTCAACTAACGATACGCATCCCACCTGAGTGAGAATTGTCTGAATCACTTTAAAAATATTTCCATGCTATTGAGCCTCTTTTTTGTGCAATGGTCCAACAGGGAGCCTGAGCTGGGCCCACCTGTCTGCAGGCCCTGCCCAAGGGGAGAAACAAATGTTAGGCCCCTGATTGGCGGAGGTTAATCTTTGAACAGCCCTGAGGTCCAGTGAGGAAAGCTCTGGCCATGGAGTCAGGACCCAGGATTAAATCTGAGCCCTGCAGTTTAACTTCTTGGTGACGGTCGGATAGGCTGGTCACTCACCTACCTGCTTTGGACTTCATAATTATGTTTCCCCACCCCCCACTCAGTAAACTCCAGTGAGTCACCGCTTCCTCCAGGATCAAATCAAAACTTAGTTGTTTGACAGATGCTTGGTGAACCTGCTTCCTTCCTACCTCTCCAGTTCCCTTACATGTGATTCCCCTGTAGCTCTGGTGTCCTGCTTCCTTGGGGCCCTACATGGGCTTCATCTCCAGCCTCCATGCCTTTGCCCTGGCTGTCCCCCCCACACACATACCTGGAATGCCCTGCCTCCTCACCTCTGCCTCTTAGAATTCCCTGTTTCCTTCTAGAGCCTGCTCAAGCACCACCTTCTAAAGGGCTCTCCCCTTGCCTGGCCCCCAGCTGTTAGTCCTTCCCCCTCATACATCATGTATGGATTTGGTCTGCTACTAATTATGTCTTTAGAAGATTCGGATCCTCGAGGGCACCCTCTCCTGTATCCCCAATGCCTGACGCTAAATAAATGCGGGCTGGTTAACTGACAATATGCTGTAGGAAATATTCAGAATATAATCATGCCTATCACACCACATACCCTGGGCTTTGCTCCTCTGGGACTGTTTCCTTATCTGGAAAGGGAGGAGGGGCCTCTAGGGACCTCTAAAATCTATGATCCTTTGTATAATCCCAGGACTTTAGAAATTCATCTAATCCATTCCCCTGCCTTTAGACAGTATGACCCCTTTTTAAAAAGCACCCCAGACAACCTAGGATGCATCGAGGGCTTCCTGAGTTGGGCAGCCCTGACCTTCCAGTTATATCAACATGAACTCCCGGGTTCTCACTGGGAGAATGTACAACAAAACCAACAAGAAGATTGGGCTACCAGCAGGCTGGTGAGGGAGCCCGAGGGGAGTTGAGGTACAAGAGGCTTGATCTGTTGGTCCGGTATCTATCAGGTCTACTGTGATGTGCAGCCCAAGCGCCAGGCCCTTGCCGAAGCCAACATAGAGCTGGAGGCAGCTACAGAAAAGCTGGGAGCCATCCGGAGGAAGCTCGTGGTAAGTCTGGCGTGAGGAGGGAAAGTCTGACTTTGAAGGGCCCTGGAGAGTGATGAGGGCTCCCCAACCCCTCCAGCATCCCCTCTTCAGACAGGGCCACAGTGGAGTGCTGCCTGAGAGACCAGGCTACCCCACTGGAAACTGTAGAGCTAGGGGTTAGGCCTGTACCTTTGCACTTCCAGGTCTAGTCTGGTTTTGTTGACTGTGAACATCTCCTTTTAGTGGCTCCTCCTCAGAGCACATTGGACAAACCTGACCCCCTTGCTGTGAGTTCTCTGTAGAGTTTTCTCTCTCCCTGCCATGTCTTTGCCTGGGCAGTGCCCCATGTCTAGAATACTCTCCTTCCCTTGTGGCCATACTTAGGAGTCTGGTCTCCTGCAAGGTTCAATATTACATCACAATTACACCCAAGGAAGCTGAAGGGGTAGCGCGGGGCTCTCAAAGGCAGGTAGAAGGTACCTGGCCTGGAGCAGGTGGTTTGGAAGTCTGCAAAGTCAGGAGCAGAGCCAGTAGGCTGGTGTGGCTGCTACCACAAAATGGAGGCTCCCTCGTGGGAGAAGGGGGCAGGGCTTACCTGCATGTTCTGGAGTGGGGAGGTACAGGATGAGACGAGCAGAGTTGGGTGGGAATCTAAAAGGGGAAGGCCCTGGAGGGGCGAGGGGAGAGCCGCAGCCCAAGAGCCTTGAAGAGGCCTGGGACGTGGCCCAGCTGTGGGGACCAAAGTAAATTTGGACTCCATGCCTTAGGAGTTGGGTGACAATCTCAGCCGACTCACGGCATCCTTCGAGAAGGCGGTTGCAGAAAAGGTGCGATGTCAAGACCAAGTGAACCAGACCAACAAGACCATCGGACTAGCCAACAGGCTCGTCGGTGAGCTCGAGGCAAGTTGACTTTTCCATCCCAAATGGGGACCAAAGCATGGGATTCCATTCCTTTGTCCATGTTACCCTCTCCTTCCACACCCCCATGTAACTCATACTTTTGACAAGAACAAGAAAAAGACAAAAGTGACCCCCACATCCTTCTCTTAGGTCACAAACTCCTCAGGCCTGTTTCTGTTTCTTTGTTCCCCTGAGGGGAAGAGTTCCCTGAAGTAATGGAGCACATTAGTATCCAGCCAGGGACAGTCTCTGGCAGCCCGGGCAGTCTCCTGCTAATGAGCAGAGGGCCTAGATGATTCCCAAGGTCAGGGGAGCATCCCAGGCTATCCGCCTCTGTTATCCATGGCCTATAAACAGATAAAGGCCGCCAGCCAGGGGTGTTACCTTGAGGGAATTTTCCATTTTGCAAAATTATGATTTTAAAAAGATAAAAATAAAGTGTGTTTTCCCTGAGACGGGAGGAGAAACCGAGGAAGTTGTAGTTATTGGCTTTCTTTAAAGATAACTGTCCTATCAAAAGGCGTAAGCACCTATTCAGCCAGGGTTTCTCTCCCATGGGCAGTTACTGCTCAAGTCAGCTAAGCACGCCAACGTGAGGCAGACCACTTGGATGTGATTTTTCTTTGATGGAAACGCTTTTCTATTGGGCCTATTAACCATAGGACTATATTTACCTGGAGGATACTACATTTATTCAAATTATTATACCTGTTCCTCTCAAAGAACTTGGTTTTAATAACAACATTTAAATTAATTTGCTTGCTGTGCTCTTTGAAGACGTCTGCGCTGGGATAACTCAGGATGGTCTATGTGGGTTCTTCTGGTCTCACATTCTAGGATGATCAGAGATGAATAATGTGATGGGCAGGGGGGATGGGCAGCCCTTAGGCCTACTGAGGCACAGAGTCCCACCTGTCCAGAGGGCTGTTTTCACTTCTATTTACCCAAATTTTAAGGGGGGGGGGACATTGATAAGCTGAAAGGCCTTGAGACCATGCCATATGATGATTGATTAAAAAGATTAAAAAGGGGGCAGCTAGGTGGCGCAATGGATAGAGCACCGGCCCTGCAGTCAGGGGGACCTGAGTTCAGATCCGGCCTCAGACACTTAACACTTATTAGCTGTGTGACCCTAGGCAAGTCACTTAACCCCAATTGTCTCACTTAAAAAAAAAAAGATTACAAAGAATTAGGGATACTTAGATTTGATAAAGAAACTTAGGAGAAAGAAAATGGTCTCTGAGTATTGGAGAGGCTTTATTCCACTTGACGCCAGTGGACAGAACTAGAAGGGGCACTTTTAGACTTGGCATGAGGAAAACAACAAACTTCCCAACAGTGTGGTGCAGTGGGCAGAGTCCTGGATTTGCAGTCAGAGGAGGTAGCCTATCCATAAAGCCAGAACAGCCACTAGGTCTAATACAGAAGTATTGATTTTGTGATCAATCTAAGTCCTTAATGGGATCAGCGGCTCCCCCCTCCCCCCTCCCCCACCATTCTGTCATCAGCCTGATCAGGGCCTTCCCTGGTCCATCTCCTTTGCACAAGGGAGGCTCTGGGCCTTCCTGAAAATGGCCAGGCCATTTCCAAACCTGGCCTTGAGCTCCCCTGGGCCTTGTCACACTTACCTTTCTCAGGGTGAGTCAATGATAAACTCACCACCTACTACGATAGGCCCACTTTCTCCGGAAGTAGGTCTCCAAGCAGAGAGACCACAACTGACCCAGAGGACCAAGCAAGTGAGCCTTCTTGGCTTGTATTCCTGGCTCCCTGGAGGGAAGGAAAATGCCTTTCACTTGACTCATGGTGGAAGGTGTGCCCCCGTAATACTGGTGCCTGTTGCCCAGTGTTACAGAGAGAAAATGAGGCCCCTAGCCGGCTCCCAGCCCATCCAAACTCTTCCAAAGGCTTTCCATAGAGGTTTTCATGGGAGAGGGTGGGGTGGCATGTGTGCTAAGGTGGAAGAGGTATTTAAAAGGATTGATTGAGAATGCCAAACCTTTTCCTTTGAGGATAAATTCTTTCTGACTAGAGCAGGAGACAGTTAACTTCTGAAAAGCATCAAGACTGATGATTTTGTCTATATAGCATTGACCTGGAAGCTTAGCCATTCAGACTAATAAATCAGGCAATTTATATTTAATCATTAACTAACTCCCGAGCTGAACAGCTGTTCAGAATTAGAAATGGGTCACCCCGGCCAGGATGACATTACAGGCAATCTATAATGCATTAGAATAAAATTATAGTGATTTTTAACTGTCTGGAAATTTATCGCACTTCATGTTGCAACTCCTAAACCCTTGTTAGCTGGAGTCACTGGTGATTTATGTGGCTTGGGTGGGATGGCAGAATTATCGGAGATGGAAATGGACCATCATTCCGTGTTGAGTAAATCTGCAGAGTGAAAGCTGTTTTCGAGAATGAGGTGGGTGCCCTTTATTATTTGCCATTTACCAACCAAAGACAACAGAGATGGAGAAAGGACTAATGAGAGACCCGGCTGGCAAATTAACGGTCTCCTTATCTGCTACATTCTAGGCAGCCCCTTCAGAGAGGGGCTGATGAATTCTGTACCGCCTGAAATTCTTCAGTGTCACATGATATGTGAATTTGGGCCCGCAGAGGGAGGGGCCTCCCTGGAGAAAGCCCGCGTTCAAATATCCCCCACCCCACACCCTGATTCTGATGTATCCCTGCATGTGCCCAAACTCATGTGGGATTGGGCAGTTTTACAAGACCAGGTTCTTGTCCGGTATTCTCCGTGAGTTCACGGAGTTTGAGAGGATGAGAGCTGGCGATGGTTTAAAGACTGTCAAGCCCAGGCCTCCCATTTTACACATGGGTAAAGTGAGGCCTAGAGATGACTTGGTAACAGCCACATTCTTAATAACTATCCCAGTACCTCACCAGAGAATCGGGCCTTCCTTAGGCTTTAGTGGAATGGAAGCTCCCAGAGGACAGAGATTATCTCACTTCTATATATGTGTCCTTAGGTCTCAGTTCATATAGTAAGTGCTTAGTAAATGATTGATTGGGTCCAAGTTCAACAAACCAGATTACTCCATCCAGGTATCATTGGCCAATCTCATTATTATTAGCCCATCACCATGTGTCTTCTCTACAACTTAGAGTCTTAGGGGGTCACCTGGGGCACTAAGAGGTGAGATGACATGGCCAGGGTCACTTAGCCAATATGGTAGAGAGGCAGGACTTGAACACAGGATTTCCTTGTTCTGAGAGGCCCGGGGTTTTTTTTAACTCAACTATGCCATGTTGCCTATTATTATCATCATCATTGTTATTAGGGGTGATGCACTTGTACAATCATTTCTCAGTCATTCATTTGAAAACATAGTGAAGTAACAACTCATCCTGCACCATTTCTGTACCTATCAATCAATCAATAAACATTTATTAGGCACCCACTGTGTACCAGACAATGTGCTAAGTATAGAAAGAAACAAAAGACAGACAGCCCCTACCCTCAAGAAGCTTACAATCTAATGGTGAAAATACCATGCAAACAAATATGTACAAAACTAGTTATGTGTTGAGTCTTGTCCAACTCTTTGCAACCCCATTTGGGGTTTTCTTGGCAAAGATACGGTTTGTGATTTACTTCTCCAGCTTATTTTATAGATGAGGAATTTGAAGCAAATGGAGTTAAGTGACTCACCCAGGGTCACACAGCTAGTAAACCAGCTATCAGCTATATAAGGGATAAATAGGAAGTGTCTGTATGACATGTGTTTAATAAGTATATACATTCATATTATATAATATATAGACATATATTACATATATGTCTATATATAGTAACCCATATGTATAATGGGAAGTTCACTAACTTACACAAACCTATGTAAAATGTCACATTAGTCCGTTGAACATTAAGATAAAAAGAATGAAATAATAATGTCACTAGCATTTGTATTTAGTTCTGTTAAGATTTTTGCCTAGATTGGTTCATTTGAGCCTCCCACAACCCTATGTACAAGTATTCTCGTCCCCATTTTAGAGATAAGAACATTAAGGCTGAGAGAAGAACAGCATCTGGTGAATGTCAGGTCCTCCTGGCTCCAAGCCTAGGCTCTACGGTAGCCCCTAGACCACAAAGCTGCTTCTCTGGAGCTGGATAGAGTATGGAGTCATGGATCATATTTCATAATGTCAAAGAAGCCCAGAATTTGAGGAGCTGTAGGGCTCTGATAGTCTGACCTATAGATGAAAGGAATCCCCAAGTGATTAACAAGGGATTGTCCAGCCTCTGGTCAAAGACCTTTAAGGAGGGGGAACTCACACTTTGGGACAGTTCTTATTGTTAGTACTTTTTCCCCCTGGCCCTGGGCCTCAGTTTACTTCTTTGTAACTTCCACTCACTGCTCCTTGTTCTGCCCCCGGGGCCAAATTAAACAAATCTGCTTCCTCTTCCACAAGACAGCCCTTCAGATATTTGAAGGTAACTACCATGTTCCCCTAAGCCTTCTCTTCTCCAGGTTAATGATGCCCAATTGCTTTAACTAATCCTCACAGGCATGACTCAAAGCCCAGTTGGGCCCCTTTGGACAATCTCTGGTTTATAAGTGTCCTTCCCAAACTGTGGTGCCCAGAACTGAATACAGCTCTCCAGGTGAGGTGTATCCAGGGCAGAGGACAGCAGGAAAATCACCCCCTTATTCCGGGAAGCTTTGCCCCTCTAACTTCAGCCTAGTATCTCACTGCCACCTCATAGCTGACTCAGCCTGAGCCTGAATTCCATCAAATCCTCCAAAACTTTTTCAGAAGAATAATTCCATTGAGCTGTGTCTCCCCTACTTAACACCTCAAAGTTGACTTATTTTTGTATCCAAATGTAAGACTTTAGATTAAATTTCATTGTATTACATTTATCCCACTGTTCTTGTGTGGTGAGATACTTTGGGATCTGACTTCCTGTCATCCGCAGGGTCAGCGCTTCCTCCCAGTTTTTTGTCCTCTTCAGATTTAATCACTGTAGTATCATTTTATTCAAGTCACTGATAAAATTACTAAACAGCAAAGGGCCCAGTACAGACCCCTGGGGCACCATAGCATCTGGGGGTATTCCAACAACAAAATCATTTTGGTTTCTCCCTCCTTTGACCTTCATCCAAATGCCCCCCACTCTCATTCCTAGCTTCTCTCCCATAAGTATCCCTTCTTTCGCTCGCTCTCTCTCTCTCTCTCTCTCTCTCTCTCTCTCTCTCTCTTTCTCTCTCTCTCTCTCTCTTTTTGGTGGGGCAATGAGGGTTAAGTGACTCGCCCAGGGTCACACAGCTAGTAAGTATCAATTGTCTGAGGCCGGATTTGAACTCAGGTCCAGGCTTTGAATCCAGGGCAGGTGCTCTATCCACTGCGCCACCTAGCTGCCCCCACTATGCCTTCTTAATATGCAGTGTCATTCCCCACTCCCAACCATTACCTATACTTCTTCTTTTGAGTAAGTTATGCCCATCTAGAGAGATATTTTAGATATAGGTTCCATTTCACCAGCTCCCAGTGATAGCTCATATTCACCCTCTTGATGTAGACTCCATGTTTCTCTTGCTTGTTGCCTAAAACAAGCTTCAAATCTGGAAAGGGCCCTAGGAAGCCAAGGGCCAACTCATCATGCAGATGATGAAATGGAACCCTACAGCCCTTGTTAATGTCAGAGCCAGAATTTGAACTCGGGTCCTCAGACTCTAAAACCAACATGCTTGCCACTGTATCACATACGTCCTCATTTTCCTCCTCATGAATGACATAACCATTTACCCCACACAACACAGTAGCCCTGCTGAAGGGGAGGCCGGGACTTCTTGCCTGCAGTCTCGGTCGGAGCCCTGGGTCCCTTCGTGAACTGAAAGCTGTTGAGAGGGAGTGATGGGAAATGAAAGGAAATGGACATTTTGGCCTTGGAAAGCACAGGAGAAGAGAGTTGATAAAAAGGAATAAATACCACTTTTCAGAGAAAGAAGGGGCAGAAGTGTTACAAATGGTTGACTGGTTGGTGTCCCCCCCCCCAAAGTCAGCAGCAGCCAAAGAAGCAGGTCTTAGGGCAGAGAAGGGGCCGGGGGGGGGGGGGGGAATTCAGGTTCAGAATCTGATTGCCTTCCATCCCGTCTCTCCATTATAACTCTGAACTTCTCTCTCAGTCTGAGAAGATCCGCTGGGGTCAGTCCATAACCTCTTTTGAGGCCCAGGAGACCACACTCTGCGGAGATGTCCTCCTGACAGCAGCTTTTGTGTCTTATGTCGGGTATTTTACGAAGTGTTACCGACAAGAGCTGGTCGAGTGCAAGTGGATTCCCTTCCTGAAGTCACAGAAGGTAAGTCTGGTATCTTCCCTGTTGATGTCAGAGTTAGGCAATTTGAGTGGAAGCTCCAACTCCAACAAAAGGATGTTATCTAAACCAGGCAGAGGATTTCCAAGGCCCTTAAGCATTTGTACTAAATGGTGATTGAGAGCAACACCCAGCATGTTTTCTTGCACTAAGATCTAAGGTTTCAGGAGGGCAAAAGTAATACATGGAGGAAATTTCAGAAGAAGTAGAGGTAATATCATTAAATCAAATCAGTGAGAACATTGATAAAGTGCTTTGCTCTCAAAAACCCTGAGAGGTCAGCACTATCATTCCCAGTTTACATTTGAGGAAACAAAGGTCAAAATGTCAAATTTTGCCTGAATTCACATCTAATCAATATCATGTTGCTTGTCTTCTCAAGGGGTATTGCAGGGGTGGAAGGAAGGGAGACAGGAACTCAACATTTTTAAAAGTGAGTGTTAATTTTTTAAATTTAATTAGGAAATATTTAACAAAATAATTTTTTTTTTAGTGAGGCATTTGGGGTTAAGTGACTTGCCCAGGGTCACACAGCTAGTAAGTGTCAAGGGTCTGAGGCCGGATTTGAACTCAGGTACTCCTGACTCCAGGGCCGGTGCTCTATCCACTGCAACCTTAGAGATAATGAAATCCAGCCCTTTCACTTTATAGATGAGTAAACTGAGGCAAATAGGGTCTAGTGACTTGCCTACACCACTAGTAAGTGTCAGAGGGCCAGATTGAAACTTAGGAACATGAGTTTTCCTGACTTCAGTTTCCTCATTTGTCAAATGAGATGGGTTGGACTAGATGGCCTCTGAGGTCTCTTCCTTCCCTGAATCTAGGCCTGTCATGAATTCAAACAATGCATGGTCATGGTGGTGATGGTGATGGTGGTGGTGGTGATGGTGATGGTGTTGGTGGTGATGATGATGATGGTGATGGTGGTGCTGATGGTGGTGGTGGTGGTGGTGGTAATGGTGGTGGTAATGGTGGTGGTAATGGTGGTGGTAATGGTGGTGGTAATGGTGGTGGTGGTGATGATGGTGGTGGTAATGGTGATGGTGGTGGTGGTGATGATGATGGTGATAATGGTGGTAGTGGTGGTGGTGGTAGTGATGATGGTGATAATGGTGGTAGTGGTGGTGATGGTGGTGGTGATGGTGATGGTGGTGGTGATGGTGATGGTGATGATGGTGATAATGGTGGTAGTGGTGGTGATGGTGGTGGTGGTGGTGATGGTGATGGTGATGGTGGTGGTGGTGGTGGTGGTGATGGTGGTGGTGGTGGTGATGGTGGTGATGGTGGTGGTGATGGTGGTGGTGATGGTGGTGATGATGCAGATGATGCAGACGATCCATTACCACAGTAGTAGGAGCTGTTATCCCAGGTCACATCAGGTTGTGGCAATTGCTGACAAAGGCCTGGCCTAACAGCTCATTGGATTTACACTGTACTTGTTGCTGAAAGTTCTTCTGGCTACTTTGGAGCCACATTTTGGAAGTTTTGAACTTGAAGCCAGTATCACCCCTTGGCCTGGGCAGAGAATCAGGGGTGGGGAGAGTGGGATGTGGAGACCCTGCATACAACAAGACTGCTGCACAGTAAGGCAGAATGGAGAGAAGGATATGGGGACAGAGAGAGGCTCAAGCCAGCCAAGCATCTGATAACTTCCAACTTCAAAGGACCTCTCTTGCTCCCAAAGTGCTAAGCTCTGTTGTTTTCACACTACTGAAAGAATGCAGGTCCTGGTTATGCCCCATAATATTATGCCCTCAGGCAAAGGTCTGATCACCTCACCCTAGTTTCAACTCCACTTGCTCAGTGGTCCATAGGATGAACAGACTTTCCTTCTTCTCCTGTAACGCTCTCTTCTTTGGGTTTTGTGCCTTGTTGCAGCAGTATGCCTTGCGTTCTAATGCTATAACCTTTACAACTCATTACACGTGACTCTTGTTTTCAAGGTTCCCATCCCCATAACAGCAGGCCTGGATTTGATCACCATGTTGACTGATGATGCCACTGTGGCTGCCTGGAACAACGAGGGGCTGCCTAGTGATCGAATGTCCACTGAAAATGCCACCATCCTCACTCATGCCGAACGCTGGCCCCTGATGATTGATCCACAGCAGCAGGGCATTAAATGGATCAAGAATAAATATGGGGCTGACCTTAGAATCCTCCGTCTGGGCCAGAAAGGGTATGTGAACACGAAACCCATGCTGCTTGTGTCTGTGCCATTGAGAGGTCTCCTCCCTGCTTTTAGAGGCTCAGTGTTTGTTAGAACCAACAGCAGCTTTGTGTAGTAATGTGGACAGAAAGTAGGCCCTGGGTTCAAGACCTGCTTCTGACATGCATTGACTGTGCGACCCTGTTGTCCGCACAGAGCTCTGGAAACTCTGTGTCTGTGTATGTGTATATGTGTGCATGTATGTAGGAATATATACGTAGGGAAGTGTGTGTATATATAGAAATGTACACACATACGGCTAGTAGCTTTATGATATCCATTGGATATACATATACATATACATATATATATTCCACAAAGTTCAGTAAGATATGTTTTTTCAATACTTTCATGGACCTGTGATGTCATCTATTCACCAATTTAATTAGCCGGCAGAGATGTCCTTACCTGCAAGGGTGAAGGGGCTGACTTTGGCCATGGTAAGTGCCAGCCTTTGGAACAATGACAGTCTGTCTGAGTACGCCTATACCCATAGCAAGGCCTCTTCACATCAAAGTCCAACCTTTTCTCACCTTGTTATAGATGTTGTTCCATTCTAAACGCGCCCTCATTTAGTACAGGATGGATTGTAGATCAAGTTTTTCATTTATTTTCAAGTATGAGTCTTCCCAGTCAACTCTTTCTTCACATGCAGGTTTTTGAATGCCATTGAGAATGCTTTGGCTTTCGGAGAAGTCATGCTCATTGAAAACCTGGATGAAACAATTGATCCCGTCCTCGATCCACTGTTGGGGAGGAACACAATTAAGCGAGGGAAGTGAGTATCCTTGTATTCTTCAAATATTCTAGATTTGTGTCAAGTTGTCCAGGTCTGGACATAAAACCACTTGGGTTTTATGCTGAGATTCCAATCTCATGACACCAACAACCACCAAAGCCATGATTGGCCCAGAGACCAAAACAGCTTCAAGCTGTTCCTCTGCATTTGAAATGCTGGAAGAGGGGAAAATGTAGGAAGTCAAGTCCTTTTTGAAAAGATATTTTAGGGGGAGATTCTAGAACATTTCGCCAGAATTCAGACTGAGAAGTGAGAAAATAGCTCATCAGATGCCTAGATAGCCGTATGTAAGGAATCAGAATGATGGGAGGCCCTCAAGTGGGAGGGTGTGGTTTCCCATGAGGCCATTCTGCTCTCAGACCTAAGGGCTCACCTGAGCAGCAAGCGTTCCCCAGAGCATTCTTCCCAGAGGACCAATGGGGATGGAAGTTCCAGGTCTCATTTCCCAGAAATCACAAATGTGGATCTGGAATGGACCTAAGGGTTTCTCTAGCCTTCTGGGGACAAGAGAGACCATAGGTTTAGAGGCAGGGGAACTTCAGGGTCATCCAGTCCAAATCTCCCATTTTATAGAGGAGACAACTAAGGCTCAGAGGCATGAAGTAATTGGCCCAAAGTCCCACAGACTTTGTAAGTGCAATGACTCACCCAAGATCACACAGGAGACAACTGCAAGATTTGAACTCTGGTCTTTTGACTCCAACTCTTGTATTCACTTTCCCCCATTTATCTCCCTCTCCTTTTGCATCCAGAGAATCAGAATTACTTGAAACATATAGGAGACAGGGCTTATTGTTAAACCCCTTTCCCACATTTCCCCTTGTTTTCTCCTCCCTCCCTCCTTTTCTCTCATCTAGGTATATTTGGAGACACCCCACTCCCTACCCTCGGTATCTGTTTCCTTTGAGGTCTTTAGTTTCCAGACAACATCAGTGGAAATAGACTTACTTAAGCACAGCCCCATTAGTTGGTTTAAACAAGTGTAACTACTTCTGCTTTAAGAATCCTGCACCTGATTAGTAAATTATTTATTGTGAAAGGTAGGATGCATAAAGTCAATCTGTTTGCAGTGACTGACAAGTTATAATTGTTTAATAAACCAGCATGCACTCAAACATAAATTTAGAATAGCTTAATAAGCCATTTAACAAATCCCGCAACCCTTAGCATAAAGTAAACAGAATTGCAACTACTGCTGATGTATTAAGAATATATTGTTATAACACACAGTGCCCGAGAAGGAGATGCTTATTAGGGGAGGCTCTGACAGACCCATTCCACTAGCATCCACTCATTCCTTAGTTCATGCTCTTTGATTTCCACCTCAATATTGGGACTGTAGGAGAGTGACATCAAATTCTCCTCTTTTCTCTGTTTTCTTTGGCTTTGGGCCAGAGGGAAGCTCTCAGGGAGATGGGTAATTGGGGCAGACCTGAGCTTGTTCTAGGATCTTTATAAAGACCAACAGAGGGCAGCAGCATGAGAACAACATGAAAAAAGACATGGGGCGGCCCGTATGAGTCCAAGTTTGTGCCAGTCTTCCCCCAGACTCTGCGTGTATTTGTAGAAGAGTGTGCCCTCGGCTTGTTTGATAGCTGCGGTTCTGGCTATGTTACTTTACCAAATACGTAGAGAGATCAAGCATTAAGGGTTGACTATGTTCCAGGTACTATGGAAAGTACTGGGAATTCAAATACAAGCAAAAAAAAAGACAGTTCCTGACCTCAACGGGCTTACATTCTAATCAAGAAAGGCAACAAATGGGGCAGCCAGGTGGTGCAGTGGATAAAGCCCTGGATTCAGGAGGACCTGAGTTCAAATCCAGACTCAGACACTTGACACTCACTAGCTGTGTGACCCTAGGCAAGTCACTTAACCCCCACTGCCCCCCCAAAAAAGGGCAACAAATAATGGGGAGCTGAAAAAGCAAATACCTTTGTTTTGTACTAATTGTGTCTCCTGACTAATCATTAAAGATAAGCTCACCAACGGGACCCATGAGCAAGAGTTGTAGGCATATGGACTTATAGGTATATTAAAGCTTGAGATTAGTTATACCCCTGAGAATCCAACATGTAAATCTATGAGTGTCTAACTGGGGAGATAGCCCAAATGGTGGAATATATAGTGCAAGATCCTCATTTTAAAGATGACAAATCTGAGATTCAGAGAAGGGAAATTATTTGCTCAAGTTCATATAGGTATTAAATGACAGAGGTGAGATTTGAACTCAGAGTCTCCTACTTTGAATCCAGCACTCTAGGCACTGAATAAGACATGTACAGAGGCACATAGGTCAGAGATAGAAAGATGTATTTGGTGACCATCAGGGAGGAAAAGCAAGTGAATAAACAGTCCACCCTGTACATGTTGTCTCCCCCAATCAAGTGTAAACTTGGTCATTCCTCTTCTGTCATGGTATCAAGTGCCTAGCACACAGTAGATATTTAATAAAGACTTATGTGATTGCTTACACACACTGCTTCTCTCAGACCTTATCTGAGTGTTAGGTTGCCTGTCCACTTCTCTTGTGGGGTTGTAAATCTAATACCCCCAACGGACAACTGTTATTCTTGGTCTCTTCCACTCAGGGACTTACAGCTGGTGCTTTGCTCCCCTCCAAAGTCATAACCTTCAGTGGAGCTGTGGCTGGATGGAGTTTTGTTTTCCCTTGTTTTGCTCCTTTTTCAGTTTCGGTTACTGGTGGTTGTTTTTTCGATAGCTGACATTTGTTTTTTCTTCCTAATAACACAAGTCGGGAAAGATAGATATAGGCACAGTCCAAAAGTTAAAGTTCATGAATAATTGGAATGTTGTGGAGTATGGAGTAATGAATACTAATTACTCCTTTCATGTCTGACAGCTCCCCGAGGACCAATCCATCAGCCCAGACTTTCATTTGGTTCTGGTAATGGTTTCATCAATAGTACATTAATTCTGTATTTGAAAAGATATACAGTGGGACCTAACCCACATAGTAGATACCACTGTCATAAAACAGCTACAGTCCGACAACAACAGGGTAATTACAAATAATTAAATCCACTGAGCTTCAGACAATCCTAATTCTAAGTAAAATATATTTTATGGCATCAATCGACAGAAAACATGGCGGGGAAGATTTATCAACACGTCCTCTTTCCAAAGCAAATTTGCTGGCTCTCTCACATGAGGACTTGGAAGAAGTTACTTCCCAGAACACAAAGTTCTGTTTCTTCACTAAGTCCAAGAGTCCCATTCAATGAGACAAGAATATGTTAAGTGCTGGCTTTATGGAAAGCACTGGAGATTTGAAGATACATCACCCTGCCCTCTAGAATCTTACATTCTACTTGAGAGTGGGAAGAAGAGGGAAGGATGCAATACATTAAGAAAATAGAGGAGAATTTAATGAGGGCAGAGGGCACTAAGAAAATTTGGGAGACCAGGCTTCTGGAAGGAGATGGCTTAACAGTTGAGCTGTGAATGAAGCCAGGGATCCAAAGACTCTGAGGGGAAGAGAGAAAGCATTCTAGGTGTGGAGCATTCTAGACATGCCTGTACAAAGTCTAGGAATGAGGTGATGTGTGAAGGGGAGTGGTGTCAAATCAGCCTAGAAGAGTAGGCTGGAGCCAAATGCCAAGGCAGAGCTTGAGGGGGAAGCAAATAAGCCTTTCTACGGAGCCTACTGTGCGCTAGACACTCTGTGGCTCTGCCCCTGCCTTAGCTCACTAGTTTCTTCTCATTCACCTAATTCTTTCTACAGTCTCACACTTTAATCAGACCACTCTGATGTTTCAATTGAACCCATTGTGCCTCACTCCAAAATCCCTGGGAAACCAGTTTAGACTTGAATCTGGGCAGTGAAGATTTGGAACTTCTCAGGTTTCAAAAGCTATTTTTTTTCCTTTTTGTTTAATGTACCTTTTAATGAGCTTGTTAAAATAGTATGCATTGAAAATGAATCACTGACCTCACTAAGGGAGACAGTCGTTGTTGACCACCATCGTCTCAAATTTCCTTTTTGTGGAAATATGTTCAGAGTTATCTAGACCCTCTGAGTCCCCCCCAACCCCAGTGGACAGGTTTCATAGGTCAGTTCAATGCTAGACCTTGTCATAGCCCCTGGGGATACAAAGACAAAAATCAAACAGTCCCTGCCCTTGGGAAACTTACATTCTATGGAGGGGAAACAACAAGTAGATAGATAATTAAATTTAGAATGTATGCAAAGTAATTTCTTGGGTAAAGGGCTCTAGCAAGTTGTCCTGGCATTGGCTAAAACAGGCTGTTGTGAATGATCATATTTAATATCTAATATAATAGCTAATTTGATTCTCACAACAATCCTGGGAGGTAGGTGCTTTTATTATCCCCATTTTACAGGTGAGGAAACTGAGACAGACTGAAATGAAATGACTTGCCCAGGGTCAAACAGCAAGGTCAAACAAAGATGGCTGTCTTCTCATAGACACATCCAGTTGCTGTGAATCTTTCTGAGTCAATACAGAATGTCTTTGGTAAAACTGGAGTAGGTCATTTGAAGTCCATCACAGAGCAAAGCGGGAGACTCATGTTTAAACCTTGCATGGTTGAGTTTTCATGTTTTCATTATGGAGCAGGTGATCTGTTTTTTTAGAGAATAGATGAAAATAATGATAAATTTAAAAATAAATAAAAATAGGTGTAAAAAGGCCTGCCTTTTCAATCACTCCCTTCAAGTTGTCATCATTATTCTTCATCTGTCCTCATGCACAATTCCTCTTATAACAACCACCGCCAGCACTACCACCAAGAGAACAACCACTACCGGTACAATGACCACCAGAAGCACAACAACAACAGGCAATCCAATAACTACCATTCCAACCATTCCAACGCAACCACCACCACCACTACCACCACCGCCTCAACAGCAACAGCTGTAACAACCATTACCAGTGTGAGAAAACAATGGGATTTGGCAGATACTCAAAGCCACCCCCCCCCCATTCATCTAAACTGATTGAATGAAGTGAGAGTGATTGACTGCTGATGAGCCTACTTCAGGTTAACTAGAGTGTAAGTACACCTGGCTGCCCCTTAAGGAGGTTTTGTTCTCAGAAGCTAAGGACTTGGAACTCAACAGGAGACTACCTTCAAGTCCAGTGAACCGATGGATTTGGATGACACTAACCAATCAGATTGAAGTAGTGCGTAAGGACCGCCTCTGCTCCAGACCTATAAAAAGCTTCCACACTCAGTTTGAGGGAGTTCATGATTGAAACCAGCTCGTGGCGGAGGACTTGAGGAAGAACCAGACCCGGCTGGAACTCTAGGCTTGATAGACCTTTTCTTAACTTTCTGAACTCCACGTGAATACCTGGTATGCTTTAATAAATGCTTAATGCACAAAGACTGGTGCTAAAGCTTCTCATTTAAGGCAGCCACACATTAGATTCTTTAGACAACACATTTAGATTTTAAACATCACACCAGTACAACCATCACAACCACCACCATCACCACAACCATTTTACACACTTACTATGTGCCAGACTCTCTCTCATCGGGGCGTAGTTCATACTCTTCTAATTCTACATTTTTGGGGTTTTTTTGTTTTTGTTTTTTGTGGGGCAATGAGGATTAAGTGACTTGCCCAGGGCCATACAGCTAGTGTCAAGTATCTGAGGCCAGATTTGAACTCAGGTCCTCCTGAATTCAGGGCCAGTGCTCTATCCACTGTGCCCCGCCCCCACCAGCTGCCCTTCCCCATTCTGCATTTTTTCATTGTATTTTAGTTCTTAAACATCTTGCCATTTTTCTTTTTATTCATCCTGCTTATCAGCCTTTGGAGTATGCCCGTCTGTTGTTACTTCTCTCTCTCCCCCTCACTCCATGGGTCTTCTTTTCTCCACTCACACAATTACTGCCCCAGCTCCTTACCACATCTTGCCTGGACTCTTGCCTGGCCTCCTTGTTAGTCTCTGCCTCCATTCTCTCACCATCACTAGAGTGATTTACCTAAAGCCCAGGTGTGACAGTGTCACACTCTGTCTCTATTCGATAAACTCTAAATAGAAACTCCTTGGTTTGGCATTTAAAGTTCTAAGGGGACCTTGACTTTCCTTTATGGCCTCATTGATGCTTATTCTCCTTCCAGTCATTCTGGCTTTCTTACTGTCCCTCATACGTGACACCATCTGTCATTGCCCCACAACAACTTGGGAGGTAGGTGCTCTTATTGTCCACACTTAAGGATTAGAAAACTGAAGCAGAGGTTAAGTGACTTGCCCAGGGTCACACAGCTAATCCATGTCTGAGGCTGTATTGGAGCTGAGGTCTTCCTGACTCTGGTGCCAATGCTTTATGCACCTCTCCATCTGCCTATTTCTCCACTGGTCTAACAGCATTGAATCGCATCATTTTAAATTATCTTGTAGGAAGTTATCTTTTGATAGATTTTTTTTTAAAAGCCCCTGACAAACTAAAAAACCCAGACCAACACATCCAATAAATATGACATGAGCCAAGCATCCTATGGGTTTGTTTTTGGTTTTGTGAGGCATTTGGGGTTAAGTGACTTGCCCAGGGTCACACAGCTAGTAAGTGTTAAGTGTCTGAGGCCAGATTTGAACTCAGGTCCTCCTGACTCCAGGGCTGGTGCTCTATGCACTGCGCCACCTAGCTGCCCCATCCTATGGGTTTTAACACTGTCTCTAACCCAAGAGCACTGACTTGTCAGTCAGAAGACCCAAGTTCAAATCCCATCTCCAAACCTTACTGGTCATGTGACACTCGGCAAGTTGCTTTCTCATCTGTAAAATGGGAATAATTGTGGTTAGACTCTCACAGAGTCATTTGGAGGGAAAGGCTGCTACATAAGCCACAAAATGACAGATGGGGGGTGTTTACCTTTGTTTAATGGCTGAAGGAAAACAATCATCTGAGAAGTTCATTTGGTTCTTAAGCTTTGACTTTGTTTTCTATACAAAGATCCTTGGGGAACACAGATCATGTGAGTGTGAGTGTGAGTGAGTGTGTGTGTGTGTGTGTGTGAGTGTGTGTGTGAGTGTGAGTGTGTGTGAGTGTGTGTGAGTATGAGTGTGTGTGAGTGTGAGTATGAGTGTGTGTGAGTGTGAGTGTGTGTGTGTGAGTGTGTGAGAGTGTGTGTGTGTGTGTGCCCCCTCCCTCCCCCTGCTGAAGCGCCCTTTCTGTCACCAGAAGGACAGGTTGGCTCTTACCTGTTCAGAACAGCGTGACTCGAGGTCCTTTCTATTCAGGACTTTGCTCCCTGCCCCTGAATACCTCGCCAGCTGGGTAGTTTTCTGCCAAAGTCTTTCTACCCATGTTGGGTTTGACCAAGGCCCCTCCTGCTGAGGTTGCTAAGTAACCGCTCCTCACCTCCATTTCCCTTGTCCACATCCATTCTGTTGCCCTCCCTCCCTAGCGGCTGGAGGTCACTAGTCCAATCGAGACCCCTTTAATTTGGAACAGCGGGGTTGGGCGTAAGGCTTTTAGAGGTCCATTGAAAAGTTTCTTGTGTGAGTTTTGTGTGTGAAAGCATGTGTGTTTGGGAGGGGAAGCAGCTCCCCCCACCCCCTCGTGGGTGAGTTTTATTGAATTTTCTAGAAGGCCCCTCCTGCCTTTTTACCTGCATAGAAATGTGCTGAAAAGCTCAGGCAGACTGTATGCGCCAGGACAATGGATGAAGGTCAGCCAGCACTCATTTTAGCCCTGTGGAAACTGAGGCCCAAAGAGGCAGGATTCAAACCCAGGTCTTCTTGACTCCAAGTTCAAAGCTGTAGCCACTGTCCCACCCTGCCCTTTCCTGTTGAGTGTCATTGGCTTAGAATCAGAGGCTCATGGATTTAGAGCTAGAAGACACCCTAGAGGATGTTGGGCACAACCCCCCTATTTTACTGAAGAAGAAGCAGTCTCTGAGGCCACGTGGCTTGACCGGGGACCTTCAGCTGGTGAGTGTCCTCACGCCTCAAAGTTCAGTACCTTCTCTGTGTTCCATCCTGGAAGTCGCTGGCTCCAAGCCTCTCCCACTCCAGAGGGGCTCCCTCTAATTAGCGTCTAATCATTGGAGAGATCCGTGAGGTCTGTTTTCTACAGATGAGGAAATCGAGACCTGAAGAATTAGAGGGCAAGTCACTTCCATTCTCCTGAGGCCGACGGAAGGAACTAGGGGGGTTCAGCCTAGAAAAGCCAAGATGTGGGGAGAAATCACAGGCGTCGGTGAGGCAGCTATGTGAGAAGGGCTCAGCCGTATGTCGCTGGACCACAGAGCAGAGTGGGAGCAGTGGGCAGACATGGCCACGATTTGGGCTTCGTGGAAAGAAGAGGGAAGTCACGCTGACAATTGTCCCAGAGTGGAGGAGACCGAGGCTCCCTCTGCACCAGAGCTCTGTGTCCAAGCAGAGGCCGGAGGGGGCACCGTGCTGGTTTGTGTTCAATCCCTGCTTCTGACGTGACTTGACGGCGCATTCTTGTGCAGGGACCCGTGAGACGGCCTGAGGTCGGTGTATGATCCCTCCTAAAGAAGGATGGCGCGAATTCAGTTTAATTCAGTGGATCAATAAGCACTCGGCTCCTCTGATGTGCAGCATATCAGGTCACGGATGTTCATGCACAGCCCTGAGGGCCTCACACTCAAAAGGCTCCGGGCTCTCAGTAGTTTTTCCAGCAGATGGAGAAAGTTTAGGGCTAAATCATCCAGATTCTCTCATGAGGTTCTCCTTGCAACCAACTGTAAGATAAAAGTTAGGGATAGGGAACAGCATCCAAGGTCACTGGTAGCCTGTGATTATGCCAAGACAGTAGGACCCAGAGTCAGGAACCTTGGGTGCTAGCCAGCAGTTTAACTACATACAATTAGAGCTGTTACCTTAGACATATCTACCTTGTAGGGCCCGTGCTTCCTGATCAATAAAATGACTAGATCATGGTCATGCATTTAGAGCTAAAAGTTTCCTCAAAGGTCATCAGTCATTTTGTTCTGTCCCCTCACTTTCCAGAAGAAGAAACGTAAGTGAGGTAATTGGCCCAAGGCCATACTTCTAAGAATGGTAGAACTGGGATTTGAACCCAGGTCTCTGACTGCAGATGAAACACTATTTCTGGGGAATCTCACTACATTCCCTTTCAGATCTTAAAAACTGTGGCTTTAATCTCATTAACAATGTGCTCTAACACACTAACCCAGCAGGGTATTTGTCCTGGAGATAATAAAAATCGTTTACCATCCACTCCTAGACGGTCTGAGAAGCATCTCTCCTCCTCCACAATGTGCCTGAGCAGTGCCCCACGTTCCTGCTTTCTTTTTCTCACCCGTCTCTCCCTTGACTTTGTCTAACCTCAGAGCCCCTTGGCCGCTCCCTCCGCCTTGGACGTCGTAACCTTTGGATAAATGTCTTTCACGGAAACAGAAGAGAGGCTCTGTTATCCTTTTCCCACCCCTCTGCTTAACACAGTCGTTGCTTAGATCCTTCAAATCACGAGAGAGCATTCGTGGTCCGTTTAATTTTCCCGGCTAGGCAATTAACAAAAAATTAACCTAGCAGCCATGATAAAACTCACTGAGTCATTATGCATTTTTTGTCTTTCATAGACCATAAACATACCAAGTGAGGATAATTGATTATCCCCAGGAAATTTTTTTTTTTAAATCACAAAACTATGAAGTAGTGTTTCAGAGCAAGGCTTTAAACGTCCATTTATAGCCAGGCATCCTTCTCTCATTCATATAGCATTGGGCCCTTGGTAGCGCCTGACCCCTCACAGGACAGACTGCCCTTTCTCCCTCCTCTAGCACAGGCTCACTTTCAGGAGGGATGCTGCCCTGTCTGTCTGAAGGCGGAAAAGATAACTTCCTTTCCCTGACTGGCTCCTCCTGGCAACGCTCTGACTTTCACTCTCTTGGGGGGGGGGACTCGTTCAGAGAATCTGAGTGACCTAGATGTAGTCCAACCCACACCAGAAAAAATAAGGGGGGCTCTCTATGACCTACCCAACATTTGGTCATCCAATTGGCTTGGATACTGCCAGTGATGGGGAGCTCCCTACCTCCTCAGGAGGAAGCTATTCCATCTTGAGATGGTCCCGCTGTCAGTGAGTTTGTTCTGACATTAAGCCTAACCTCTTTGACAGCTCTACCCATTGCTCCTGGTTCTACCCTTTGGAGCAGAATGAATCTATGTCTCTCTCTTTGACCTGATACCCTTCCAGATAGTTGAAGATAACTCCGTGTCCTCCATGAGTCTTTGCTTCTTCAGGACAAACATTCCCATTTCCTTCAAACAATCCTCACAAGACCAGGACTCATGGCCTCTTGTGCCTGTCCTGCCTGCCCTCCTCTGGACACCGACTCGTCAAGGGCCTCCCTAAAATATGATGCACAAAATGGCCACTCTCTCTGCTAGGTGAAGCATGGATCTTTTGCCAAGTGACCTGAAGATGGGAGCTGGGGAGAATTTTGAGAGCGGGGGACTTGATTTGTAGTATTAAAAGTTTGCTGTGCTTATTAAGTCAATCACCAAACAATTCTTAAGCACTTACCATGTAGCAGGAAGTGTCCTGCATCCTGAGGACACAGAGACAGAAAGGAAACAATCATCCTGAAGAAGCTGGTGTGCCAGACAGGCAAATTTGAGCTCCAACAGACCTTAAAAGCCAAATCCACAAGACTCACATTTTACAGAGGAGGAAACTGAGGCAGTAGAAAGTGACCTGCCCAAGGTCATACAGATAGTGAGTATATGAGGCAGGATTTTGACTCAGGACTTCCTGTGTCCAGGCCAGAGCTCTATCCACTGTGGTTACCCCTAGGGGCGACTTTTGCACTTGGCAGCTGGGAGAAGGGGAGAGAGACTCTGCCCTATGTGGATTGTTTGTTTTGTTTTGTTTTTGCAGGGCAATGAGGGTTAAGTGACTTGCCCAGGGTCACACAGCTAGTAAGTGTCAAGTGTCTGAGGCCCGATTTGAACTCAGGTCCTCCTGAATCCAGGGCCAGTGCTTTATCCACTGCACCACCTAGCTGCCCCCTGCCCTATGTGGATTGTAAAGCATTCTTGGGTATCTGATCGCAAGCCATGGCCAGGGCTTGAAGGTCCAGGCTGGTTACCAGGCCTGTGCTCCCTCTGAGTCTCTGTATCCGTGCCCACCTACCTCCTCAGGTTCATCAGGATCGGGGACAGAGAATGTGAGTTTCACCCAGGTTTCCGGCTCCTCTTGCACACCAAGCTGGCCAACCCTCACTACAAGCCCGAACTCCAGGCTCAGACCACCCTCATCAACTTCACAGTCACTGAAGATGGCCTGGAAGCCCAGCTGTTGGCCGATGTGGTCAGCGTGGAACGGCCTGATCTGGAAAACCTCAAGGTAAGAAAGGTGTAATGATTGGAATGATGCCCCCTACTGGAGACTTGCTGTGGGAAAGCTCCGCCATGAGGAAAATGCCTCAGAGGGCAAGGCCATGTGGCTTTTCCTTGGCGTCAGGAAATGACGTTTGCTCATGGGTGCTACCAGCCAATCAATTTGAGGAGCCTCCTATTTTCTGGGAGGAGACAGGAAGGAGGAGAGGGAGCCTGCATGGAGAGCTCTCGCTCTTTTTGGGTTCCTGACTTGATGGTGGTGGTGGCGGCAGAGGACTTCACAGGAAATTTGAGGAAAGATAGGAATGCCAGGCTGTTGGAATTCTGTTCTCAATCTTTTTCTTTCTATTTTTCAATAAACCCTTAAAAACCTAAACTCGTTTTATCAGTGATTTGAGTCAGTTTCCCCCAAAACTGGGGGAACAGATTAGAATCCACATTTAGAATCTTAAATTACACAAAGGGAAGAGCAAACACCAGCCACGGCCACTCACCAAAGTACCCAGTGTGTAAGGAAGCATGGCCTAGGCTGCGGGGAGGGACCAGTGTGAGAGATCAGAGTCAGGAACTGGGGAGACCTGGGTGCGAGTCCTGATCCTACCACAAAGTGGCTTTGTGACCTGGAGCAAAGCACTCGGTCTCTTGGGGCCGGACCAACTCTCCAGGAAGTCTCCCAATCAGATCACAGGTCTGCTCCCCGTCCCCACAGCTCTCAGGTGCCAGGTAGTGAGGACACGGAAGCTACCCTCCTAGGGTTTACGCTCAATATGGGGACATGGGCACCAGTTTAGTTAGACACTTGGGACGACTAACTTTAGGAGGAACCTGGAGGGTGTGAGGGAGGAAGCTGTCCAAAGGAAGGAAGGATAACTGAGTCACTGCAACAACTGGCCTTGGGGGAGAGGGGCTGGGACTCAGGGCAGGCAGCATTCAGGCTGGCCCAAGAGGAAGAACTGATCCCAGAGAGGGAGAAGGTGGACAGTTGGCCAGGGGGGTCAGGGTTAGGGTTTGCAAAGTGAGTGGGAAGGACTGAGGGGTTCAGTGACTTGCGGGGAGCCAGAAGAGACCCTAAGATCACAGGCTGGGAGCTGGAGGTAACTGAGCACAATGTTCCAGCGAGGTGACTGGTCCAAGGAAACACATCTCTGCCCGTTCAAGTCACATGATGGCCCCAAATACCAGCTACCTGCCTCTGCAGGGAGGATGACAGGGCCTCATCTTTTTTCCCTCTTCTTCTTGCTGAACATTAGTCAGTCCTGACAAAGCAGCAGAATGACTTTAAGATCCAACTGAAGCGCCTAGAAGACGATCTTCTCCTGCATCTGTCCACGGCAGAGGGAAGCTTCCTGGACAACACGGAGCTGGTGGAGAAGCTGGAAACCACCAAGTCCACGGCCGCAGAAATAGGGCTGAAGGTAGGCTGGCGGGGGGGCCCCGAGGCAGCTGAGCCCAACCCCCCCTTCTTTAGAGGCTGTTTCTGCTCTCCGGGTATTTGTCAGCATTAGACCAGACCAGTGACTTCATCAGGGTAGGAAGCTCCCTTTGCCCAAGCAGACCAGCATCTGCTCTGAGTCCTACTAGACACTTGGTGGGGGACCAGAAAGGTTAAATGCATGAATAGCCCAGGGTTACATGGCCAAGATGTACTAAGGGAGGGGAGACTTGAACCCGGGTTTCCTGGTGCTGAATCTCCTCCTCTATCCATCGGGCCAAGCTGCCAGGTATTTATAGTAGGGTCTCTGTTATGGGACATCAGTGCCACTTTGTGAGGGGCCCCAGCCCGGCTCTCCTTCCCTGCATGACTCACTCTTTGGACATCTTTGCCACCTTGCCAGCAGTTGCCGTAGCCATCCTCTGCCAGTGTGGTACCTCTCCTTTTCCTCTCTTCCCAGCTCTCCTTTATGTGCTAGCTCCCCCTTAGAATGAGAAAGTGAGCAGTTCTCTTGTGGGCTGGCACACAGTCATCACCATCTAATAAATGCTCCATCTATCTCTCCATCCATTTATTTATCTGTCTATGTGTCCATCCATCCATCCAGACAAATATTGTTTCATAGTGGATAGTGAGGGGCCACAGAACCAAAAGGACCTGGGTTCAAGACCTACCTATAAAACATACTGGCTAAATGACCTTGGCGCAAGGCCCTCATTTCCTAACTTTCTTGAGCAACTTTGAGATATATATCACATATCAGTAAAGGGAGTTTTCTCACTAAATCCTCCTTAACTGATGAAATCATAGGTCCAGTCCCCATCAATATGTATGAATATGTATAGATGCATATTATCATATTTGCCTATATATATTCATTCATATATATCATACCTATGTAGAGATTCCAAGAATGACCACGTTTGATAATTTTCTCATTAGTATTCTCATCCTGAGTATTAAATTCAAATAACCCTCTGTTTAGATTTAATATTTAAAATGAAAAATCAGCATTCTTATCTTTAAAAAAAAATAAACATTTCAGGGCAGCTAGGTGGCACAGTGGATAAAGCACCAGCCCTGGATTCAGGAGGACCTGAGTTCAAATCCAGCCTCAGACACTTGACACTTACTAGCTGTGTGACCCTGGGAAAGTCACTTAACCCTCACTGCCCCACAAAAAACACAAAAACAAATAAAATAAAATAATAAACATTTCAATTTAAAGTTTCAAGTTCCAAGCACTCTCATTTTGAGTGCTGAATTCAAATAACACACGTGTGTGTGTGTGTGTGTGTGTGTGTGTGTGTATCCACACCCCTCTGGGCTTTAGTTTCTAAAGGAGAGAGAGACACACACACACAGACAGAAACACAGACAAAACCCACTTCTGACATTTACCACCCATGAAACCTTGGGCATGTCCCTTAATTTCATTGAACCTCAGTTTCCTCATCCATAAAATGGGTGGGGGAGATCAGACGGCTTCTAAGGTCCCTTCCAGCCATGGAGCTACAAGCCCCCGATGGAGGATGAGCTCCTGGTTGGTACAGGTGCGAATCAAAGGCCTCTGGGGTCCTTTCCAGCTTGAAGGTTCTAGCAAGTCTTCTGGTCAAAAGAATGTGTCAGGGGCCCCGGGGCCTTGCAGAAGAGAAGGGAAGGTCTAGAGGGAGACAGTCTGGCCAACAGGAAGAATGCTGCCCATGAGCACCGGCGCGCCGCCGGCCTCTGAGGCCTCTGCCCCAACCACGGCCTCCCCAGAACCCTTGCTTGCACTCCCAGTCCCAGCAGTGGCTCCCAGGGGCCCGGCAGTCACAGAGCTTTTGCAGGCCAACCCCAAATTTTTCAAGAATACTGAATTTTTCAGAATCCTGACCCAGAAACTGGAGACCAGGCAGCACCTCTCTGCATCTCCATGGGAAAGCTGAGGCTAGTTCAGAAAGTAAGATCCTGGATTTGACATTCATTATAAACATCAGAGACTGTCAGAGCTAGAAAAGACCTCGGTGACCACGGAGGGTCCCCTGCAGCATCCCCATGGAGCGGGCATCCCGATTGCCCCCCCACTGCTGGACAGCTCTGACTGGTAGAGACCTTTATGTGAGGAAGCCTGACATAAAAGCCTAAATCTGCATCTTTGGGGTTCCTGGTTCTGCTGCCCTGGGACCAAGAAGAACAAGGCTAATCCCTCTTCCAAGTGACAGTCCTTCAGCTCCCCGAGGACAGCTCCCATGTTCCCCAACCCCCGGTGATTATCTTTCATTGTCCTGCCTTTGGCGGGTTCCAGACATCCCTCTCTATTGTACATCACAATATTCCCTCTCTGTACCCCAGGATTAGGCAGCTCAGCAGAAAAGACTGTGGGGCAGGGGAGGGGAAGGGCTTGGAAAAATATCAATTGCTCAAACAGAAATGAATTGACTTGCCTTTTTTTAATGGTAGCTCTGAATATGCCCAGAGGCTAAGATAGAAGCATAATCTAAATAAAACTAGGAGTTTGAGATGGTCTGAATTGATATGAAAGCTTCCCCCCCCCCTTTTTTAGCCTCGTGGGGTTATTGGACATATTTACTGTTGACCTTGGTTGGACTAGAATACCTTGTTGACCAATAAAGTTGTTGGCATGGAATTGAACCAACAGCATTTTAATATTCCTTCCTGGGTCCAAGGAAGAAGCTTTTATGGGCCAAGACTGGCCAAGTCAGAGGCCCCTTTACCTACCACTCACACCCCTGCCCTGCCCCAGGCAAATTGCAAACAAGGGCAAGAACAAAATCAAGCTTGTTTCCTTTCTATAATTTAATACCTCCAGGGGATTTGATCTTACCCACATGGGCCTGCCCTCCAGTGACTGAGATTGCAATCCTTTCAAGCCTACTCACCTGGTGTATCTCTCCATAAGTTTGCCACAACATGACAAAATAAACAATCAAAATGAGAATATGTAAGATAATTTGTGGACTGATAAGACAGCTTCATGATGTAGTAGATAAAGTGTTGGACCTGGAACTAATAAGACCTGAGTTCAAATTCTGCCTATATATTCCTGGATAAGTCATTTAACTTCTATTTGCCTCAGTTTCCACAACTGTAAAATGGAAGTAATACCGCCACGGGTTATTGTGAAGACAAAATATGCTAATAACTATTATTTTTATTATTTTCTAAGGCTAGAAGTAGTCATCTAATCCAACCTTCTTAATTTTACAGATGAGGCAGGGCAGCTAGGTGGCACAGTGGATAAAATACCAGCCTTGGATTTAGGAGAACCTGAGTTCGAATTTGACCTCAGACATTTTACACTTACTAACTGTGTGACCCTGGACAAGTCACTTAACCCTCATTGCCCTGCCCCCCCCCCCAAAAAAAAATTTACAGATGAGGAAACCAGGGATCAAGAGTAGGAGTGACTTATCCCAGTTAGCATTTGAACCCGGGTCCTTTGACCCTCGAACCTTGGTTCTTTTCTCTGGGCCACACTGCCCTCCTCATGACTAACCACCACTTCTGCCCTCCATTCTCTCTCACTACTTGGTTTAAACAACAACAAAACAACAATAATGTGGGTTTAAAACTATGAAGCCGGGGCAGCTAGGTGGCGCAGTGGATAGAGCACTGACCCTGGAGTCAGGAGGACCTGAGTTCAAATCCAGCTTCAGACACTTAACACTTACTAGCTGTGTGACCTTGGGCAAGTCACTTAACCCCAATTGCCTCACTAAAAAAAAAAAAAAAAAAAAAAACCTCTAAGATCCCACAGCTGATAGGATGTGTTTTATGTTCCTCCTACTCTCTCCTTTCAAACATGTCGCTTCCTTACTCAGACCATAACTGGAGGCACCCAGAGTGACCTGATTTGTTTTTTCCATGTATCCCAACCCAGGTGGATGAAGGCAAAGAAAATGAAGCCAAAATTAATGAAGCCAGGGACTGTTACCGACCAGTGGCGGCCAGAGCCGCTCTTTTGTACTTTGTTGTTAATGATCTCCGGAAAATCAACCCCATCTATCAGTTCTCTCTAAAGGTAAGGTCATATTTGTTCTGATAAAAGTTGGGCATGTTCGCCTGCTTCTTCTGGAAGCCCTAGGCTTTATCTGACAAAGCAAAGGTTGCCATTGGCAGGGTCCTGTGTGGTGTGGAATCGGATCCTCTGCAGCCCCTTCCTCGTTTCTGCTCAGAACTCTCATTGCCCTTTTCCATGTCCAATAGTCCACAAATAAGTCAGATACCTCTGGGCATGCATCGGACCAGAACAGAGGCTCCACTTGGCAGTCCTTCCTCTGTGTTCCTGGCTGAATTCCCAAAGTACAAGAAAGCATCTTGAGGGCAGAGGGTGTTCGGGGTTTATTTGGTTGGTTCATGTTTGTCTCCCGATCCCTGGCACTCTGCCCTGAGCACTCTGCTGGGTGTAGGAGATACAGATACAAAAGTGGAAAAGCCCTGGCCTGAATGAGCTCAGGGCCTCATGAAGAAGCCTGTAGTCCAACTTAATAAGTGTTTAATGGGTCGAATCAAATTGTCCTCTTCCCAAGGTGGGGAAGGTCACAAAAAGATTGGGGGTGGGGCTGGGGGGGGAAGAAAGTGGGAAGGGGAGACAGAGACAGGCAGAAGAAGGGGAGATAGAAATGACAGACAGAAACAGACAGACACACAGAAAGAGAGAAGATGGGGAGAGAGAGGAGAGAAATGGAAGGGAGAGAGAGAAGATAGGGGGGAGAGAGAGAGAAAGGTGACTGGGGGAGAACTTTGTGGGTGACATTTGTGGTTCACAGTATGAGGAACCCTTTTTTAGCACCAACAGCTAGAGCTGCCATCCAGCCCAGCGGCAGGGGTTCTCCACTCCCCCACCATTCAATGCCTGAGATTTGGGGTATCCTAGAGACAGAAGTGGCCTGATTTTTAAAACTTTTCTATTCAATTAACAAGAATTTGTTTTCTTTCCCTTCTATGTTCCTCCACAATAATTAGAAAACAAACAAAATCTGGGCAATGAATGTGTATATATAGCCCAACAAAACAAATCCCCACATTCATTACTGGCCCCATTTGAAAGAGAAGGAAATCAATGCAGGCATAGCCCCGGGGAGATGTGCCCAAAGTAGGACCTACATCGCATAAGAACCACAAAATCCCTCCATCTCCCTGGCTGTCGTTGTCACCATTAAAAAAAGCCCAATCCCCAGTGCTGAATCCTGTGGGCTGGTCACTAGTTACCACCTCCTAAGATAACCCTGATGCTTCCACAGGCTTTCAACACACTCTTCCATAAAGCCATCGGGCAGGCAGAAAAAGCAGAGGACACCCAGGAGCGCGTCTCAAACTTGATGGAAGGCATCACCTACTCTGTTTGCCTAAATACCAGCCAGGCACTGTTTGAGAAGGACAAGCTCACCTTCCTCTCCCAGATAACTTTTCAGGTAGGAAAAAGTGATCCTGTGATAATTAACCGGGTGAATGTGGGCCACTTTGTTGGATCCAGATGCCACCTGGGGCTGTGTTGGGGGTCCTGATCATTTCTTGATGGCTCCTCCTTGAGGTGTCTGCTGGAAGGAAGGAAGGAAGGAAGGAAGGAAGGAAGGAAGGAAGGAAGGAAGGAAGGAAGGAAGGAAGGAAGGAAGGAAGGAAGGAAGGAAGGAAGGAACTAACTTTCATCCATCAAGGAATTTCCAAACCCACTGTGGAATAGACCTCTACCCTGGGAGAAGGCTTACAACCCACTATTTCCAGGAGGCTTCTTGCAGCATGGTTGACCAGGAAGGTCATTAGGCTTGTTCTGGTCCAAAGCAACATACCACACATCCCCAACTGACTCACTCTTCAAGACTCAGGAGGTTTCAGGTATAAGAGGCACAACCAATTCACCTTTCTAGGTTTTTCAGGTGATCCTATGATTGTACAAAGAGATGGGAAAGAGAATGGATTCTCACCTAACCAGGTCACAGCATTTTATCCTTTTTTTTTCCTATATTAAATGGAGCAGCTAAGTGGTGCAGTAGATAGAGTACTGAGCTCAAATTTGGCCTCAGACACTCGCTGTATGACCCTTTGCTAAATCATCCCCTTAGCTCTCAGCTCCCTACTAAGGATGATCTCCCATGACCAGAGGAGTTGTGCCTTTGGTTTCTGCTTGAGGACCAGCACATAGGATCAGCCTTGCCTTCTGGGGAGCCTTTCTTCCAAGTAGATGCTGACTATGTTTGTCCTTGGCACCACACATTTTAAGACACATTCTCTCATTTTGTCCTACTGCAGAGAATCACGTCTAGGAGTCCAGTCCCCCTCTGCTAATAGGTGCCAGAGGCTGCCCTCATCAGTGATGCTTTTTTTTTAAATTAAATTTCCATTACTGGTTTAAAAATCATTGGCACCATTGCAAACCCTTTCATGGAGCCAGAGAAGGTGTGGCTGGCAGATTTCTCCGATTAGCACACTTTGTCCTCCTCATTCACTCCTGCAGATTAAGTGGCAAATGCTTGAAGGGAGAAGTGACTGGGAGGAAAACCTAATGACCTTTTTTTTTTTTTTTTCCATTTCGTGTACTGTCAAGATTCTGCTGCGAAATAAAGAGATAGAAGGCCCTGAACTGGATTTCCTGCTTCGCTACACAGTAGAACATACTTACCAGAGTCCTGTTGACTTCCTAACGACGCCGTCATGGAGTGCTATTAAGGTATGTTAGGAAGATTGTTTTGTAATTTCCAAATCTTATTTCAAATCACAGTTCTCTTCAGTTTGTAGATGGAGCCCAGGAGAGCCAATGAAGCCATCAGACCCCACTTCCATGGCAGAAATGGCTCTGCTGCTAGAGTCTCCTACCATTCAGATCTCAGCTCTGCTCCCTAATGCAACTTAGACAATGTCACTTTACCAGGCTGAGCCTCGGTTTCCTCCTATGTAAAATGAAGGGGCCAGGTAGGTGGCTTCTGAGGTCACTGGTAGCTCCAAATCAGTAATCCAAAGTGAATTCCTCACAGTCACATAGTGAGCAATGGAAGAATCAGGATTTGAATCTAGATCCCAAATCTAAAGTCAGCATGGTTTCCATTGCACCAGTTTACAGTAATTTATTGAGCATGTGCTATGTACCATAAATTATGCTGGCACTGATGATATACAAAGTCATAACAGCCCCTACTCTCAAAGTGCTTCTGGGTGGAAGGACCAGGCGGGATCCAGAAGGATGGGGACATTCTTGCATCCATGTGAAAGATGGAAAGAGCTCTTTGAAGCAAAAGTCACCCCAATTAGTCTTCAGAGCTTCTAGTGCATTCTCAGATTTTTACAAGGAAAATAAAATAGAATCTCAGATTTCTAAATTGCAAGTCAGTTGTTCAACACTGGACACCCGTGAGAGAGACATCACGGTGTGATGACAAGACAGAGGGCAAGTGTGGGCTAGTGGGTGGAGTCAGGGAGGGCTGGGTTCAAGTCCCACTCCTGACCACACCAGCTGGGTGACCTTTGCCCTCTCCATGCCCCAGTCAATTTTCCAAGGTGACGAGTTATAGAGGTGTTGCTTATTGCCTCAGTAAAGAATTTCCACACCAGAGAGCCCCCACACTGATGAAATCACATGTCCAGACACCTGTCCTTCTTCCACTTAAACTGCTGTCCTTCGCTCCCTCCATTCCTTGTCTGTTCCAGGCGATTTCCCGAATGGAAGAATTCCGGGGGCTTGACCGAGATGTGGAAGGGTCTGCCAAGCGATGGAAGAAGTGGGTTGAATCTGAAAGCCCAGAAAAAGAAAAGTTCCCTCAGGAATGGAAAAATAAAAGTCCTCTCCAAAAGCTGATCATCCTGAGAGCAATGCGTCCAGACCGAATGACCTATGCACTCAGGTATCATGGCCTGCTGCCACTGGGGTCATGGAAACCCCCTCTGGAGAGTTAGATTGGACCCTGGTGGGGGAAGGGAGCTCCCTGGGGTTGAGTTTGGTGAGGCTATAATGGGCCTGTGCTAATAGGGAATCAGCAAAATGCTGAAATTCATTAAGCATTCACCAAGCATCAATAATTAAATTTATTAGGCACTGACTGGGTACATAGGCCCTTGATATTAATGCTTATGAAACTGGGTGAAACACAAAATCTCATACAAATCGCCAGAAAAATATAGCCCCGTCCTCATGGGGAGTGAATCCTAAAGGCCTGGGAGGAGACAAATGGAAGCCCACTTGGCAGTGTAAGTGTCACCAGGGTTCAGAGGTTAGGAGCAGGCATTATCTGAGTGGTCACTCTAGCTGTCTCTGCTTAGTTCCCTTTTAAAGATTCTGCATGTCTAAGAAGAGACAAAATCCCTCAGAGAGAGCCCAGAAGCCTGAAACCTTTCCACCCCAGCCAAACAGAACCAGAGAGCTCTGCGCACTTGACAGGATACTCTTCTTTCTGTCACAATTATTAAGTGCTTACTGTGTACCAGGCACTGGAGCCAAGACAGAACAGTCTCTGTCCTCAAGAAGCCAACAATCAACGATGGGGAGGGTCACAGGGAGCCAGCAGGCCAGCATGATAGGAACAGAGAGTGTTTGAAGGGGAGGGATGTGGAATAAGATGGAAGGACTGAGGGGCTGAGTTCCATCTCTGACCACAGACACAGCACAGCCTCTCAGAACTCCCATCAGCTTCTGTGACCCTGAGCTGCGGCAGTGGAAGGAGCTTCCACACAGGGAGCTTCTTCCAGGGACATGTTATGGATAGGGACCAAACAAACATACCCGACTACTGTCCAAACACCTCAGGAAACAAGCAGGACACCTTCCTTCCTCAGCCAACAGTGGCAATTCTCCATCTTTCAGTACCCGTGATGATGTGGCTCCTGTTCTCTGATGCCCTGCCTTTTCTTTGGAAACAGGAATTTTGTGGAGGAAAAGCTAGGCCCCAAGTATGTGGAAGGACCCCGGCCAGACCTCAGCAAGTCCTATGAAGAGAGCAGCCCAGCCACACCTGTGTTCTTCATCCTGTCCCCTGGGGTCGATGCTCTCAAGGATGTGGAGGCCCTTGGTGAGGGTCTGGGGGGGGGGGCCTGCGGTCTTTCCTTCCTCCATTCACTATCAGCAGACAGCACTGGCTCTGTGCCATTCACTATGCTGGGCACTGTCCCTCTCCCCCAATTTCTGATGTCAGTCTGTCATCTCTCTCTTCTCTCTATCCCTTCCTCCCTCTTCTCTGTCTCTTTGTCTCTGTCTCCCTCTGTGTGTCTGTCTGTCCCCTTGTCCCTCTGTCCCTCTGTCCCTCTTCTCTCTCTCTCTGTTTGTGTCTCTGTTTCTCTAACTCCATCTCTCTTTGTCTGTCTGTCTCTGTCCCTCTGTCTCTCTCTGCCTCTTCTCCCTCTCTGCCTCTTCTCCCTCTTTCATTCTCCCTTTCTCTCCCTCTTCTCTTTCTCCTCTTTCTTCCCTTTCTACCTTTCCCCCTCTCCCTCCCTTCTCTCTTTCTCGGTATCTTTCTGTCTCCCTCTCCTCCCTTTCTCTCTCCCTCCCTTTCTATCTCTCTGTCTCTCCCTTTGCCTCTCCCTCCTCTCCATTTCTCTCTCCCTCTTCATCCCCCCCCCCTTCTCTCACACTCTCTCTCTTTCTCCTACCCCTCTTTCCCTCCCTGGATCCGCCTTCATTCCTTTTCTGCTTATTGTAAATTGGGTATCTGGAGAGTGTAAAGATAATCACCCAGTAGCCCAACGGCAGGCACATTCCTCTGCCTGGCATGATGTTTGGGGGCTTTGTGCTGTTGTCTACCTTTTGACTCACGGAGGGAAGACCAGAGGGCAATTTTCTCCCTGCTACTGTAATCGCTCGCCCCCTCCTCCTGTGACTGAATAATGGTCATTATAGGCGGGTACTCCATTGTGCAAGGCCCGCTCGCTTTGTGTGCTGGATCATTCTTCCCCACAGACTGTGCCCAGAATACCAGGTTAATACAGCTGTGACCTAACTGTGCTCAATTTAAACTCGGGCCTCACAAGGTGAGAGGCTGGTGCATTTTCCCACTGAACCAATCACTCACAAAAATGAGGCGATATCTACCACATGTTGCTCCTTTAGAAAAAAGAGGAAAGGTTCTGCCCCCCTGGAAGAGTTTAGGAAGCTGGGTAACAATGCCCACCATCTCTCCAAGTGGCAAGTTCCCCATTATAAAGCCAAAGGCACCGATTTCCAAAAGGCTTTTCTATATGGCAATGGGCACCATGGAGAGCTCCCCGCATCTGCTTGTTGAAATTGTAAGGAATTTAGTTTGGATACCTGGGGGAGGGGGGGGGGGCACATAAAGGCCAGTGTTGTCAGAGGGAAATGAGGTAGCTCATGCTCTTGTTTTGTTCCTGCCTCTCTCCCTCCTCCTCACTTTCTCCCCCAGGCAGAAAATTGGGCTTTACAATTGATTCTGGAAGGTTCCATAACATATCCTTAGGACAAGGCCAAGAGACCTTCGCGGAAGCAGCTTTGGAGAAGGCTTCCAGGGAAGGACAGTGGGTTGTCCTCCAAGTGCGTACGGGAAGTGCCATGAGGGGGCTCTGGGAGGGTCCTCCTCATGTCTGGGTGTGGGGCCGGGAGCACTCTCTGTCTTAAGAGGTCATGGGATGGGAGTGAAGGCCCTGATGGGAGTCAGACTGTGGCCGTCATCATTAGTAATAAGTGCTCACTTAGAGGCTGGGTTCCAGAGCCAATGAGAGTGAGGTGCCAGGGAGAGCTGGGCTGGGCAATGGCTGGGCGGGACCCTGGCCGCCTTCACCTGACTATGACAGCAGCAGCAATAGCAGCTGCCACTCCCAGAGCCCTCCGAGGGGGTGTCCGTGTGTTGTCTTGTTTGCTGCTCCTCAGAATCCTGTGAGGGAGGTCGTATTATTGTCTCTGCTGTACAGTAGAGGAAACTGAGGCAGAAAGGGATTCAGTGGCTTGCTTGGGTTCATGTAGCCAATAAGGATCTGGTACAAGATTTGAACTCAGGCCTTCCTAACTCCATGTTCACTGTGCTGCCTGACTGGTGGAGAGGGTCCCAAACTGCACTGATAGAGGGAGTGAGCTCATCTAGGAAGCCATAGGCCCAGCCCCTGTCCTGACATGTCTAGTGATGGAACTATAAAGATGAAAACAAAATCCTGCCTGCCCCCAAGGAGCTCACGTTCTCCTTGGGTACACATATAAAAAAACACAAAAGTATACTCAAAGTAATTTTTAGAGGGCCAGAATTTGTATTGTGCTATGAAAGCATCTATCAGTCAATCGACCAACAAGCACTTATTAAGCACCTACTGCATGCTGAGCACTAGGCAAGGTGCTGAGCATACAAAGATGAAGAATGTAGCTTGCTGGGGCAGCTAGGTGGCACAGTGGATAAAGCACCAGCCCTGGATTCAGGAGGACCTGAGTTCACATCTGGCCTCAGACACTTGACATTTACTAGCTGTGTGACCCTGGGCAAGTCACTTAACCCTCATTGCCCTGCAAAAAAAAAAAAAAAAAGAATGCAGCTTGCAGAGGGGGTGACCCAGACAAAGCTCTGCTAATGTGGTGCTCATGCCTGGAGTGTGAGAGAAGTGTGGAGAGTCAGAGGACCCGGGTTCAAATCCCAGCTCTGCTACTTACAATGTACATGACTTTGGGCAAGGTATTCCATCCATCTGGACCTCAGTTTGCTCATCTGAAAAGTGAGGGTCACTGCTCCTCTTTAGGTTTAATCTGATGTGGTGCCAAGGGAAGCCTCAGAGCTGAAGCTGGATGGAGACTTGATTCCATTCAACTTCTCTGAGACTCAGTTTCCTTCTCTGTAAAATGGAGGCAGCCAGACTTATGCTGCCAGCCCTAGGGGGGTCTTGGACTTCTTCAGGTATTGGAGAAGCGGGGCTCCTGCTCAGCCAGGATTCCTGTTCTCTCTAGTCTCTGGGGCTGATTTCTTTTGCCTCAGTGAGCGCATGAGCTAGGACAAGCAAGAGAGGAAAGTCCCGGTGAGGAGATGAGATGATACCCAAAGGACAGATGGTGTCATGATCTGCACAGTTATGAACTCCCCTTTTTTCTTAAGAGACGTGGTAGCAGTGAGCAGCATCTCCCCCTACTGGTGGGAATTGAGGCATGGAATGGTTAAGGGACTGTCCCAGGGTCACACAGCTCCTAAGTGTCTGAGGTAGGATTTGATTCCAGGCCCTCCTGACTCAGAGGCTGACTCTTTATTCACTATTCCACACAGCCTCTTGCTTCATATATCAGTAGATATCTAACAGATGAGGCTATGAGATGGTACCATGTGTAGACTACTGAACTTGGAGTCAGGAAGAAGTGAGTTCAAATCTTGCCTCAGACACTTCTTAGCTGGGTGACCCTGAGCAAGTCACTTCACCCCGTCTGCCTCACTTTCCTCATCTGTCAAATGAGCTGGAGAAGGAAGTGGCAAACTACTCCAGTGTTTTTGCCAAGAAAACTCCAAATGGGGTTAAGGAGAGTCAGATACGAGCGAGGCCTGCTCCTGTGGCATACGCTTGACATATGTTTGCTTAATGACTTTCTTTTTGTTTGTGCGAAGGTGGCCTCCAGCATCTTGGGTAAATGCTATTGCTCTGTTGTCTCTCCCCTCCCACTCCCACAGTGCTTCCTCTCTGGTCCTCCCCTGTGTGTTGTGATGTTTAAAATCTAGCCTAGAGTTCCAGCCTGGTTGGGTTCTTCTTTAATCAGGAACTCTCTAGCAAGCTGATTGTGGAAGCTTTTTATAGGTCTGGAACAGAGGCGGTCCTTACACACTGCTTCAAGCTGACTGGTTGGTGTCATCCAAATCCATTGTTTTTAAAGGTGTTCTCAAGTTGGGTTCACAGTCTAGCTTCTGAGAACAATACCTTCTTTTTTTAAAATTTTTTTTTCTTTTTTAAGTGAGGCAGTTGTGGTTAAGTGACTTGCCCAGGGTCACACAGCTAGTAAGTGTCAAGTGTCTGAGGCCAGATTTGAACTCAGGTACTCCTGACTCCAGGGCCAGTGCTTTATCCACTGCGCCACCTAGCTGCCCAAACAATACCTTCTTAAGAGCTAGCCAGGTGTGATTACAATCCAGTTAACTTGAAGTAGGCTAATCAGCAGTCAATCACTCTCACTTGATTCAATCAGTATAGATTAATCTCCAGGTGGGTCTTTGAGTATCTGCTAAATCCCATTATTTCATCACAGTGTCATCCTCCTCCATTACAATGGAGGCTTCTGGAGAGATCAGAAAGCTGAGCCCTCTCATTTTACAGATGGGGAAACTGAGGCACAGGGGGCATGTCCAGAGTCAGAGACAGAACCAGGATGCAGACCAGGCCCTCTGCCTTCACTCCAATGCCCTTTCTAGCAGAACCCAGTCCTTCTCTAGCAAACATTCCCATCTCACCAAGAGTGAATATCACCTTGTTGTCTAGAACGTCCACTTGGTAGCCAGGTGGCTGGGGACCCTGGAGAAACTCCTGGAGCATCTTGGCCAAGAAAGCCACCAGGATTACAGGGTCTTCATGAGTGCGGAGCCAGCGCCAACCTCCAAGGAGCACATCATCCCCCAAGGCCTTCTGGAGAACTGCATTAAAATCACCAACGAGCCCCCCACGGGCATGCTCGCCAACCTCCACGCAGCGCTCTACAATTTTGATCAGGTAGGAGCACGGCCAAAGTCTTTGTGTCAGTACAGTCCATCTGCCTCTTGCCTCTGCCCCTTGCAGAGCAAAGAATTAAACTTGGGACTCTCATTTTCATCTTGCTGCTTTTAGCAAGTTGGCTACGCCTCTTCCAGAGCTGAGGAAAGGCAGCCCAATGGAGAGGCCACATCCCCGTCCGCCATTTTGCAGTGATGGGTGGTGGTGTGCCAGGCACTGTGATAAGCCGTCGGAGTACAAGAAAGGGCCAAAAATAGCATCTGCCCCCAACGAGCTCACATTCTAATGGCAGAAACAACATTTAAATAATAGGTAAATGCCTCAGAGGGAAAGTCGCTTTGGGAGAATGATTTCTCAATGAGTCCTTGCAGGTGACCATGTAAAAGAAGTCAGGTTCCTGAGTACCTGAGAATTCTAGTTCTGCCATAATCCACCCACCCATCAGCAGGCATTTAGTAAGCACCTGCTATATGCCAAGCATTCTCTTAGGCTCCTCAGATATAAAGAGAAAAATGAAACCATCCTCCCCCTCAAGGACTCTCAATGTTCAAAGAGGATTTCTCTGAAATCCTACGTTCAAATAGGAAAATTCCCCTGTAGTGCTAACTAACCTTGCTAAATAAAGGCACATACCCCGCTTCCCCAGAACAACAGAATGTAAAGATTGCAGGCTGCCTTTGCAGATGCCTCTTTGGTCAAGCTGATCCTAGGAAGGAGGGGAGGGAAGGAGAAAGGGAGGGAGGAAAATAGGCTGGGAGGGAGGGCCTAATATGAACAAACTCCATGCTAACAATTCCTTAATCTAGTGCAGACCAGAGGATTTAAGTACATTCAAGATCTAGTTCAACCATCTCACTTTACAATCAAGAAAATTAAGACTTAAGGGAAATGACTAGGCTAAGGTCACACAGTGAGTGCTGTCAATGTACTAGGTTTTCAATAAATGCTTATTGAAAGGATAGGGTATGATTTGGAGGTGGGGGGTATACACAATATACTTATATACGCATATATACATATACACACACCTGTATGTATATACATATGCATGTATACATTTGTATACACACATACACACACACACATTCATACAACCAGAGAATACCAAAGGACCTTTAGAAGTCATTTAGTTCAGGGGCAGCTAGGTGGAGCAGTGGATAAAGCACAGGAGAACCCGTGTTCAAATCTGGCCTCAGACACTTGACACTAGCTGAGTGACCCTGGGCAAGTCACTTAACCTTCATTGCCCCCCCCCCAAGTCATTTAGTTCAATGTCTTCATCTTACACTTGAGGAAACTGAGCCCTGAGGTGTTAGGGGCCTCACTCAATGTCATGGAGGGAATCAGAGGCTGACCCAAGACAGATCTGCCCAGGCAGATCTCCTGTCCCCTCACTCAGTGTTCTCTCCATGCTTTGCAGGAGATACTGGATCTAGCACCAGAGGACCTGCATTCCAGTTCTGCCTCTGATGCTTGCTACCCATGTGACTTAACCTCTCTTTGCCTCAGTTTCCCAATCTGTCAAATGAGGGAGTTGAGCTAAGTGACCACCAAATGTCTCTCCATCTCCACATCTGGGAGCCTGCTATCCAGCCTCAAGACTGCCCCAAGTGTGGCTCTCTTCTTTCCTTTCTTTTTTTTTAGTGAGGCAATTGGGGTTAAGTGACTTGCCCAGGGTCACACAGCTAGTAAGTGTTAAGTGTCTGAGGCTGAATTTGAACTCAGGTACTCCTGACTCCAGGGCCGGTACTCTATCCACTGCGCCACCTAGCGGCCCCAAGTGTGGCTCTTTTCACACTCTCTCCCCCAGTCTTGGTGGTGGTTGTTTTCTTCCCATAAGATTAAATAGGAGGGGTGTGTGCTGTCATGTACTGAGTCTTATGCCTGGAGCCAGGAAGACCCGGGTTCAGGTTGTATCTCTGACATTGGCTGGTTCTGAGACCCTGGGCAAGCCAATTGCCTTCTCCAGCCCCAGTGACCTAGGCTTGAGCTGCTAAGTCACTGGTGGGATCCCTGTGTGGGTGTGAGTGGTACATTGTGATGCTAGAAAGGAAGACAAGACCGGAACTGTGGAGGCTCCTGAGTCTGGACATTAGTGGGGAACCTGCAAGGGTTCTAAGGGGGGGCAGACCTGATGGCCTCTGGGGGCCCTCTCAGCTCTACTGTGTATGATCCCCTAATCCAGGACCTAGAATCAGAACCCTGAAGGCAGGGCCCATGGTGACCTGCTTACACAGCCTTAGGAGGGAGAGCATTTAGACATTATCATCCCCATTCTTCAGATGAAGAAACTGAGGCTCAGAACAGTTATATGGCGCACTGAAGGTTAGGTGACTGTGTGGGAAAGCTGGGCCTGGAGTCCAGGCTTAGCAGGACTGGCCACTCATGTGTCACTTACAATCTCCGAGTGCTGAGAGCGCCAACGCGCTAGTATATAGAGAAGTTTACTCGCTTTCCCAGGATCCCATAGAGTATGTGTCGGACAGGCCTCACACCCGGGTCTTCTGGACCCTATTGTCAGCCTTTCATTCACCCCACCCTCAAGCTGCCTGACTTGGATTTTATCATGAATAATGAAACTGTAGGAAACAAGCACCAATATGTAGTCAGGAATTTGCCTGTTCTGGGAAACGGAGCCTGAGTTGACCTTACCACAGTAGAGAATTCAGCCTCGTTAATTCACTAAACACTGACCAGGGGCCTAGGAAGGGCATAGTGTTAGGCTGGGCCTTCCAAAGTCTGAATTCTTGGTGCTGATCCTCTTTTTCCATCTTTGTGTATGAGCCTAGGAATAATGTGGGTGCTTTTGTGGGCCTATTTCCTTATCTCGGGGTCAAGTGGGTTATTCACCATGGCAACTTATAGGATAAGGGAGTATCAGCCCCAAGCATAGTCGCCATTTCTTCTGCTCTTGTATTTCTCCAAGAGTCTCCATTCTTGGCCTCACTTCTGTCAACCATAAACATATGGGGGTGGGAGTGGGGAGCATCACAAGATCCTAGCTATAGAGATGGGATGGACTCTGGGGGCCATCTGACCCAATTCCTTCATTTTGTAGGTGGAGAAAGTAAGGTCCAAGGAGGTGAAGAGACTAGCCCAGTGTTATACAGGTAGTGTTAGATGGGATTGGAATCCAGGCCCTTGGACTCTCACGTCAGTCCTGTCAAATAGGTGAATGTTAGAATTGAGCAGCAGGGTTATTTAAATTAAATACTAGAAACAACATTCAGTGTCACTAACAACTATACTTGCTTAGTAACTATTTACCTTTAAATGAATTTATTTCAGTGCCTAAAGTATCAGCAGTTCTTTCCTTCCTCCTTCTATTGTTGGACTGTTCAGTTGCACCTGCTTTTTTGCAACGACATACAATACTACTTGTTTATTTATTTTAATAACACTGTGGAGGCACATTCCTAACAGTGGAATTACTGAAGAAAGGGTATGATGATTTTTGTAACCTATGCCACATATGCCTGATTATTTTCTAACAAAATTGCACTTCTGCAATTCTACCAGCAATGAATGAGTGGACTTGTTTCTCTGTACCCTGGTGGAAGTTGTTTTAAAATTTTTCAAATTTAATTTGATCTGTAGATTTAATCTGTCTGGTAAATATTGATGTGCCTCCAAACTTCGAGCCAAAATGTTCAACATGCTCAGAAAAACAGCCAACATGTTAGCCTTAACTAGCGCCTTAGGTCTTTTAAGCATTTCTAAGTGTTGGCAGCCACCAACATCAAGAGGTCATCTCTCCTGATGGGTAACAGGGCCCAGACTGCAAAGAACCACTGCTTCTAGGCCCTTGCCAATATTCTATGCCCCTTGAGCCCCTGCACCTGCTTCTTCTAAAAGTTGTAGAAAAGGACCCCTGTTTTGGCTCTTCTCACACCCAGATGGCCCAGTTTTCCCCCAAGAGGAGCCCAGGTTTTGTCCACAAACTCATGCAAGAAGAACAGGCAATTGTGTATGCAAAACGGATGATGGTGAGCACGGGACCCACTGGGGACACGCCACTGCCAGGTCTGTATTTGTGAGACAGGAGAGCCTACGCTCAGGAGTAAGGCAGTGCCTTGCTCAGTCTGTTTCAGAGTTCTGGCTTGTATTCCTGAGGCACTTTCAGGCTGGCAAAGGGCTTGTTGGCTTGTGGAGTGGCACAGTGACCAATTTGTCCCCCCCCCCAAAAGATTTGTCACTGACCACGCTTGTTTGGACCTGGGAGATTGAAAGATGGATATTGTTCTGGTGGGTTTTAGTCCTAAGAAGAGGCCAGAAAAAAACCAGAAATTTGGTAGTTATAATAACATTGGGGCAGGCAGGTGGTGCAGTGGATAGAGCACTGGGTCTGGAGTCAGGAAGACCTGAGTTCAAGTCTGGCCTCAGACTCTTACTAGCTGTGAAACCCTGGGCAAGTCATTTATCCTATTAGCCTCAGTTTCCTCATGTATCCAATGAGCTGGAGAAGGAAATGGCAAAGCACTCCAGGATTTTTGCCAAGAAAACCCCAAATGAGGCCACAAAGTGAATATACTAGACAACAATTTACAGAATGCTGAAAAATTGGCACCCTATGAGGAAATGAGCATTAGGGGTGGGAGTTGGACCCAGGTCTTACTGATGCCAAGTCTAGGGCTCTACCCACTACACTTGGGTAGCCTATTCAGCCCTTGTCTCAGAACAGCCTTCTGAGGTGAATAGTGTCAATCCTGGTATTCCATTTTCTCCAGGTGAGGAAACTGAGGCTCAGAATAGTGATGACTATTCTGCAGGCTCACACAGCTGCTAACTGTTTCAAGCACGTTGTGAACTCTCTGTGCTTGGGGCCTGTGGGTCACAAGTGGCCAGCAAAACTTCAAATGGGGCAGGAACCCGATTAAAATGTCATCAGGAAATGTTTAACAAAATAAATAAAAATACAATACAACACAGATAATGTTGATTTATGGTTTCCCAAGTCAATAGGCACCCAAGGGATTCATTTCTACTTGTTTGACTTCATTGGTCTTGTTTATGCTGCATGGATTCTACTGGTGGTACTATAAAGATTGAATTATTTCCTTTTTTAACTTCAATATTTTATTTTTTTCAATTACATGTAAAATTTTTGTGTGTGTGTGTGAGGCAAGTGGGGTTAAGTGAATTGCCCAGGGTCACACAGCTAGTAAGTGTTAAGCGTCTGAGGCCAGATTTGAACTCAGGTATTCCTGACTCCAGGGCCGGTGCTCTATCCACTGCGCCACCTAGCGGCCCCCGTAAAAAATTTTAACATTTGTTTTTGAAAATTTTTGAGTTCCTAATCCTCTCCCTCTCTCCTCTCCCCCCTCATTTAGAAGACAATCGATGATATAGGTTATACATGTGCAAAACATATTTCCATGTTAGTCATGTTGTGGGGGGAAAAATACACAGGCAAAAAAATATCACCCCAAACAAAAAAATAAAAAACATTTAAAATAGTATGCTTTTTAAAAAAAATTTATTTTTATTTTTTGCGGGGCAATGGGGGTTAAGTGACTTGCCCAGGGTCACACAGATAGTAAGTGTCAAATGTCTGAGGCTGGATTTGAACTCAGGTACTCCTGAATCCAGGGCCCATGCTTTATCCACTGCACCACCTACCTGCCCCAAAATAGTATGCTTTGATCTACATTCAGACTACATCAGTTCATTCTCTGAAGGTGAATAGCATTTTTCAAAATGAATCCTTTGGAATTGTTCTAAGATCATTGTATTGCTGAGGACAGCTAAGTCATTCACAGTTGATCATCATACATTGTTGTTGACTGTGGACAGTGTTCTCCTGGTTCTGCCCACTTCACTTTGCATCAGTTCATGTAAGTCTTTCCAGCTTTTTCTGAAATCTTCAAGCTCATTATTTCTTTTAGCACAATAATATTCCATCACAACCATATACCACAACTTGTTCAGCCATTCTCCAATTGATTTCCAATTCTTTGCCACCACAAAAAGAGCTGCTATAAATATTTCTGTACAGATAGGTCCTTTTCCTTTTTAAAAAAATATCTTTGGAATACCAGCCTTGCAGGATCAAAGGATATGCACAATTTTATAGCACTTTGGGTATATTTGCTCTCCAGGATGGTTAAATCAGTTCACAACTTTATCAAAAATGCATTTTGTCCAAATTTTCCCATATCCTCTCCAACATTTGTAATTTTCTTTTTCTGTCATATTAACCAATCTAATACATATGAGTAGGTACTTCAGAGTTGTTTTTGTTTTGTTTTCAGTGAGGCAATTGGGGTTAAGTGAGTTGCCCAGGGTCACACAGCTAGTAAGTGTCAAGTGTCTGAGGTCGGATTTGAATTCAGGTACTCCTGAATCTAGAGTCAGTGCTTTATCCACTGCACCACCTAGCTGCCCCCAGAGTTGTTTTAATTTGCATTTCTGTAATCAATAGTGATTTAGAGGGTTTTATTTTTAAAAATATATGACTATAGATAACTTTGATGACTTCATCTGAAAACTCCCTGTTCATATCCTTCGACCATTTATCAGTTGGGGGATGACTTGTATTCTTATAAATTTGACTCATTTCTCTATACATTTGAAAAATGAGGTCTTTATCAGATAAACTTGCTGTAAAATTTCCCCATTTTCTGTTTTCCTTCTAATCTTGGCTACATTGGTTTTGTTTATTATGCAACCCCTTTTAAATTTAATGTAATAAAAATCATCCATTTTATATCCCTTAATGTTCTCTATCTCTTGTTTAGTCATAAATTCTTAACTTCTCTATAGATGACAGGCAAACTATTCCATGCTCTTCTAATTTGTTTATGGTATCGCCTTTTATGTTTAAATCATATATCCATTTTGATCTTATCTTGGTATGTGGTGTGAGATGTTGGTCTATGCCTAGTTTCTGCCAAACTGCTTGACAGTTTTCCCAGAAGTTTTTGTCAGATAGTGAGTTCTTGTCCCAAAAGCTGCAGTCTCTGAGTTGATCAGACACTAGATTACTATCATCTTGTATTGTCTTGTATACCTTATCTATTCCACTGGTCCACTACTCTGTTTCTTAGCCAGGACCAGATAGTTTTGATGATTACCACTTTATAATAGAGTTTGAGATCTGGTATGGCTGGGCCACCTTACTCCGCATTTGTTTTTTCATTAATTCCCCTGATGTTTTTTATTTTGTTCTTCCAGATGTTTTGATATTTTTTTACTTGTTTATCCTTTCCCCCACCCCAAAGTGGAATGTAATCTCTTTGAAAACAGACCCTTTAATTTCAGACTTTGTGTTCCCAGCCCCTAGTCCAGCTTTTTGGCTTATAGTAGGCACTTAATAAAGGTCTGTTGATGAGCTGATGAAGGCAGATCATTTCTCAAATAAATATGGACTCCATGCATCCCCCTGGCTCACTCACATAATAACCACCCTCTTTTCTTAAGAGCATAGCTTTAGAAAGAAAAAGACCATCTTGTCCAACTTCATTTGGCACATAAAGACCTGAGACAAATTACATGGTCACAGTCACACAACAGAGTAAATGCAATAGCCGAGTTTTGAACTCAGATCCCCAAGGCTTAAAATTCAGCCCTTGGTCCACTGTCTTATGTTTCAGGGCAGACATCCTTTGAAAAAGCTTATCAGTAAGCTTCCCACCTCTTCCTAGGAGTAGATCAGGCATTTATAGAGTTTTATGATGTGCCAAAAGCCATGTACATATCTATATCTATATCTATCTGCCTACATATATATACATACATACATACACGTGTGTGTGTTTCTGACAACATCCCTGGGACGGAGGAACTGTTATGGTTCCCAGTTTGCAGATGAGGAGACTGAGAGAGGTTCAGTGACTTGCCCAGTGTGTGTCTCCAGTGGGAGTTTATCTTGGCGTCACCCCAGCCGGGAAGCAAACACTAGCTGCAAGGTTGAGAAGTCCTCGGGACCCTGATCCAGATTTTCCTTTTCTCTTCTGCTAGGACACCCTAGAATCAAGCTCCAAGGACCAGGAATTTAAAAGCATCCTCTTCTCCCTGTGCTATTTCCATGCCTGTGTGGCCGGGAGGCTGAAGTTTGGACCCCAGGGCTGGAATAGGAGCTACCCTTTCAACCCTGGAGATCTCAACATCTGCGCCAATATCCTCTACAACTACCTTGAGGCCAATGCAAAGGTAGGGGGACTGGTCAATAACCCTTCTGGGGAAGAGGCGGGGAAGGCCTGCCTGTCAGTCGCTGGATACCCCATACACAGGACCTTAGTTTTCTTTGCATCCCCTGCAGGAAGGGAAACCAGTCTGATCAAAGGTTCTCCAGTTCTGGACACTTGAACTTCACAATCTAGGTCAGATGGGTTCCACATAAGCAACTGAGCAAAAAAAAAAAAATGTCCTTCATTATGTTAACAAAAACAGTGGTTTACATGTGCGTATATGCCAAATTCATTAGGCAGGTAATGAAGCATTTGCACAAATGTAATTACAGACAGCAATCCTGACAGTCCATAACCCTGCATTAATAATCACTCCAATTAGTTCCGATGATGGAAGCAATTTACAGCACGTCACATGCATAAATAATGGTGTATTTCCTGCACGTGTCATTATTATGTATTAACGAGGCCACCTTGCTATGACTTTCTCAGAATGTTCCCCTTGAGTTGGAGTTAAAGGTAAAGGAAGCTTTTCAGTCCGGTGTTGGCTTTGTGCTGTCTAGGTCAGGGCTATGGCTGGGAATTGCTCACCGAGATCATATACCAGGAAACGCTTCTTCTAAACCTGACAATTGGATAAAATAGGCAAGAACCCTGCATTTGGAGGTGGTTGACTTAGATTCCAGTTCTAGCATAGGGAAGTCACTTGACTTCTTGCCTGTTTTCTCATCTATAAAATGGGAGTGTTGGACGAGATTTCACGTAAAATGCCTCTATTGGGCATGCACTATGTGCAATGTGCTGCACTGGGGTTATGACAGCCCCTCTCCCCCACAGAAGAAGGAAGCAGTCCTGCCCTCAGGGAGCTCACATTTGGCAGGTTTCCTTCTGGACTCAGCTCTGGTTCTACCCTCTATAGGAGGCCTTTCCTACCTGGCCAGATCAAATACCTGATCGCTGGGCTTTCCTCAAGACTACGCTCAAGAGTCACCTGCTAGACGAGGCTTCTCCAGTACCCACCAGCTGCTGGTCACTTCCCACTGTGTCAGTCATCAAGCATTAATTAAGCACCTACCATGTCCCAGGCATCGCACTAAGCACAAGGAATACAAAACAAGGCAAAAACCAGCGCCTGCGCTCAAGGAGCTTGCACTCTCATGAGGGAGAAGGCATACAAACAGGCTGCATACAGGGAGTGTGCACCAGCGTGGGACGTTAGCTGAGACCTTACCCGAGCCAGGGCAGCAGGCTCTGTGGGGGGAAAGTCCCTCCCTTGCCGGGCACATCTGCAAAGGCCTCAGGTAGAAGGTCACCATTGAGCTGAGTCTTCGAGAAAGCCAGTAGGAATTAAGCCTCTTGAGGGCAGGGACTTTTGCATTATTTTTCCCTCTGAAATTCCCTTCTATCTCCTCTATGGGAGAAGGGACCAACCCTTTATTAAGAGCCTACTATGTGCCACGTTCTGTGCTAAAGGATTTTCTATTATCATCTTATTGATCCTCAGTAGAGAAAACGGTTTGCCCATGACCACACAGCTGGGAATGAACTCGGGTCTTCCCAATTCTAGGCCTGATGCTCTATTCCCTGTGTCACCAATTGTGTACGTACCTCGTTGTTTACATGTTGTCCCCCAACAGGATGCCCTGTCCTTGAGGAAAAGGATTGGTTTGGGTTGTTGTTGTTTGATTTGTCATTCCAGCATTTAGCAAAGTACCTGACTAATGTCAATAATAATAACAAGCATTTATATGATGCCTTAAAGTTTGCTAAGTACTTTACAGATTTTATCTCATGTGTATAGCTAGTGTTTAATAAATGCTTATAGACTGATTGAATGAATGTTGTACACATAGAAGTAAATCTAAAACATGTATTTTAGGTCAATTCTAGATGTCCTCTGAAGTCCTTCTGTCATTTTGGGTACTGGGTTTCTGGATGTGCACAGAGGACCCTTTTGTTGGATTCATCTATGTAAAAAAATGCCAGCAAAAACCCCAAATCTCACAAAGAATGGCTCACTGGCTTATTATGAGCATCTGAATGTCATTCATTAGCCCTTAGATCATGGGATCCTAGTTTAAGAGCCAGGAGGGACCTTAGAGCTCATGATCCAATTCTCTCCTTTTACAAATGAGAAAACTGAGGCCTAAGGGGGCGGGGGAGGGGGGGGGGAGGTCAGCAGATTTTCCAGAAGGCAGCAGGAGGGAAGGCTAACACCAGGGATGACAGGTAAAACATTGATCCTCTTTGAATGAGATAATGTCACCATTAGACATACGAGAAATGGCTTCTGGGTAATTTAATCATTTTATTAATACGGCTGATGGGATATTAATAAGAGGAGGTCTGTTGGTGTTTCAGACCAAAGACTCCAGTCTCAGTTCATACACCCTTCCCACTGCAGGAGGTCCATCACACAGCCATCAAATGTAGTTGGTTGACATGATTGGAGGTGCGTTATATTAAAATGAAGTTAGAGAAAGAATATAAGACACCCCCCCCAAAAAAAAAAAAAAAACTTTTCCACCTAGGTGTAGTTTAATCTCATCAGTAACTCCTTAGGCTTTCTAGACAAAATCTGTTTCCACCCAAGATTCTTTGTAAACTTGGGGTTGGGTTGGGTTTGGCCCAGATGAGATTTGATAGAATATGTCAAGGAGAGTTTCACTTAATAAAGAAGGGGAAATCTTTGGGTTCCCCAAGATATTGATTATTAATCATTATTTCCCACAATGAAATCCAATGGGAACATAAATGTAAAGTCTTAGACCCAGGTCCAAAAAGTCAGCCTGCTGATGATCAACTAAGATGACAGTTTGTCAGGATAAAAAAAAAGATGTCAGTTTCAGTGACTGGCTATCTCCACATGGCTGATCAGTGTGAGACCAGCAAGACCCCCCAGATGACCAGTGACTTGCCCAGTCACACAAGTAGTGAGTGATAGAGCCAGGTTTCTGAGATCCATAGCATCATAGCCAATGTCAGTTAAAATGTATCCCAGGAATGAAAAATGAAATGAGAAGGACTTTATTTGCCCTTCAAATCAAAGAGAAGTGATTCCCTTGGGTAGCTCCAGCACATGAGTATGGTCCATCTGGCAGGACCATTAATCAGAGTGCTGTCATTTTTTTCATTAATGATCTCCTCTGGAGCAAGCTGGGGCAGCTGGTGGCCCAGTGGACAGAGCCTAGAGTCAAGAAGACTCTTCTTCCTGAGTTCAAATCTGGCCTCAGGCATTTCCTAGCTGTGTGACCCTGGGCAAGTCACTTCACCCTGTTTGCCTCAATTCCTCATTTGTAAAATGAGCTGGAGAAGGAAATGGCAAACCACTGCAGTGTCTCTGCCAAGATAGCCCCATATAGGGTCAGAAAGAGTCAGATGAGACAGAAAAACAATTGAAACTGGAACAAACCAGCTGACAAGGAGAGCTGCCTTTGAGGTCGGCAGATTCGAGTCCCTGGCAGCTTGCGGGGCACATGCCAGAACTCAGTAGTCATAAAGCTTCTGCCCGTTCAGCTCCATCACATCATGTACCAAACGAAGGCTATAATTAAATTTTTACTTGAGCAGCTGGGAGGCCCCCACAGGCCCCGAGGGTAGAAAGACTCCTGTCTGGTAAAGCTTCGTTGCAAACTGGCATGTTTTGCAAACCCGGGGAAAGCCAAAGGGTAGAGGAGAAAGCCTGCAAACCCCACTAAGCCAAATACAGACAGGATGTTGGTATCCCTTGAATAAAACAAAGACCAGTCGGGGGAAGGCAGTGGACAATGAAGTCTGCAGTGAGGGGATCAACACTGACTCTGCTTCTCAGACATCTGAATGCAGGATCTGTCCAAAGCCAGGATGCCTTTATGCATCTCCCACCTCCACCCTCTCAGGGCTTCCACTAGAAGAGAAGTACAGGCGATTGGGCTCAGTTGTGCTCTCTCTGGTCCGAATCAGGCCAAAGCCTGCCACTGTCCTACTGGTAAGAGAGAAAGCTGAGTCTCAATCAGAGAACAGCCTTTTCAGATGGCATGCTCTTAATTCCAATCCTGCTACACAGATCCTTTTTGGAGGGAGGTAATAAAAACACCCAGGAAGGGACCTCCAAGGCCAGCTTATTTTACAGATGGGAAACTGAGGCTGGGGGAGAGGGAGTGATGATCCCATGGTGAAAGGGGAAGTGAGCATCAGGGGTGAGATTCGAATCCAGGTCCTCTGACTGACACCAGAGCCGATACCCTTTCTATAGTGCCGCAGGAGTGGCAATTCCTTCCATCAGAAGCATCCTGCAACAAACCTATAATAATTAAGACATCATAAAGACTCAGAGAGGTTCCTCAGACTCAGAAGGTTCGGGTGACTTACCTACTTACATAGCTAAAAAGAATCAGGTACAGAATTTGAACTCCAATTGCTCTGAGGCTGACCATGGCCCATACTACCTCCCAAGGGAGTAAACGTTAAAATACCAGGCCCACATGCATTGTGTGCTCCATATCCACACTTCAAGGGTGCTTTGAGACCCTTTTCCATGCAACATCACTGTTTGTGTTGAGGAGTCCCCAAACCTGATTCCCTCAGGATACCTCATACATCCTTACTCTGGGAGTCTAGCTCCCAACTTAGAATACTCTTGGACCTCAAGGCATGCCATGTTCTTTCCAGGGCTGGGGGAGCTCACCTGTGCTTTCTGTGCCTGTCCCAGGTCCCATGGGAAGATCTACGTTATCTCTTTGGGGAGATCATGTACGGGGGCCACATCACGGATGACTGGGATCGCAAGCTGTGCCGGAGCTATTTGGAAGAATTCATGAACCCCTCTATGGTAAGGCTACCCTTAAGACTGCACCAGGTGACTGGCTATTTATGCAAAATCCATGCCAGAATGCACGTGCTTTTTCTTGGCTTTCTTCTGCCCTTGAGTTACTGCTGGCTTTTCACTTCTTGATTTGTCATGGAGATGCCTCTGTGGACAGGTCGCATCCCTGCTCCTCAGAAGAAGGTAAGCCCCTTGAGGACAGGCTCTCTTCCCTGGGTCTTTGTTTAGTCTTTTCCTTTATTGTTTTGCTCCCCAGTGTCAGCACCTCGGTCTGGGACTGGGACTTCCTTGGTGTGGAGAACACCCTCCACATGTCCAGACTGGCATCGCCTTCAAAATTTATAATCTTAGTTGTTTGTGGGCACTGAGCAATTTGCCCAGCAAGAATGTGTCCAAGACAGAACCTGGTATTTTTGAGACAGGGTCTGCCCAGCTCAGCCAGGATGTTAGTGTAGACATCACTCACCGGTAGAGCCTATTGTTCAATAGCACAAAAGTCTTGACCTGGGATGGTACATCACGCCTTAGGCTGCCTGGGAGCTCACCATATTGGTGCTAGAGTTTGTGTGGACACTCAGATCTGCTTGGGGGCAGGGAGCGGGGAGGAACCAAATGTTTATTAAGCACTTACTCTGTGCCAGGCACTGTGCTAAGCACTTTACAGTTAATTCTCATTTGATCCTCACAAGCCTGGGAGGGAGGTGGTATTATTATCCCCATGTTACAGTGGGGGGAACTAAGGGAGGCAGAGGATATAGCTACTCTCTGAGCTTGGATTTCAGCTCATCCTCCCTGTGAGGTCAGCTCTCAATCTGCTGGGAAACAATGCCTCTTTGCCTTGTATGTGCCGAGCACTTCATAAATGCACATTGGATTGAACTGGAACTTGTGGGGTATTTCTTTGTACAGTGATTTCTTCTCTAGCCCAAAGGACCCAGAAACCAACCCATGAATTTTTCTTTTCCTCTAGGTAGGGAGCTGAAAGGACATTCCATTCTCTCTGTCTCTCTCTTTGACTCTCTCATAAAACTCTATGGGAGGTTATTCACGGTGATTCATTTCTGGATTTAGGACGGTGTCTTTTCTGGGAGACCCAAAGTTATGTCTGTGCTCTCTGCCTCTCAAGCTTATTTCACAGCCCCTGCCCTTCAATATTTTATAGCTGCTTGTCCCCCATACACCCCAGTTCAAATGCCTCCTCCTCCAGGGCAACCACCATGATTCTCCCAGGCATTTAACAACCTTCCTTCTTAGTCTGCACAAAAGCCTTTGTTTTATCTAATGAGACTATTACATTATAATAATAATATGTGGTGTGATTATCTGTGTTTGTTTTACTCCCTGCCAAGGAAACAAGCTCCATGAGAATCATTGCATGTTTGAGTGGAAAAAGACTTAAAAACCATCTGGTCCAGCCCATGTCTGAAGGAATCCCTGCCATAGCTTCCCTGGAAGGGGGCAAGGAGGAAGAAAGGTCCCCTCCCAAGGCAGCTCCTTCCCCTGGGCACAGCTTTTATTATCAGGATATTTTCCTTGACTTCAGGACTAAATTGGGCCTTTGCTCCTTCGAGGGTCACTCCCAGGACAAACGGAATCCCTCCTCCACAGAACAGCCCTTCCCAGGTAGTGGCCGTTCTTTACCCAAGCCCTTAGCTCTGCTGGCCACCTCCAAGTGCTTACCACAAACTAGGAGCTTAACAAGGGTTTGCCGAATGAAGGCAGAGTCTACTTGAGGCTTTAATTGCAAGAAAAGGAGCAGCACAATTTCTATTGTTTCAGCCAGGCTGGGTTTTCCTACTCTTTTTTTTTTTTTTTGGTGAGGCAATTGGGGTTAAGTGACTTACCCAGGGTCACACAGCTAGTAAGTGTCAAATGTCTGAGGCAGGATTTGAACTCGGGTCCTCCTGACTCCAGGGCCAATTCTCTATCCACTGCGCCACCTAGCTGCCCCAGGGTTTTCCTACTCTTCCTGAAAATGTCCTACTAGAAAGGCATTTAGTCCCATTCAGGAATGCCAATCCTGGATATTTTAAAGCACCTACTATGTGCTGGGGGCACAGTGCTAACACTGAGTGAGGATACAGGACAGAAGCATGACAGTGCCTGCCCTCAAGAAGCTTCTATCTACTGAAGGAACATAACTACAACATAATGTAACAACCATCAACAATACGCTATTTAAAATACTCAACAAGTATTTGAAAATTTAAAAAACATGAAAATGGCTTCATTATATCATTCCAAAATAGTGGTCTCTGTTTTGCAGACACCCACAGAGTCCACCACTTTGAATGAGATAGTCAAGCCATTTTCCACGCATCTTAGACTACATATACGTACACACATTTATGCATGTATGGATAGCCATGCTCCATCCCCACATGTATGTGTACATACATGTGTCATTCTAGATAGATATATACACACACGAGCACATCTCACTGTCTATTTCTTTCCTTCAGTGAAATTGATGGAGCTAAACGCCCCTTAGAGGGGGCTGCATAGAGAAGCTATTGTCTTCCCTTCTGACTGCTGTCACGGGCTGGCCCCCGGCTCCCAGTCTTTTAGTCTTTCCTCAGTCCTAATGAACAGGATTGTACATGTCAGAAAGCCACTTTCAATATAGCTCGATTGGAAATCACTCCTCGGAAGGGGCCTGGGAGCAGGTTACCATGGAGACGAGAAGGATAAACAGGGCTGTGTGTCTGACCTCCAGCAAGGCTGATTTCTCCAAATGATGGTGGAGGTCAGGGGGGCCCCGGGAGAAGCTCACATGCCTGTTTTGTCCTCCTATCTGGCCTGTGGATAAGTAGAGAATTACTGCTGCCAAATGAGGCGGTCCATTAACCTTTGTACACCTCTTCGCTGGCATCCGAGTGATTGCCAGTGCTGTGGTGGGGATGGTGCCCGAGGGGCATCACTGGTGTGGGGATGCCCTTTAGAAACGGAGGGACCCAACCTCCCAGACAGATCCCAAGAGGTGTCCGTACTAACTGGCCACACCCTCATCACACTCAAAGGGCTCTGGCCCTAGTCAGCTCCCCAGGCTTGGACTGACTTGCAGAAAGATGTTGTCGGAGTGTCTCGTCACTTGTCAGCGATCGTGCCACAGAGACTGCCCTAGGGTCCTGAGGTTTGTCCAACATTTCTACATGCATGTAGAGCTGTAATTAGGACAGGATGAATACCTTTGGCTTGGGGGTGTCTTCCCCCTCAGTGTCTGGCACAGTGCCTGGCACACTGGTTTGTAACTGTGACTGCATTGGGGTGGAAAATGCCGCAAGCCAGTGTCCCACACCCAGGGGTGGTCACACTGGATGGCGCATTTCTGTCAAGGCATGGTGAGGTAGGGTTGGAGCAGGGTTTGACCCCCAACTTCCTCATCAGACCTTGGCCAACCATTTTCAAGTCATTCTTAAACCAGGCCAGCTGAACTCGACCTACTCCCTGGAAAGTGGACTTTGCCTCAGGACCCAGAGTTCTGATAGATGAGCTCTGGCTTGATCAGACCTCTCTGTCACTTTCCAGGCATTTCAAAAGCACTTTGGGCAGCTAGGTGGCGCAGTGGATAGAGCACCAGACCTAGATTCAGGAGGACCTGAGTTCAAATCCAGCCTCAGATACTTGACACTTACTAGCTGTGTGACCCTGGGCAAGTCACTTAACCCTCATTGTCTCCCCCCCAAAAAAAAACCAAAACCCCCCAACAGACTAGAATAGAAGCCCTTTGAAGGCAGGCACACTCACTTGCTTAAACATGTCTAGCCCCAGAGTTTAGTACATTGCCTAACACTGAGCAAACACCGAATAGATTATTGTTCTTTCATTGTATCCCCAGTTCAAGAGAGGCAGCTAGTACATAAACATTTATTAAGTGCCTACTTCCTTGTGCTAAGCATTGGGGACCAAAGAGAGGCAAAAGACAGTCCCTGCCCTTAGCGAACTCACAATCCGAGAGCAGCTGGTGTAGAGAGAGAGCTGGTCTCAGAGTCTGTGTGACCCTGTACATGTCATTTCATGGCTCAGTGCCCCTCCCCCCCCCAGGCAACTAAAATTGGCAGAGCTGGTGCTGACCTATATTGCCTGAGGGAACTCCTTATATTTGTGAGATCCCATGTCCATCTTAAAAAAGAGAGAGAAGCCCCAGCTGACCAGCATCCTGCCTTGCATACAGTAGGTTGGATTACATTAAATTGTACCTTCTGGCTCTGAACCATGTGTGTGCTTAAACCCCACCCCACCCCACCCCACCCCCCATTCTCTTATTTGATCTTGAATCTTTCCTGACATTAGCTTCTCCCATTTTATCTGCTTATTTATTGCTCTGGAATTGTTGGCCCTAAGCTCTTTCCTGCTCTATAATCCTCTGATCTGCATGGAGCTTGAAGACTAAAGGCAGGCAATGAATGATGCAAATTCACAAGTAACTAATCACATTTTTAACATGCTAAGTACGCTGGAAAGACTCAAACAAAATGGCAAAAAAACCCAAACCCCAAACCCAAGCCCAAGCCCTCATTTTGATGGCTAAGAACTTGGATTAATTTTAGGTCAGGCTCCATCATTTGCTCTTGGTCCTTTCCACCCTGGCACCGCCATCCTCCGCTCAGCGTCTTCCCCTACCAATCCTAGGCCCCAGGGCCGTTCCTAGTCCTTGCAGAGGCCTGTGCTTTCCTCACGCCTTCCCCTTCCTCTACCGCATGTGCTTCGAGCCCCTTCCTTAGCTACTTGCTGGTCACACGGGAGGGCTGCTGGCTTCCTCTTCCTTGGGCAGATGCTAGTGGGTCCCTCCCCCCCCCCCTCCTATTCTGTGATCCCTGCTTAGGTTCTGCCTCCTCAGACGGAGGCCGACTCTGGAGCCATGGTTTGTCCACCCTCTGGAAAGCTCAACCCAAAAGACAACAGTAAGTCACTTCTGGAGAGCTTTAAGGTTTATCTCATCGGGCCTCAAGTTTCTGTGGGTGTCACTAATCCCATTTTACAGATGAGAACACTGAGGCTCAGAGAGGTTGGGTCACACTGTTGACCTGGGCCTGAGTCCAAGCTCAGTGCTCCATCCACTCTACCATGTTGCCTTACAGATAGGTGTGTGCTAAGCCCTGCATGTAACCACGGGCAGGCTACTGCCCAGTACCCTCATCTGTACAGTGAAGGGACAGCAGAATGTCATCTCCTTGGAGGCAGGAAATGCTTGGCTTTTGTGTCTGTATGTGCAGTGTCCGGCAGCGCTCAATGGGTAGTAGATGCAGAGTCCTGTTTTCATGGATAGGATAAAATTGTAATTAGTTTTATTAATTTGGCATGTAAACAGATGCTTCGAAAGTGCTTAGAAAGGTCTGTTTAATATTTCAAGCTTTATGGACTCTGATCTTCTTAGCACAATTTAATACTGTGATAGAAGAGGAATTGATTTTCTTAGGAAAGGCAAACCTTTGAAACTTCTTCAAATAATTATAAATTTTAATGGGTGGAGTTTGAATTAATGGCATTTTAGGGGCCTTTGATGATATCCAGCCTTTTGAGTTAAGGATTCCCATTTGATAACTTCTTGAAATTAATATCATCATGCTTAATAATCTTTCTATTGAAGCAAGCTGAAACACAATCACATAGATATGATTCTTCCGTGGCTTACATTGGAACTGGATCTTTGTGTGTTTAATTTGGAAATTACCCGATAGAGCTCTCTGAAACTGAGAATTAAACCTCAATTTTGTTACTCCTTTCCTAGCACATATTACAAAACTTAGCAGAATCGAGAGTCAATTTTAAACCTATTTTTGGTTTGTTTTCTTAAAGATTTCAACTGTTGCCTCTCCAAATGTCTGGCTGGATTTAAAACCTTAACTTTTCTTAAACCTGTCTTCCTGTGTGAAACATCAGCTCTGGGACTCTTTCTCACTCTCTCCCACCTCACAATGGACTCAGAGGTTGAATCCCCAGAGGCCAGCTACTCCCCCAGCCCTGTGGCTCTAGAAGTAATCTAGAGAATCTGCAAGTGTTTTTCTAGTATTTTAAGCTGATGAGCCTAAAAAATTATTGGTATATTCCCCCAATATCATTTAACAAGTTACTGTCTCTCCAATATATCAATTAACCAGTAACATCAATTAGCTTTTACAAAGGGCAGCTACGTGGTACCATGGACAGAGCACTGGACCTGGAATCAGAAAGATCTGAGTTCAAATCTAGCCTCATTTACTGGGTCTGTGACCCCCCCTCCCCCCACCACTCCCACCCCGGGGCAAGTGACTTTCCTTCTGTCTGTCTCATCTGTAAAATGGGGATAATGACAACACCTACCTCCCAGGGTTGTACCCGGAGGATAAAAGGAGATAATATTTGTCAGACATTTTGCAGAAACCTTAAAATGTTATGGAAATGCCAGCTACTATTATCATTGTTCAGACCTCACACTTGAAACAAATGAAGTAATGTAGGTAGAGCATTTTTTTTTTTTGCAGGGCAATGAGGGTTAAGTGACTTGCCCAGGGTCACACAGCTAGTAAGTGTCAAGTGTCTGAGGCCGGATTTGAACTCAGGTCCTCCTGAATCCAGGGCCTGTGCTTTATCCACTGTGCCACCTAACTGCCCCCAGTAGAGCATTTTTAAACTTAAAGAACCACATAAATATGAGTTAATATTTTCTTGTTATTTAATTGAATTAGACTAAAATTTCACATTTCAAATCTTAAATCTTTAAGGTCCCTTCCAGCTTCGTTCCTATGATCTTGTTGCTATCTTCCCATGACAATGATTCTTCACTGAGGAATTATTATCTTATCCTAGAGGTGAGAGGGAACCATTGAAGTTTGACCCTGGAGAGCGACATGGTCAGAACTATACTTTAGAACAATACTTTGGCAGCCTACTGAAGGACAGACTGACAAAGGGAGACACCTGAGGTGGGCTTGAAGCAGGAGGAGACAAGGCCTGGACTAGGGCAGTGGCTTCATAAATAGAGAAATGGGGACAAATGCGACAGATCCCATAGAAGGAGAACCAATCAGATCTAGCAACTGGTTGTTATGAATAATTATTAATCTGTAATGATTGGAATGATGCCCCCTACTGGAGACTTGCTGTAGGAAAGCTCCGCCATGAGGAAAATGCCTCAGAGGGCAAGGCCACGTGGCTTTTCCTTGGCGTCAGGAAATGACGTTTGCTCATGGGTGCTGTCTATCAAGGCTACCAGCCAATCAACTTGAGGAGCCTCCTATTTTCTGGGAGGAGACAGGAAGGAGGAAAGGGAGCCTGCGCGGAGAGCTCTCGTGCTTTTTGGGTTCCTGACTTGATGGTGGTGGTGGCGGCAGAGGACTTCACAGGAAATTTGAGGAAAGATAGGAATGCCAGGCTGTTGGAATTCTGTTCTCAATCTTTTTTCTTTCTATTTTTCAATAAACCCTTAAAAACCTAAACTCGTTTTATCAGTGATTTGAGTCAGTTTCCCCCAAAACTGGGGGAACAGATTAGAATCCACATTTAGAATCTTACATTACACAAATCTTAATAACAATTAATCTTCTTAATAATAACTAATCTTCTTAATACTAATCAATAATGATTAAAAACCACTGACATTTCTATAATGCTTTAAGGTTTGCAAAGCACTTTACAAATGTTATTTTGTCCTCACAACAAGCCTGGGAGGGAGGGAGGGAGGCGCTATTCTTACCCCCATTTTACAGATGAGGAAACTGAGGGAAGCAGAGGTGAAGTGACTTGCTCAGGGTCATAAGGCTATTATGTGTGGGAAGCAGGGTTAAGACTTCTTAACTCCGGGTCCAGGTCTGAGGGGGACAGTTGCAGTAATCCCCCTTCTTCTTGTGCTTAAGTTGGAAGGAGAACTGCTGCTGGCCCCAGGCTTCCCAGCGCCGCTTACTCTGGACTACACGGGCTACCACCAGTACATCGAGGAAATGCTTCCCCCCGAGAGCCCAGTGTTGTACGGCCTCCATCCCAACGCCGAAATCGGGTTCCTGACGGTGACCGCGAACACCCTCTTCAGAGTCCTGCTGGAGATGCAGCCCAGGAGCCTCCTGGCCAACCAAGAGCTCACCCAGTCCACGGAGGAAAAGGTACAGTCCCTAGCCTGCCCGCGCCGGCTGGGCTCAACCTGCTTCTTACCCCTGTTGTTTGGGGGCAGAAAGGGCCAATTATTCCTTCTTCGGAGGAGGACATGGTGAAATTTTACATTGTAATAGCAAATTAACTTTTCCCCTTCCCCTCTTATCATTACCTACCTACTGTAACTGTCCAATATGCAGCCTATTGAATGAGGGACCAGCTACACACCAGCTGGGTAGGGCAGTATAATAGAGTGTTGGCCTAGGAGTCAGGAAGACATGAGTTCAAATCCTGTCTCGGGTATATTTAGCCGTGTGTCCCCAGGCAAGTGACCACACTGTTTCGATTTCCTCCAGCAGATGAAAGCACTACCTCATATGGCTGTTGTGAAACTCAATCAATTTAAATTGCTCTTTAATTTGCATTTGAATTAATAATTTTTGTAAAGCACTTCACAAACCCTAAATAATAATAATAATAATAGTTATTATTATTATTCAGTGGAAAGAGCACTGGATGCCAGGTTGTTGTTGCTAACTCAATGTGAAGTTCTCACAGGCAAAGCCCTGGTCATTCACCCGAGTAGTGGCCTGTCTATCTAATGGTTGGTAACCCTCTGAAAAAGGACACAAGGGTCAGAGCAATGACCACCTATGGAGTCAACTCCCACTTCTGCCATTCACTTGCTATCAGGGAGGGTTTGGGCCATCTGTAAGATGAGGTGGTTGGACCCCAGGACCTCTTGGGGCCTATCCCATTCCAAAGCCCTAAGCCTGTGACCCTCCGACATCTAGTTTGACCCATCTCTGAATGGGAAAGGCCAAGACTGGCTCAGCTAGAGGCTCAAGAGGTTCTCAAGGAAGGAGGAAGGTGCCCTTCCCCCACCCCAGCCCCAAGCAGCCAATCCCTATTTGGGCGGGAGCTGTCTGGGCTCCCAGCTTTTTCCTACTATTAAGCTGAAATTGGTCTAAAACACCTACCCTTTGCTAACTAGGACTAAGTACAGTTAAGTATTGGGTAAATAGGCAGCTTGACGGCATCATAGTGCACAGAGCACTGGCCCTGGAACCAGGAAGACCTGAGTTCAAATGCAGCCTCAGACACTTAGTAGCTATGTGACCCTGGGCAAGTCACAACTATTCGCCTCAGTTCCTCATCTGCAAAATGAGCTGGAAAAGTAAGTGACAAACTACGCCTGTATCTTTGCCAAGAAAACCCCAAGTGGGGACACAGAGAGTGGGGCATGGCCGAACAATTAGGTCAATAATTAAAACACCTGAAGACACCTTTTCTGTCTTCCTTTCCTCCAGCTAGAGACCCGTAGTTCCTTCAACCTGTCTCTGTGGGGCCTCATCTCAAGTCCAGCTTCTCAAAGCTCCCTCCTCCAGATGACGTGGGCCTAGAGCAGAGGCCGGCGGCACTCCCTCCCATTGGATTTGGGGGCTGCCCCAGGATCCATTCGGCGCATGTGCTGTAACGGGCAGCGTTCTAGACTTGTGCCTTCTGTAGTCGGCTTGTGAAATTGACTTGTTGAGCCCGAGTGTAAAAGTTTACATCGAGTCTCTCAAGTTTCGGCACTTCAGGTTTGTCCCCGTGTTCGAGCCTGGCAAGGGACTCTTGGATCCCACTCCTTTCACCCAGTGATGAGCTACCTCCCCTTTTGTGCCTTTGGCAAACTGGAGGAGGGCACCCAATACCTTTATCCGGATAATCTAGAGAAGCATTAAGCAGCACAGGGCTGAGCATCAATCCCTGCGGCACTCCACTGGATGCCCCGTTCGAGGGCTGCATCAAGCCATCAGCGACTTCTCTTTGGATGTCTGTGAGTCCCTGGGGTTTTCTTGGCAAAGATACTGCAGTGCTCTGTCATATCCTTCTCCAGTTTTATGCGGGCAGGGGTTAAGTGATTTACCCAGGATCACACAGGTAGTGCCTATCTGAGCTCAGACTTGAACTCTGGTCTGACTTCAGGCCCAGTGCTCTATCCACAGCACCACCTAGCTCCCCCAGTTCTGGGTGTACCTAAAGCTACTCTTTTCCAGCCCACCTGTGTCTGTCTGGCCCACCCGAATGGTTAAAGAGGCAAACTCTGCTCTTCAGCATCTTCCCGACCTCTCATGGAATGAGCCCTCTAAAAGGGAGAGGAGGCTGGCTGGTCCCAGCCTCCTCGACTGTTGAGGCCAGGCTGACTTAATGACCATTGTTCTGATTGTGGTGACTAACCCTTGGATGTTTTTTGTTTTTGTTGTTTTTGGTGAGGCAATTGGGGTTAAGTGACTTGCCCAGGATCACACAACTAGTAAGTGTCAAGTGTCTGAGGCTGGATTTGAACTCAGGTCCTCCTGAATCCAGGACTGGTGCTTTATCCACTGCGCCACCTAGCTGCCCCTGGATGTTAAATAAGGCTATTGCTACAGTGAGCGACCTGGCCTTTGCCCATGAGAACCTAAGGCTGAGCTAGTGAGAATAATCATCTTAAATATGCAGCCATAGAGGAGCACAGCCCTGCTAACAATGCCTTAGTGGTAGAGGGCAGCTAGGTGGCGCAGTGGATAGAGCACCGGCCCTGGATTCAGGAGGACCTGAGTTCAAATCCGGCCTCAGACACTTGACACTTACTAGCTGTGTGACCCTGGGTAAGTCACTTAACCCTTATTGCTCCCCCCCCCCCCAGTAATAATCATGGCTTAGTGGTGAGCTCCCAAAAGGGAGTTGGCTTCTTCAAAGCCAGGTCAGGCCAGGCCCACCCTTGTCTGACACAGTCACTCCGTGGGAGATCACAGAAATGCCAGAAGCATGGCAAACACTGGACAAGGTCTCCCTCATTCCACGCTAGGATGACCCTTTCCAATAGGCAGGTAAAGTGGTCCTTCTGGCGAGCATCAGAGGTAAGATTTGAACCCAGGCTCTCTGGGCCCAGCTCCCAGCACTTGCTCCTTCCCCAGGAGGCCTAGAAGGGTCAATCACTGTGCTCAAGGGCTCCTGATGTTGCTGATTTAAGGTTAAGACTGTTCTGGATGACATTTTGGAGAAGCTTCCTGAGGAGTTTGACCTGGCGGAGATTGCTCACAAAACCCCACTGCGCAGCCCCTACGTCCTTGTGTGCTTCCAGGAGTGTGAGCGGATGAACCTGCTCCTGCGAGAGATCCGTGAGTCACTGCAGCAGCTGGACCTCGGCCTCAAGGTAAGCAGAAGGGACTGGGTCCTGCGCTGGGCCTGGCCTCCCAGGCCCCTTCACCAGGCTGCTCCATCTCTTCCCCCACCACAGGGTGAGCTAATGATGTCTCCTGACATGGAAGCCCAGCAGACGGCATTGAATTATGACACTGTGCCCAACAGCTGGCTCCGGCTGGCCTATCCCTCCACCTACGGCCTCGCCCAGTGGTAAGTGGTCCCAGGGTCCGCCATCATGGCCCAGAAGCACTGCGCCTTCAGAATTATGAGGGAGTAAGCCCAGAGGACTGAAGATAAAGCCATGCCCCCTATTCCCTCCCTCCCCTGGCCAGAAAGGTGATATATCTCAGATGCCGACCCAGACATTCTTTTGGATGCGACCAACGAGGGAATTTGTTTTGTTGGACTTTGCTGAGTCATGATGAGGATTTTCTAAAAATTCAGTTGTCAAGGGGAGGGGAAAGAGATAATGCTCATAGAGAAAGATACACGGATGGATGGAAGCGGGTCAGATGCCTGCTGGACCACCCCGACCACTCCCCCTTAGCTTCCCTTAGTCTTATCTCCACGATTGACAAAAGCGAGAGGCCTTTCCCTGGACGTTCTGAGGGTCTCTTCTCAGCCCCCCCACTGGCCACCCTAGGTCGGCTGCTGTGGACCTTGGAGGCCACCAAGGTAGTGAACTGGCAGAGAGAGGATTTGAACTCAGATCTTCTGATTCCCCATCTGGGGCTCCTTCCTTTCATGTGATGACACCCTGGGCATGGGGTCAGGATCCGAGTTTGAATCCAGGCACCTGGCTTTGTGGGGTCACCTTGGGCAGGCTGCCTCTCTGCCCTGGGTTTCTTTAGCTACGAGGTGGGGGGTTATATCTCAAAGGCTTTAAATTCCAGTCTCTAACACCCATGAGGAGCCTGTATAACCAACAGCTTTTCTGGGCCAGAGCTTTTTCCCAGGGACCCCTTTGTGCCAGCCTTTCTAAATGCCCTAACGCCTTCTGTGATCCTTCAATGGGGATGTTCATTGCTGACATTTAAACTGCTTCACATCCATCACCTGGGGCTTCCTTTCTCATGTGAGGTGGGCTCAGTGGCCACTGCCTCCCCTCACCTCTCTCTGATCCCCCGTGGGCCTCACAACCACCCAGTGAGGAGGGCATTGGAGGCTTTATCCCCCATTTATAGATGAGGAAACTGAGCCTCAGAAGCAGTGACTCCCATGGGGTCACACAGCTAACAGGCTCCAGAGGTCAATTCGAACCCTGCTCTGCCTCTGACAGATTGTGCCCAGACTGGGCTGGCATTGTCAGTGGATGCTTGGGGGAGGGTGCTAAAGGAGAGCCCAAGCCCTGCTCCTTCGGGCAAAGCAGGGCCCATAGGGAAAGGACTGCAGGCCACGCCATCTCCTCTAGGAGGCCTTGGTATCCCAAAGGTGAAGGGCTTTGCAAACCTTACAGCCCTGTATAAATGCTATTGATGCTCTTCCCCCAACGTACCCTGAAGTGTATTTAGGTTTCCACCTCACATCCCACCAATAGCCTGACACATTGCTTGATAACTACTGGTTAGATCCTGCTTGGATCCCGCTCTGACACTTACCTGTTGTGTGACCCTTGGCAAATCATTAGCCTTTCTGAGCCTCAGTTTGTGCCACTGTGAAACACGAATAGCAACATTTGTAATACCTACCACCCAGGCTTAAAATTGGAAATGCCCACGAGGGAAGGAAAGATATCTATTCTATTTGCATGGCTCAGTGGCATACAGATACAACCTCATTAGCGATTATACTTCCTACTGTTGCCCACTTAAGCTGCCCTACAGGCAGCCAGGCATAGATAGAGAGGATGTCCCAAAAGTCTTGGTGCAGCTTTTTTTGGGGGGGAGGTGAGGCAATTTGGGTTAAGTGACTTGGCTAGGGTCACACAGCTAGTAAGTGTTAAGGGTTTGAGGTTGGATTTGAACTCAGGTCTTCCTGACTCCAAGGCCAGTGCTCTATCCTTAAAGTTATTTTCTTTAAGCTTTTCTTTTTCGTCTTTCAAGTTATTAAAACACTAAACCGCACCAAGACCTTGGGGACACCCTCTGCTATGTAGGATTGTCTTTAAACAGACACAGAAATGGGTGTATAAAAAGGGTCAGGTTCTGGGACCATAGAGATAAGGTTGAGTCCTCAGTGGCTGTCTAGCCTTATTTTACAGAGGTGACTGAGGTGAGGCAAGATGAAGGCTTACCCAAGGTCCCACATGGGACCCCCAGAGCTAGAGCCAGAAGGGTTAATCTGCCCAAGATCTCATGGGCAGTGAACGTCAGAGAAGGGTTGTAGGCAGGCTAACAACTTCACCAGAGAACTTTGACCAAAGGCAAAGGCAAAGGTTAGGTTAAACAATTTTTTAAATTAAAAGCAAAGTGGGGGCAGCTAGGTGGCGCAGTGGATAGAGCACCGGCCCTGGAGTCAGGAGTACCTGGGTTCAAATCCGGCCTCAGACACTTAACACTTACTAGCTGTGTGATCTTGGGCAAGTCACTTAACCCCAATTGCCTCACTAAAAAAAAAAAAAAAAAAGCAAAGTGAATCTCCTTGGAATCCTTTAGGGATGCTACAGCCACACCTGGGAGGCAGACTCCCCACTTAGACCTTAGTCAGGGCACACAGCCAGACACAAAGAAAGAAAGAATTTTAATAACAGAAGAATAAGAGAAGCACGATTCCTGGCTGTGATGCTCTTTCCTACTGTGGTCTCGTCATTAATTTCTCTAACCCTAATTTATACCTGCAGCCTTTTTATTTAACTAAAACCTCACCACCTTCACTCACTCCTGGAATTCCCTATTCTCTGGCAGGACCGGCTGAGCACAAGCTTGGCTTTTATCTCCAAGGCTGGGGGTTTATACAACCCCCAGGTTTCCAGAATTATAGGCAAGGTCTCAGAAGGAAACCACCACTCCATATTCACCTATGAACCTGCAAAAACCCTCCAGGCCCAAATAGGACCTGTTAAACCCATCGGACTTTGTCTTCTTCTCTGCTTTTTTTTTGGGGGGGGGAGGGCAAGGCAATGAGGGTTAACTGACTTGCCTAGGGTCACACAGCTAGTAAGTGTCAAGTGTCTGAGGCTAGATTTGAACTCAGGTCCTCCTGAATCCAGAGCTGGTGCTTTATCCACTGCGCCACATGGCTACCCCTTTTGTCCTCTTCTCTCCCCCTCAGGTTCAATGACCTCCTCTTGAGGTGCCGAGAGCTAGATACCTGGACCCAAGACCTCGTCATGCCGGCTGTTGTGTGGCTGTCTGGCTTCTTTAACCCTCAGTCTTTCCTGACAGGTAGGGACAGGGCTCAGCTTGGGGGTTCAGCCTGGCACCCAAGTCACTGTGTACTTCCCACTTAGCTGCAGGACAACTGTGCCAGCAGGGGGGATTCTTACTCCAAATGCCCACTTGCTGAGCAAAGGGGCGCACCGTTGCCCAGCATCTCTTACCCAATGTGTTTTTCCCTCTCGAAGCCATCATGCAGAGCATGGCCCGGAAGAATGAGTGGCCTTTGGATAAGATGTGCCTGACAGTGGATGTAACCAAAAAGACCAAAGAGGATTATGGCCATCCCCCAAGGGAAGGAGCTTATATTCATGGAGTCTTCATGGAAGGTAAGAACCTCACTAGCATTACAGAGCAGACGGGAGAGGCTTTTACAGATGGGGCAACTGAGTTCCATAGAAGGGAAGTGACTTGCTCCAAGTCTCCAAGCCTGGATTTGAGCACGGCTCTTCTGACCCCTAGTCTAGTGATCTTTCTAACATACTGCCCTTGGACCCTGGCCCACCAGCAATGCTATATACCTAGCCAGAGACCTGCCTGGGGCCCATAAGCAAGGACTGGGGCAAACTATTCCATGTACCCCTCTAAGAGAGGCCTCTGAATCAGTAAGACCTGGGTTCAGATTCAGGCCGTGCCACATACTAGTTGTGTGCCTGTAAGCCAATTCCATCAGCTCTGTGCCTCCAGAGTTCTGAGAGGATGAGCTACTGCATCTGTGCCCAGGATAAGACCCAGAATACAAGTGGGGGTGAGGATGAGCAAACTTTGTACTTCCTTTTATCGCTGACCTAGGGGGAAGCTGCTTAACTGGGGTCCAGGAACTTGTCTGGTTAAATATTAAGCACTTCCCACAGAACCCCATGTAGTTTATGCCTTTGGAGTCATTCTGAGAAGGCCCCGGGCTTCAGGGCAAACCAAAGGTCAAGACCCTGACTCTGAGCCACGACCCACCTTGGAGACCATCAAGTGTAACCCCCACATTTTATGGATGAGGAAAATGAGACCCACAGAGGCAGTGACTTGGCCTGTCCCGGGTGGGATTTTAGTTCCAGCCTCAGGGCCTTTGGGGCGGTGGGTCATCTGCTGTGGCCCCTTCCTTTTACTGGTAAGGGAGCAGAGAGCTTAGGGATTTGCACCGGAGCTGCCCAAGGGAACCCCACACTGCAGAGCAGTGAATGCAGCAGCCATTGGGCATCTCTCAGCCCCGTTCCCAGGTAATGATAGCTCTTTCCCAAGGCTCCCCTGGCTGCTTCTCCTGCCCAAGGCCACCCCCTGGTGGCCAAGCTCATTCACAGCAACGAGGCCAAAGATGGCACCAGACCAGAGAAGCAGCAGGTTGGAAGCCGGTGGGAAGAGGTACCCAAGTCAAGGATTTCTGGGGAGTGTCGCTTCATGCCTCAGTTTCCTCACCTGTAAATCAGGAAGCTGTGGGGTTTTAAGTCAGGAGCCTTTAGACAAATCCCTGAAGTATTTACCGTGGCTTCCTCTATTTCTCCATGCGTGAAATGAGGTTGGGTCCAGCTCCCGGTCAATGAGCTAAAGCTAACAAGCTCTAGCTTCCCCAGGCATAAGACACCCACTGAAATCCAGCTTTCTGAGCCCTCCCTAGACTGGGGGATGTGGAGGCCACCAGCAACCCTAGAGACTCCCCAGGGTCTAGCCGAAATACAAGAGTGGAAGGGAGGAGCTCCGTAAACCTGGAGCATCTTCACTTAGCCTCCCTACCAAAACCCGCTTAGGCACCTCGGGAAGTGGAGTTAAGTCTCACCTCTAGAGTTTCCATCTTCTCAGAACCAATGGGGACGTCTTCTGTCTCCCGCACTTGCTGCAGAATGTAAACTAGCAGAACCAGAAGAGACCTCGGGGGCCCCATTCAGGCCTATTCCTTTGCTTTACAGACGAGGAAAGTGAGGCTCTGGGAGAAGGCAATACAGGTAGCCAACACGAGTGGACGCTTCCCTTCTTTGCTCCTAATTCCATCACTCACCATTTTCCGAAGGGTCTCCTGCCACCTCTCCCCCAAAGAACACAAAGACCAAAAAGGAATAATTATAACTACCTTTTATTGCATGAAAGTGTGGCTGGATAAAGTACCCAGTGAGCCCAGCAAGCATTCCCTACAGCAGTGATTCGTGTGTTCTGTCCTAGGGGCTCGCTGGGACATCCAGGCTGGGAGCATCGTGGAAGCCCGCCTCAAGGAGCTGACCTCTCTGATGCCAGTCATCTTCGTCAAAGCCAGCCCAACAGACAGACAGGAAACAAAGCAGACCTACGAGTGTCCCGTGTACAGAACCCAAAGCAGGGGCCCCACCTACGTGTGGACCTTCAGGCTAAAGAGCAAAGAGAAAACAGCCAAGTGGGTGCTGGCTGGGGTGGCCCTGCTCTTGTCCGTGTAAAAGGGGGGGGGGACTCACGGACAGTCGACTTGGGGCCTTGTCCTCAGCATATTGGCCTTGCATAGTCCAGCTTTTCAGGAAGCCGATTCACCCAAAGATACCGAAGCTTATTCACTTTTATAGCTTACCCAGAAACCACCAAGAAGGTAATATTTGCCCAAAGCCCAAGAAAAGGAAAAGGGAGGAAGAGACATACAAGCAAACACACGTGTAAACCCCTAAACCAAAGGTCACACTCTCCCCACTATGGCCTCAGAGACAAAACTTAAAGACGGCCTCCCTTACGGGTTTGACCAATGGCGAGATCTGAAAAACAAGGTAGAAGGTGTCTCATTCACCAAGTGGGACTGCTGCTCTTACAGAGACTGAGCATCAAATCAAAGTTTTCATGTGGGGTGGGGGTGGGGCGCCTGAAATAATGTTCCCTCCCTAATAGAACAAGGGATTGGCCAGGCACGTTTTTCTACAGGTAAACTAGGACTCAAGCTTCGATGCAAATAAAACTCTACACTTTCAAGTTCTTACAAGTAATTGCACTTTGTAATAAAGGGCAAAGAAAAAAAGCCCAGATTCTAAATCTCGAATGTGTCTTAGACCGAGGCCCAGGAGCTCTGAGTCTGTGGGGAAACTATGCTTGGCTCACCTCAGGCCTAGGGTGGTAGTTTTTTCCCTGGGGGGGGTGATTTAGGGCACAACATATACCTGAGCATGCATACCCCCCTAAGCTGGGGGTGGCTCATCAAGTTTTCTCCTTGTAAACCAAGATCACAACCTCATTATTCTCATTGTGCTTTTCAAATAGAAACATTTTTTTCTAAAATAAAAAAAAAAGAACCATCAGGTACTTGGAAGCCTAGTGGAGGTTGTATACAATACCGAGCCCTTCATGAGGACGACTGTTTTCCTGAGAAACTTTTTTACGAACATGGAAGAAACCGTCACAAAATCACACAGAGGAAGATGTGAAAGGGCCGAGTTTCCCCCACAGCTGCTTCCTGTACAAATAAAACCATCGCAATCATGTGTCAAAGCTGGAGCCCCAAGCAGGGACAGGGGATTGTCCCAACAAGTCCCCCACCTGTTCAGGTGGCTGGCTGCTTCCTCCTGCATCTTAATGGTCTTCAACCAGTTGTTTCTGTAAGCTGAGAAAGAGAGATGGGGAGAAGATGCAGCTGTTTGCTGTTCCTCGGGTATACCTTGGAGCCATATCAAAGATCCCCCTAAGATCCTCTACCTCTTCAGCTACCCCCAGAGTAATAGGGAGAGTGTCCCAAAAGTCTCAGGGCAGCCTTGACCTTACAAAGGCACTGATGCGTTTGAGACACCCCAAAGATTCCCTCAAGGCCAACCAAGCCCTCCCGCTGCCCCTGGGCCTAAAGCCTTGCAGCCTCACTTCCTCCAACAGCCGTGCTCTGCCGAGTTGACTCCTGCTTTCCCAGCCCCTTCCTGGGATTTCCTTCTCCGCTTTTAACCAGGCCTGAGAGGCGCCTCACCTTTCCAGGTATTCTTTCACATTGTTGTAGCCATAAAATTTGGCCAGGTGGATGAGTATCCCAGTAGCACAGCGACCATCACGCCTCCGACAATAGCTGCAATTGCAAATCCCACGGCACGGAGGGCACACCCAGTCCTGGGAGAAAGAGAGGAACCATCCCTGTGGCCGCCATCCCCCCCATTCCACACATGAGGAATCGGCACCCACGTGGGCTCGCTGGCTTTTTCATTTTTCTCAACTCTTCAGATGCCTCAGGGCAAAGGAAGAGCAAAGAAAGAGCTAAAACCTAGAGTTGCTAAGAGGCAACTCCCCACAGAGGACAGAGAATGACCAATCTGGGTTCAAATCCTGAATCTGCCACTTATCACCTGGGAGACCTTGGGCATGTCATTTTCTGGGTCTCTGTTTCCTCATCTTTAATTGGGGGATAATAATAGTGCCCACCTCCCAGGATGGCTGTGAGGATCAAATGAGATAATATTCAGAAAGCATTTTGCAAGCATTAAAAACATATTATTATTATTACAACCTGGGGAGTCAGGTACCATCAATATTTCCATTTTGCAGATGAGGAAAATGAGGCAGACAGAAGTTTAGTGACTTGACCAGGGTCACACAGCTAATAAGTATCTGGGGCCAGATTCAAACTCGGGTCTAACTCCAAGTCCAATGCTCTATCTATTGTGCCACCTAGTGTCTGTTAGCTATTATTATTGATAAATATCAAATAACAGAATATTACTAGTAACAACAGATATTATCACTCCTAACACTGGGAGGCCATCCAGCTTCTTATCCAAGGTCTCTCAAGATGGGGCAGGTACCCCTCCTGCCACTGCTACAAAGCTTCCCCTTCCTCAGCATAATGGATCCCTCCCCCCATCGGGGGCTGGGAACCTTCTCTTCTGCCATCCCAAGGAGACTCCACTAACTTCTCTCTCACGACGAGATGACAATGAGCCATCCTCCTCCATCACTCGTTCACTTCTCTGGCAAGCTCCGCTCCTTACTGCTCTTCCTTTTGTGGCATGTGGCACCGTGTGTTTCCTGACACCACTTAGGTCTGACGATATGAATGAATGGCTGGCTGGGGGCTCTGTACTTCCTCCTCAGTATCTTCTTAGAAGACTTTATACTGCACAAAGGGCTTTGTAGTCATTTAATCCTCAAGACAACCCTGTAGTTACTGTATTTCCATCTTACAGATGAGGAAACGGAAACTGAGTGAATTACCCAGGGTCACACAACTGGCGAGAGCTTGACTCCTTTTCCAGTGTTTAACTGTTGTGTGCATTATAATATGCCTCTAATACTGTCATATGCTTTTTGGGGGGGCGGGGGGGAGGTGAGGCAATGAGGGTTAAGTGACTTGCCCAGAGTCACAAAGCTAGTAAGTGTCAAGTATCTGAGATCAGATTTGAACTCGGGTCCTCCTGAATCCAGGGCTGGTGCTTTATCCACTGCGCCACCTAACTGCCGCCAACATGTCATTTGCTTTTATACAATACACACACACACACACACACACACACACACACACACACACACAAATGTAATCTTATATGTGTCTCTACAGCAGTATGAAACAAAAATGAAAATAAATAACTTCCTACCGGGTCCAAGAGAGCTGATCTTACATCTTCCCCATAACGATTACGGAGGCACGGGCCACAGAACTGCCCTCTCACTCCCCCACAGTCCAGGTTCCGACACACAGTCTTAGTATCAATAGTCTTCTGTCGGCATTGATGGCACGTATTACCCTAAAGTGTGGAAGAAAGCAATGAAGGGATAAACTTTGAGAATTTCTCTGTATGACAGAATAGCTCATACAGTGCTATCTATTACACCACCACAGTCTCTTATCAAGAACCCAGCACCTGAACTTGTCTAGGATTCAGTAAGTATCTCATACACAAATGAGCTCATTCTTTCCCCTTAAATAAAACCTGACAGATTGGCTTCTGCCCCCTTTTCTATCCCCAGCATTTAGGACAGTGCCTAGCACATTGTGTCAAGGAGTGAAGCCAAGACCACAAGTCCCCAAAGTAGAAAACCCTTCCAGAATGTAGTAACATACAACCCACTTTTCTTCCTCTAAAAAGTCATCTTATTGTGAATTGGGATGATTCAGTCCCCCAATTTCAAGCCTATTCTCTGGACCCTGATGTGAGTTAACATGAAAAAGAGGATTCCCAATACCGATTCCCCTGCATGGCAAATAGAGGAAGAACCTCATATTAAATATGATTTTCAGATAATGAAATCCTTACCAGAACTTTATCATAGATTTTATCTCTAACCGTTATGGCGATATTTTCTAAGTCATCTTCGGTGATTTCATCCACACTCCGGAAAGAAGACAGACGCCGTTTTCTGTATACTCTACATTTACCCTAGAAAACAATCCGACACATCAGCCTCTGACAGAGAAGCAGGCAGGGGCTTTAAAAGCACAACCTGAGTTCTGTTCCACTGCTTCCGTCTATATACTGATGGTCAGACAGAGCTAGAAAACAAACCTGTAAAGCTTCTACCTTCTACCAGCCCTCCCAGGTGTTAGAACCAGCCATAATAACCAGTGATGGGGCAAGGGAAGCTGAGGCAGCCACAAGGCACAGAACAAGAGGTCTTGAGTCGGGAAGAGCCAAGTTCAAATCTAGCCTCTGCCACTTTCTAGGTGGGTGACCCTGTGCAAGTCTTAACCTCGTCTGTAAAATGGGGGTAACAGCACCCGCCTCATGGGTTAGTATAAGGACCAAATAATACGTATAGGTCTTTGTACATCTCAAAGCACTATTGCTAGCTGATCTCTCAAGCTCTGGCTTTTCTGCTTACCATTTGTGTAACCTTGGACAAATCACTGCCTTTCTCTGGGCCCCAATTTCCTTATCTATAAAATGAGGGCACTGGAAAAAAATATCTGAAGTCCCTTTCAGCTCTCAACTCTACCCTCTATTTCCAAGGCACAGGTAGCCTTGGACCTCTGGCAGATGCAGCATGCACCAGTAATTAATTTCAAGGTCCTGGAAACCGGACATGCTTCTCCTCGGCTATCCAGTTCTGTTCTCCATGCAGCTCAGATAAAAGATGACCACTGGGGTCAGGGATAAGCACCACGGCAGAAAGAAGCATACCCCACTCATTTTCTTCTGCCTCCTGAAAGTACACAGGTCTTCTTCGAAGCTAGTGGACACCGTAAAGTTTTCCACAGCAAACTTCTCTGGAGGCCGGGCGCTCCGGGTGGGGTTAGTGCGGCGAATTATCTGTCCCTCCGAAAAAGCCCGCCTCACCGGTTTCTTCTTCTGGAATGGAGAGAAAGGAGGGCCCCCAATGAACCACTTCTTGGAACCCCCTCAAGCTGAGAACTGAATCCATTAGCTGGGGGCAGAAAACAAGGATTGCCACTTACATAAGTTGGGCTCGGTGTCTGTACTGGGAACAAGTCTGGGAGAGAATGCAATTCTGCCAGCAACTGAGCAAGCTAGGGCAGAAAAGAGAAAAATGGTCACTGCTTGTGTCTCCCTTCCCACAGAGCAGGTTCTGTTCAAGATTAGACCCATTTCCCAACCCCCCAAAGCATCCAAGGAGTACCTAGACTTTTTAACACTGATTTCTTAACACAATTTGAAAAGGTGCCACACGTACCAAAACCAAACGAAGACAACTTATCTATTTACAGTCTTCCAAGGACAAACATAGTATCAAGGGTAACAGTTCCCCAGGATGAAACTGACATATTTCTGAAATATACACGAGTGAAATTGACATGCTAATCTCCAAGTCAGGAGTACAAAAGATTCTCATGTTTCACAAGCCAATTTCTAAATTGACATTCTTGACTAACTTTCAGAGAGTAATAAACACATCAAAAAAAACCCTCCATTGACTTTTTCTCTGAATGTTGTTACTTAAGTGTTTCTAGGCATGTATATAGATTTTATATACATAGATCGCATGCATGATATATTGAATGTGCATTAGACACACATGCATGATGTCATACAAATGTGTGTGATATATTATTCATATGTGACATATACATGAGATATGTGTGTAAATGCATGTCTCTTTACATACATGGTCATATTCATTCATTAATTCATTTATTGGAAGGGGAGGCAGGGAAGAACACAGTCTCCAAAGCAGTGGTTTCATCTGGTGTGGAATCCATATTGAGGTAGCTCCTCCCCATCAATGCATATTAGTAAACTTAAGAGTCAAGGGTCCCCAGTTCAGATCCTAGCTTTTGATATATTGCTTCCCTTTTCCTGGCCTCAGTTTCCTCCCTGCAAAACGAGGGTGTTAAACCAGATAACCTTTAAAGCCTATTTCAGCTCTAAGACCTACAATCCTTTGTAACTCAGGGTATTCAAGGCAGTTCACTGCCAGGTTCCCTTGATGAAAATGGACTGGACCCTGCCTGCCACTGCCAAGGAAAAGCCCAGCAGGCCCGGTTTCCCTGATGTCCCTGGTTGCAAGAGCACCACCAGGAAATAGAGCTTGCTTGCAGGGAGGGGTGTCTCTTACCATGGCTTTGTTCTCCTTGATGTTCATGGCCCTTTTGAGCAGAGCGTCCGAGTTGGTTTGGCCCAGGTCCCTCGAGTCATCGTCCTCAGACTCGGACGTGGATGCTTCCATGGCCCTCTTCCCTGGCCCATCATTTTTCTTTCTTCTCAAGGCTCTCGGGTTTTCATTCTCGTCAAAATGTAAGCTGGAAAAGGATGGCTCTGAAAACCTGGTTTTTACATCTGCTTTATTCTTTGTGGGGAACTGGAAGGCGACACGAAGACCAAAGCTGCTTCTTCTGGGGGTCGTCTTTGTTCTGGTTTCTTCCTCCTCTTCCTCTTCTTCACTGCACACAGGCTTGTCTCCAGCATCTTCATCACTCATTTCTGACTCAGTGAGCTAACCAAGGGAGGAAAGAGAAAACCGGTCTATTATCTGTCAATAAGAAACAAACAGAAATCTTTTACCCCTGAACCTTTCTAGAGGTATGTTATGATCAATCAATGAACATTTATTAAGTGCCTATTATGTGACAAGCCCTGGGAATACAAAAAGGGGCAAAGATAGCCCCTACCCTTGAGAAGTGCTTGACAATGTGCAAACATGTGTGTGTGTATGTATGTATGTACATATAATATGCAAGCTACTATACAGGCTATTTGGGAAATAATTAACAAAAGAAAAACCTTGGCATCAGTCAGTGGAATAACCCAAATGTTAACTAGATCCCAAAGACCAAGAAGCCTCCTACCTCATGTGGATGAGGCACTAAGCAAACATCAGATATTATCATGAAGAGTTTTCAGCAAATTTTATTGCTGGACAGAAAAAATACTCATACATGGAAATAGGTGTTTGGTTCCTTGATGCTCCTATTGTCCTCTGAGAACTTCATGAGGCTGAATTCTTAATGGTGTGGGGGGGGGGGCAGGGAGTCTGTTAATTGTATAGCTTGCTGGGAGGCGGGGGGGGGGGCAGCTAGGTGGTGAAACGGATAAAGAACTGTGTATTTTAAGATTCTAAATGTGGGTTCTAATCTGTTCCCTCAGTTTTGGGGGAAACTGACTAAAATCACTGATAAAACGAGTTTAGGTTTATTGAAAGATAGAAAGAGAAAGATTGAGAACAGAATTCCAACAGCCTGGCATTCCTATCTTTCCTCAAATTTCCTGTGAAGTCCTCTGCCACCACCACCACCACCACCAAGTCAGGAACCCAAAAGAGACAGACCTCTCCACGTAGGCCCTCTTTCCTCCTTCCTGTCCCCTCCCAGAAATTGGGAGGCTCCTCAAGTTGATTGGCTGGTAGTCTTAGTGGACAGTACCCATGCACAAATGTTACTTCCTGACGCCAAGGAAAAGCCGCATGGCCTTGCCCTCTGAGGCATTCTCCTCATGGTGGAGCTTCCCTATAGTAAGTCTCCAGTAGGTGGAGTCATTCCAATCATTACAGAACCAGCTGTAGATTCAGGAGGACCTGAGGTCAAAATCTGACCTCAGATACTTGACAGTAGCTGTGTGGCTCTGGGCAAGTCACTTAACCCTCATTGCTCAACCTCCCCCCCCAAAAAAAATGCTAAGAGAAATTGTATAGCTTGCTGGTCAGGCTGGAAGACACTGTTTGATGGTGGGGAGGGGGGAGGGGAAAGGAAGGAAGAGGTATTGTTTTAGGGCCAGGTACTGTGTTTTTTTTACAAATCTCTTATTTGAAATGAGAAGGTAACGACCAGAGGAGGGTAGCCAGGATAACGAAAGGTCTTGGAAACTCTCTGAAAGGACTGACGATGTTTATCCCCACATAGGAGAAGACTTTAGGAGCCACACAGTAACTGTACCAATTAGAAGTTAGCACCTCTGATTAAAAGCTAGAGGGGGCTTTAGTGGGGGATCTAATCGCATCCCCTAATTTTAGAGATGAAGAGACTGAGGTCCAAAGAGACAGAAGAGAAGCTGCTTTAGGGCAGAGGCTTTAGTCTTTGTAGGTCCAGGGCATCTGATACTGGTTAAGTGACTTTCACTAAGTCACACAAAGGACAGAACTGAGATGTGAAGCCAGGTAGCCAGGTACTCAGACTCTTCAGTGTTTTTAAGACTCTCTCTCTCTAATGAAGTCAAAGATACTTTTAAAGTTTCCAGGGCAGGTAGGTGGCGCACCTGCCCTGGATTCAGGAAGACCAGAGTTCAAATCTAACCTCAGACATTTGACACACTAGCTGTATGCCCTGGACAAATCACTTAAACTTCATTGCCCTGCAAAAAAAAAATAAAAATAAAAGTTTCCAAGGGATTTGAAAGATGGAAATCCCAGGGAGGCAGATTTCATTTCCACATAAGAAAACTCCTTTGGTCCTCAATTGGACCCAAGACTCCCAAGGGTGTGTGTCTCAAAATCCTGAGAAGTCATGGGAGGAGTAGAAAAGGAAGTCTTGTTATGGCCAAGCAGGTGGGATGCAGGGATGGGCAGGAGGAAAACCCTTTGTAAAGGCTACATGTAAAAGGGAGTGGGGTTATGGGTATCACCTAAAACCAGAAACAAAAGATCAAGAAACTGGGAGTCTTCCCATTTGATGGGGAAGGTGATTCTCATCTGTCTATCCAGGGAAGGAAATACCAACCCACTTCCAACCAGACTTCCAAGAAGCTATCTGGCAAGGAATTGGAGGGACTAATTTACCTCATGCTGGGATGAAAGAGAAGCAAAAAGAGGTCTACAAGGGGTAGGAAAATGTGGATAAATTCATTGCCATCCTCCCAGATTTGACAAGGTGACATTCTGGAAGCCAGGAGGAATCCTGAAAGTGTTGGGTGGGTTAGTTACCATGAGCTCTGGATGACTGTTCAGCTCGTTTGGGGTAAATCCTTCAAAATCTTCAGTCTCTGAGTCAGTGTCCTCTGTGAAAATCCTTCGAAGCTCATCAGTGATGTACTTGGAATGGAAATGCACGTCCTAAAAGCAGCACGTTCAAAAAGAAAGGTCTTAACCCCACCAAATTCAGACAGTTTTATTTAAAAACAATTAAAACAACAAAGTTTCACTCAAATGCACTTCCTGGCAGATGTACAACTAGTGAAATGAGACCAGCCCTGGGTGAGTGGGGAATTTGCTTTTATTGCCATAGATGCGGAACTAGAAAAACCAAAGGGAAAGGGGAGAAACACTCAATCTTGAGGCTGACACCCCCTTTTCCCAACTAGCTCTTGGGAGGCCGTCCCTTATCTCCAATGCTGGAGACCAAAGGGTGCTTTTACAAGCAGGACATTTCAGGTCAGAAGTGACTTATGGCCTTCTTCATCCACTGCATGCAGCCCAAGTTGAGGGTTTCCTAGTTAGAAAAAGGAAGCCACTGGAATACACAAGGCTACCACTTCCCTAGCCCCAGGGAGGTTTCTCCTAGATATTGGGGAAAGTTTTCAGCAACCTACACTTGCTTGGGGCTAAATAGTAGCTAACACCCAGGCAGAATTTTTTTCTTCAAAAAAAAATTTCAGGAAAAAAACTCCTTTCCTTTTTTGATACCTCTTAAGTGGGAGGAGGGAACAGTTGAGGCAGACAACTGCAAAAGGAAAGTTGGTAACAAAAGACCTCAGTCCTGGTACCTATTGGACCTTGGCCTATTGTCTCTGGTCTTTTAGGACCCTCAAGCTGCTCATCAGTTAAATTTGGGTGAATAGATAAAACGAATCTAGACTCATTCCAGTTCCAATTCAGAGCAATTTAAAGCTGAAAGGGGCTAAGAGTCTTGCAGAGGCTCACCCTTTTCAGACCTGCCTACCCCTTTTAATTACCCCAGAAGGTTGTCCCAGCTGGGTCAGCCAGGGGGAAGGACAGCCAGGCTGAGGGCCAATGCTCAGGGACCTGCTGGAGCTGACCTTGCACTTACTTTCTAAAATATGTGCGTCCATGTTTCCTAAGAATGCAAGCTCTTTGAAGGCAGGTACTGTGTAATCTCGGTCTCTCTAGCCCTGACACCTAAGCACGGCTCCTGGACCAAGGCAACCATTTAAAAAAACGACTGACCAACGCAGCCGCCTTTTCCAAGTCAGGCACATTTCCTCCAAGCTGAAGTTGGCTTCGTAGGCTTTCCTGTAGAGTTTGGATCGTGGCCCCCTACCTTTGTGACCTCTGAAATTATCCAGCCCAACCAACTCATTTCATAGGTGAGAAAACCATCCTGCCCAAGGCTAACAGGCAAGAGCAGGCCCTGGGCCTCTTGTCTTCCATCCACGGGAGATGTGGAAATGACTCGGGTGGCCACACGTGACCGGGGATCTTTACCTTCCCCCCACATCCTGCCTTCCTCCAACTGTAATTATGCATTATTTCATATTTAGATAAACTCTGGAGAAAAATAGAGGGGATGACGGAAAAAGCCTGCCAAGGAAGCAGGTGGGGGGACGGGGACGGGGATGTTTCCGATGTTTCCGGCAGGGTCCCTTTAAGTTTAAGAATAGACTCGAATTATTGTGCATAATTGTAAAGCATCTTCAATTACTCCACTCCTTGGGCCGGAATCGCCGTGGTGCAGCTGCGGAGGGTGCAAGTGACAAAAGGAAGCTATCTGAAAAATGCTCAGCTCGATCTGGATGGCGGTGGAGAAGACCTGAGTTGGCCCTCCTGGGACTGCGGCCCAGCAATGAGAGCTCAGACCAGTTCAGTTGGTCTGCAAGGGTGAAGGGCGCCAGTACCCACCCTCAGGGCGTGAGGGCACTGCACGGGCAGCCAATCAGAGGGCCTGGAAGCCATTAGGGGGTTTTCTCCATAAACAGGAGTGCTCATACATGCCGTCCTCACTACATCCGGGCAGATGAACAGCCTGCCCGGCCCTCTCAGAGGCCCACAGCTGCCTGGAGTGAGTAATCCTGGAGGAGGGAATGAGAGAGTGTCTGAGTTCAAGCAGGGGCCGGAGAAGGCTAGCAGTGGGAGCCGAGAGAGTGGACAGGAAGCCCGGAGGCCTGGAAGGGGCTGCACTAAAATCCATCTGCTTTCCCCAAGGTGAATCTCCACTTAAATAGTTATTGCAGCTCATAGCCAGAAGACAGCCATTGGCTGGAACAGAAACAGGTTGGAAGGGACCTGGGAGGTCCCAGGGAAGGAAATGCCAACCCACTTTCACCTGGGCCCAGAGCTTGTGGCCAAGCTGTGATGAGACTCAGTCCTGCTCCAAACAATGGGTTCTTTCCACAGCCCCACAATGGTCAGCTCTATTTCCTGTACCCCCATTCGAGGCCACCTGCCTCATGAGATAACCTCTACCAGGTCTCCTGACCCCCACCAAGGGAGCCTGATGCTTCCCACAAGCAGAGGCCAGCCGGCCGTGCTGAAATGGGCTATGAGTGACTTGGATGCCAATGTCAACAGTGTGAGGGAGTGAGCTGAGCAGAAGAGGGTACTCCCCAAGGGCAGGTCCAGATTCTGCCCTGGGGTGTCCACCTGAGGTCATGGGGGGCATGAAGTTCTGCTTCTGCCCACCCTCAAAGGGCTTAGGACCTAGTTGAAAAAGCAAGACAACAGGCTGACACGGGTATGGCCCAAGCTGAAGATGAGCCCCCCCCATCCCACAAACCCCCCAAACTATGGGGAAACTGACCAACTGACCAATTAACTAATTATGTAAAATTTTGCAGATGAAAAGAATCAAGAAGACAAGAATGTATCCCAAATATCAACACTGACCCAGGAGAGAGGCAATTCACCCACTCTTGTTGACAAAGGAATCAACCAGCTGCTGCCTCAGATCCCCTATTTATTTTGTGGCACGGTGTAACAGAGCTGGCCTCAAAGCTATGACCTGGGTTCAAATCCTGCCTCAGCCATACACTGCCTGTGTGACCCTCTTCATGCCCCAAGAACTCTTTCAAACTATAACCCAGGAATGGGCTGATACCATTGACCTCATACATACAGTCCAAAGAATGTTCTTTGTACGCCCTTATCTAACTACACGCTGTCTCCCCGAGAAACCAGAGACTCCTTCAGGGAAGATACCAATCCCTTTCTGGGTGCCCAGTGCCCGGCTCATTGGGGGTACTCAACCTCTGCTTAGTGACTGATTTCTCTCACAATAACTGGTAGTCTTCTTCAACATACCACACAGAGCATTGGAAACAACCACCTAGTGAAACCCTCTCCTTTTACCGATGAGGAAAATGAGAGAGGGGAAGCAATGTCCACCCCAAGCAAGATGGTGGGCACCCCAGTGTCATCAAGTGTCTTCTCCTAAGGGGTACGGAGGCCTTGTCCCTTGGACCTTGGTGTTCCTTGCCTGCCCTCCCCCCAAAACCTTGCACAAAGCTGGTGTTTGAGAAAAGTTTCCTGGACATCTGAATGAATGACGAAGTTAGTCCGGGAATTTATTACATGACTGTCCCGTCTAGTTGGCGTGAAACAGTTGGTTTATTCTTCAGAGAACTCAATTCACAAGAGAGTCATTTACTCACCTGTCAAGATCTGGCCCCAAAATGAGGAACTTGGATTTATGGGGCATAAGTGACTTTTATTTTTTTTCAGGCTCAATGTTATATTGGGCACATCGTACTTAGGGCCTGGCACTGAGGTTGTTATGATTCCCCAAAAGGGCCTCTCAAGCACAACCCTACACAAGGAACCACAGTATCCCAAGGCAAACACTGGGATGGCCACAGGCAATGGACCAAGCCTTCCTCCCTGCACCTCAAAGGGGGCTAAGGAAAGACCAAGGCAGGCCCAGGATTTATGGAGGGGCACTCCTGCTGAAACACCAGCCATCTGGGCTCATGACAGGCCCAGCAGGCTGCCAGGGAAAACCCTGGCCACTCTACGTGAGGTGGGGAGATGTGGCTTGGGACAAACACGCGATAGACGGGCGGTTTTCCATTGCCCTTTTGAGTCTGAAGCTGAGCTGCCCCCCCCACCCCCCGCCACGCAGCTCAGCCTGCCCTGCAAGCTTTGCTTCCTGGTGTGATTCAAAGGTCACCCCAAAGTTGGGGAACACTAGGGCAAAGGGGAAGGACATATTCAGGGCAATCTCTAATCCCTTCCAAACAGATGATCCTAGAAATGAGAACCGATAGTTAAAATGAGGGCAGGCCTTGCAGGACCCTCAGTAAATAAAGACTAACCACACAGAGTAGAATATTCTGCTTCATAGGAGAGGGAACAACACTAAGATCCTCTAGAAAGATTCTCATCGCCAATGAGCCTTATCCCCTGTGAGATGAATATCATAGGTGTTATTGTTGCCATATTACAGATAGTGAAACTGAGGAGCAAAAGAAGTCGATTCAATTCAATGAAGATGTATAAAGCAGCCACTGTGGGCAAGGCTGTGGAGTCACAAAGAGTGACTGGTACCAGGGACAGAACTGAGCCCAGCACTCCGAAGTCCAGCCCTCGGATCGGCCATCCCGAGCTGCCCCGACTCTGCTCACCTGTAATTAATAATCCCATCCAGGTGAGCCTAGGAAAGGCTTAATTGACAGCATTTCCTATTAGAACCAGGCAGAGGGTGGGGAAAGAGGAGATAGCAGTGTTACCTACCTTAACAGCAAACCCTGAGGAAAGAACAGCAGCCCACCTGGCCCGAAGCTCCCTTGGGCTCTGCCCCTTCAGGGGCCTCCCTCTCAGAATACTAACTAGCTTGTGTGTTACAGATGAGTCTTCCCCCAGCCCCCCCCCAGAGACACATCTCTCTCACTCTAACTCCGCCTGACATAATCTGCTGGTCTGCAATCATCACAGAGAGCTGGGCCCTTCCCTCTGACTACGTGGGAGGACCCAAATCACAGCTCGACAGGTTCAGGTTCTTGAGGCAGCCATGAGTGGATTTCATCCTATAAGGTCCTTCCTGGAGGGGTGGGGAGTTTCTCAAGAACAGCACCCCCCCCCAAAAGAAGAATTCAAATTGCCAAAGCTATGGGGAAGGCTCTCTTGTCCACTCATCCAAACATTTCTTTTCACTCCACGGTAATGCAGGAGCTCAAGAGAAACGTGAGATGCACACACTGGGAGTCATCTCCCCTCCAAATGGTCCCTTGTGCCTGACCTGCATCAGAGCCCTGCGAGCTCATGTTGGTCTGATGAGCCAGTCAAACACACTGCACCCCAACCCTGACATAGTGACGTCATTTTGGTCCTTGGCATGCACCAAGGACAACAATCAATGAATTAAGGCCACCGGGCCTGGAGCCGCCCTGAAATCAAGGCTATCTGGAAGCCAGGCCCCAGAGCTGCCCGCTCCTTACCTTTTTTCCTGGCTCTGGAGACTCAAAACTCTCTTCCAGGTACAGTGTTTCCATGGGAACATCATCTCCGAACCCAAAAAAGTCTTCCTCATCGCTGGGGGCGTTGAAAATGTCAGCCACCTCTTCAGGTATCTGTTTGGGATTCAAGAGAGAGAAGGATAAAGACGGTGACTGGTGGGCCCACTTGGAGGGGGGGTTCCTAGGTGAAAGCGAGATCCCCCTCTCACAGCTCGATCAACACGCCATTCATCCTTACAAAGACACATTTGCCAGGAAGAGCCTCACCCCGACTGAGGTATGGACAGCACCTGATATTCCACAGGCACATACCGAGTGCAACGGGGCAAGGTGAGAGGGGGCTGCGGAGACGTCTTTGAAATTCCAGACAGGCCCCCCCTTACCTTCACACAGTGATAAGGCAGTCTTTCCATAGAAGCAATTTTCCGTTCACAGACTAAAAAAGACCCAGGAAAAACCCCGAGAACACACAAGCCTCAGTTTCTGGAAATCTGATTATCACGGGACCTACCTAATTCAACCAAGATCTTCCCATCCTGCAGCTTGGTGCTTGAACCCTGGGGTCTAAGGGTGTGTGCTCAAAGCCACGGTTCAGAGCCCCAGCCTTTCCTCTTGCCTCTGCTCTTCTCACCTGTGTCAACCTGCCAAAGTCCTTCTCCCTTCCTGGGCAAGTTTTCTCTTCTCTAAAGAAAGGGGACCGGCCTTGATAACCCCCAGACCTCTCCTGGTTCCCAGGCTAGCGCCTTCCACTCCAATGCTACCTTGTATCTCCTTTGGATGAATATGGACCTGTCTATCTTCCCCATTAGAACGTAAGCTCCCCGAGGGAAGACTCTCTGTTCTTTTCTTGGGACCTCCAGTGTTTAACCTAGCGCCCAGCACACAGATGAAGTCTCAATAAATGCCTGTGGACTGAATTCTCAAATCCTAAAAACAAGAAACACCTGGGAGGAACATGAAGCAGCATTTCTATAGAACCTCCCTCCCCCAAGTGCTTCATAAATTCGATTTCATCTGATCCTCCTGACAACCCTATGAGGTAGGTGCTATTATCCCCATTTTCAGTTGAAAAAACAGAAAGGATTAAGTGACTTTCCCAGGGTCACACAGCTAGTATCCCAGGCTGGATTTGAACTCGGGTCTTCTTGACTCCAGGCTCATAGCTCTATCCACTGCACCACCTAGCTACCTAAGTTAGGGAGCAGACAAGCTTAGATCTTGGGTCGTGATTTAGATCTAGGCACCTAGTTCAATCCCCTTCACTTTACATTTGAAGAAACTGAGGGGCAGACGGGCTTGCCTGCAACAGAGTCCCACAGCTAATACTGACCCTGAAAAAGGGGAGCCACTGAGGGACATGATTCCTGTCCTCATTTATCTGAAAGGCTGTCATACAGCACAGATCTGGAGCAAGCAGGGATCTCCGAGCCCATCAGCCCCATGAGGCCACCAACATTCAAGGTCAGAATCAGAGGACCTGGATCCAAATTCCCCTTTGGAGCCCCCTGGGCTCCCTCTGAACCTCAGTTTCTACATCTGTAAAATGAAGAACTGGAGATGACTTCTGGGGTCCCTGCCAGCCCAGATGCGCTATCTTGTCACCCTTGTTCGTCTGAACTCCAAGATCTGGGAGTCACAGCTGAAGGCTGCTTGGGAGAAAGTCTTGCCAACGGGCAGAGCTGTCCAAGGTGGAATGGGCTGGAAACCACGGACCGCCAGGTGGCACCAAAGTGCACAGAGCGCTGAGCCTGGAGTCAGAAAGACCCATCTTCTGAGTTCAAATCTGACCTCAGACCGGACTGTGTGACCCTGGGCGAGTCACTTGGGCAACCCTGTTTGCCTCAGTTTCCTCATCTGTAAGATGAACTGGAGAAAGAAATGGCAAACCACTCCAGGATGTCTGCCAAGAAAACCCCAAATACAGTCAGGAAGAGTCAGACGAGGGAAACAATTGAACAACAAGGAAGCTGTGAACACCCCTCAACGGAACCAAAGGGGAGTGACCACTTTTAACCGAAGGGGAATAACCACTTCCTCTCAGGAATGCTGTTCATAGGGCAGCATCATAGACTTAGAATGGAAAGCACCTTGGAGGGACATCTAGGCTCCCTCTCTCATTTTATAAGGAAGGAAACTGAGGCTCATGGTAGCTAAGTGACTTGGCAAAGGTTGAACTGAAGACTTCTGAGGTCTCTAACAACTCTGAAATTCTAACTTGGAATCAAGGACACGGTTTAAATCTCTGCTCTGATAGTTACAACTTGAGGCAAATCCCTTCCTCCCTGGCAAAAATGGCGCAGGAAGCCTAGATAACTCCCCCAGAAGGTCCCCTCCAGCTACGACACTATGACCTTTGTCTTTGTCCTTTTCCTCTGACACCATCCAGAGAGTCTTGGGAGCTGCCAGGATGAAAATCTTCCCCTTCCAGACCTTGAGAAAGGGTTAAGACCAGTACATTCCCAGCTTTAATGACTTAATGGAAGAGCATCCAAGGGGCCGTGCAAGCCTCGGGTCTATGAATACATCCGCTCTTTCCAGGGACCCCTGCATTAGCCCCTGAGTTATTGTGCAGGCAGGCTCACTACTGCTGTGACTGCTGTATGCCCAACTAATTTCTCCTTCTCCAGCTATTACTTCTGAATCTGCACCAGAGGGGCCATTATGGGGGTGTAATTACCGATTAGGAACAAAAGGGAAAAAAATATACTTTCCCAGTGGAAGGCTTATTTTTTTTAAACCTCTATGCATTCTTGGAGTAGGTAGGGGCTCTGATTAAGGTAACTTGTGTGAAGGAACTTCAAAAGGTCTTAAAAAAATAAAGGGGAGTTGGAGACACCTCCCCCCATTCCAGTCATTTTTTCCAGCCTCTCATTAAAATGTTCAGAAGGTCTCCTCCCTTCCCCCTCACTAGCCAAGCAAAGGGCTTCCTTTAACAAGCAAAGAAGGCAGGATTTGTGTAAGGTCAGACAGACGCACTCAAAGAAGACTCATACATACATAAGACGCCCTGTGCTGATGGCGGCTCCTGCCTCCAAGCTGGACAACACACACTGTTCTTGGCACCGGGATCTGTCCCGTTCCCTCCCATCCACCTCCGGGGGCACCATGTTTAGATTTAGTCACTCCTGGGCCCTGATCAACGGTCCAGACACAGAGCTCAATGGATTCTTGGTCAAGTAGGGTTGAAGGAGATGGCTGCCATGAACTGACCCGCTAGAATCAGGGAGACTGGAGCATTAAAGCAGGAAGGTCACCTAGTCCACCCCCTTCCTTTTACCAATGAGGAAACTGAGGCTCAGAAAGGGTCCAGGATATGAGAGATCACAACGATGCCCGAGCCAAAGTCAGAACCTAGGTCCTCAACTGTACGCCTGCAATCTCCCTGCTTTCCCTCCACTACCAACAAACCCCAATAGCTCCCTACTGCCTAAAGGCTCATCCCCACTCCTATGATTTTCCCAGGCTTCCTTCTCAAACGCTGCACTCCAGCCATACTGTCCCATCACTTTCCATACACCAGATGGATGCTCCACCTCCTGCCCATCCCTCGTGTGCACCTTTTCCTGCCTCCCCCTGCAGCTGTCTCATTATATATTCTGCACATACGGACAGGCATACATGTTTTCTACCCCATCAGAATGTAAGCTCCTGGAGGGCAGGACCTATTTCTCTTGTCTCTTTGTATTCCTATTCCTAAATGGTCTTGGTACACAGCAGCACTTCCTAAATGCTTGCTGGGTGACCGATGGGCCCGATATACATTGCACTTTCCACTATCCCAAGCTGCCTATCGGGTCTGAGTTCTGCGCCTCAGCTTCTTTATCTGTCAAATAAGGATAATAATATTCCCTGTAGACTCTACCTCCATAGAGTTTTGGGGAGTTTGAAAGAATCTGTAAGGTGTTTTTTACAAACCTTAACCCTTCCATGGACACTTCAGCTATGAGGATTACAATCCCAGATGGTAAGATTCTCTCCTCTCTCTGAGGGGTGTAAGAATGGGGAAGTTCATCCCATGTCCCAGTGTTTGCAGTTAATCAAACCCAGACTAGTTATTGTCCAGACCTCAGCTCTCTGCCCCCCCGCCAAAGGGTGCTAATGCCAACCTTGTTGAGTTCCTACTCATTTCTTGGTGCCTTTTGAACATTTCAAGAGCAAGGATTTCTGGGCTCCATATGGCTGTGACCAGTATCTGCCCTGTTTGGAGCCTTTAGGAGAAAATCCCAATTCTATTTAGCCCCATCTCAATCTGGCACCTGCTTCCAATTACTCCAAGTCCTGATTGAGTCGAACTGGGCTACTTGCCCCCTCCTCCCACCATGCCCTGGAACCGGCTCTGCCCAGTCTGTATTTCTCTCAGAATCATCAAATTTAAGAGTTGGAAGGGACCTTGTTGGTCATCTAGTCTAACGCCCTCTTCAGAGAGGAAAAAGCGGAAATCAAGGGGAGTTAAGCGATTTGCCCAAGATGCAGAGAATGGATTTTGAAAGGTAAAAAATCCCAGTGCCTGACTCATCCTACTGAGACCTGAAAGGCATCCCCTCTGTAAGACAACCACCGAGTGCTCATCCTGCCTCTGACCAGCTCGGGGGTCACTTCCTCCCTGCGGCCTGCCCTGTCTCCTTCTTCTGACAATCCCATGACTTCCTTGCTTATGCCCGTGCCCCTCTCTCCCACAGCAGACTATCAATTCCTTGAGGGTAGGAGGCTGCCTTTCATTGTTTGATTCCATTTCTCCAACCCAAGCAGCACCCGGCACAGGGCAGGGGCTTAAATAATGTCTGTCTGTCGAATTAGAGTCTCAGCCCCATTTAATCAAAGCCTATTAAGTGAGGAATAAAAGGCCTTAAGCTATTACTAACACAGGGGAAGCCCGACAGGTCATTCAGACTGTTTATCAGCATCTCCCCATGTCCAGAAGTCTCTTATGAAAGGCACTCCCTGACAAACTGCAAAGAGGCCCCTCATTCATAGCTTCAGCTCTGTCTGCACACCCCTCACGGGCCAGCTCCGAGGATGGGGAGTGAGTCATTTCTCTCCATGGTGAAAATGAGGCCTCCTCAGTACTGGAGGACCAAACACACAAGGGCTGCCTGTCGAGAGCTTCTGGGAACCATCCGCAGTCAGGAAATCCAAAGCCCACACGGGCCCCTTGGAAGACAGAAATGCCAAGACCCACTTGGAAAGACACTGCCCATCAGCATGCGGCGTGACGGCGTTCTCCCTGAGGGAGAAGCTGGTGTGGCTGCTCTGAACATGGCTGCCCAGGGGGTCCAAGGCCATGCGGACGACCTCAGAAGGGAAGGAGACCTTCTGTGAAAGACAGCCATCCTCTGGTGCACTGGAGACCAAAGCCGGGGGTCTTCCCAATCACGTGAGCTCAGGAGTCCAGGGGGCTCAGGCCATTACATGGTCTGACCTACACCTGATGACATACTCCATATCATGCCTGACACACCAAATGCACCTTCACAACACACCCGCCCCAATGCCCATCCGCTAGCCATGGGACCTTCATCCTTGTGCCTCTGCTGCCTCTTCTCTAAACTGAGGAGGTCAGACTTGGACTCCTTTCATGAGCTGATACTCTACAAAATGTCCAGAAGAGTATTTCTTGCCTCCCCCCAGGGGAGCAGCAAAAGGTCAGAGGTTGTAGAGAAACAAACTGGGAAGGAATGGGAAGAAATGATCGTCTCCCCTTCTTTATAGGTAGCATGGGCCACCGCTGTGATGGTGGCTACCCCCCAGACAAGGGGGCTTCAGGCAGGGGATGGATGGCATGAGAACGAACACACACACACACACACACACACACACACACACACACACACACACACACACACCCCTATACAAATGCCTTGGAGAGCAAAATGAAACAGTCCTTGCCCCCAGGGGACTTACGAGTGGCTGTGATATCCACATGCCCCTAAGAACCACTGCACAGCCCCTCTTTTGTGATAAGGCAGGAAATTTGAAGGCAAGATGACATCAACGACGGAAGTGGCTTTGACTTGGTCTGAGTGGGCCACGTGTACCCCATTTTAGGAAGACATTTACAACATGGAAGGGAACCAGGCTTTGCACTCTGTGAGGAGAATGAGGTGAAAGGAAGTAATGTCACCTAAAGAGGAACTCAATCCTGTACCCAGGCCCCCTCTGGAGGGGCGGGGGTGGGGCTTATCACTCTGAGGCAGATACAAGCCTGGCTTGATTGGGGGGGGGGCGCTACCCTTCCCATAGAAGTCTTCCCGCAAAGGCCTGGAGCAGACACACTCACGGAAAGCCAAGTTTGGCTCCAGCTTAAAATCCAGGGCTCTAGGGTCCAGTGAGCTCCCAGGAAGTGGTGGCCTGTTCTCTGCACAGGGAGCCTAAAACCCATCCCTCTGCAACTGTTACCCTCCACTCTTCCTCCTACCCTGGGGGGGGGAGTCCCTGCTCCAGCAGGGATCAAATGCTGGTACAACACCAGAATGCAGTTATCACTTTCTCTTCAGAAGACTAACATCCCCAGGGCATCCTCAATTAAAGCTGAGACTAGTGGGACAGAGAGGCGGTCAACTGCACGGGCCTCAGGGGCCATCTTGTCACCCCAAGAATCTCTCCCAATCCTGCCTGTAAGTGCATCAGGGACATCCAAGATGCTCTGGGGTAGGTGGAGGAGGGGGAGGCGCTAGCAAGAAATAACTGGGGGCTCACGATACATTCAGGGGTCTCAGCAAGGAGAAATGTGGAGAACTCTTCGAATCGATGTCTAACACTCCATACAATAAACATGAAGGGGGTGGGAAATGGCCTCTGCCCTGATTCCGAGATGCCGCTCGCTGATCAGCTGGGTCATCAGCAGGTGTATCTGGGCTTGGCTTTGAAGATGCCAGAGATCTGGGATCAGAAGGGGAAAAGAGGAAGAGGCAAACCGGGTCTCAACTGGGAACAAGGACTGAGTATCAGTCGTTGGCAGGTAGGATTGAGGGGGGCTTTTTGAGCATGGGGGAGCTCTGGGTCTGTGTGTAAGTAGTGGGGAAGGAGCCAGTAGATTGTACGCTTCTTGAGGGTAGGGACTGTTTGGGTTTGCTTTCTTTGTCCTCCTGGAACTTATTTCCCCCCTTATTGCCTCGGAGGGGAGCAGGGTTCTGAGAGGCTAAGGTGGCTGCTAAGTGTTGGAACGAAGATTTGAACCCGGGCCTCGCCTGACTCCAAGACCACTATTCAATCTACCATGCCACTTTGCCATCCCCATACATTTGAAATGTGTCATCATCAACTTCTAGCCAATACAAGACACTGGAAGGTTGACCACTTGGCCAGCACCATGTCCTTCCCAGGGGTGGGGAGGTAGGGTGATCAGGGCAGGTAGGAGGGTGGCAAATGAAGGTGAAAGGGGGCTCCAGAGAGCACCAGGACCCTCTCACCCTTCCCCAAGACAGAAAGCATTCAGGAAGCTGGATGACTGGCTGCCATCCAGGCACCCCATGGCCAAAGAACACACTCCACCAATGTGTAGGTACAACTGTGAAAGGCATTAAGGGGAAAGGTAGAAAAAGAGAAAATATATAAATCTCCTGGAACCCAGGACCAAGGACACTGATGTCCAGTCCCAGCAACAGACTTTCCTGGACAGGATCTGCCCAAGACCTTTGAAATGGCCAAAGACCACAGAAGCTCTGAAGGCGCCCGGACTTTAGAACTCCCCCCCTGCCAGTCTCAGTCCCAGACCACTAAAGACACCTGGCTGCCAGCCCCAATTCATCAACACACAGGGCCTCAATGTGCAGGGCATTTTATATTCCTACTTATAGAAGGAGTAAGGGAGACTATTTAGTACAAAGAAGTCTATTAAGGCCAGCCAAGTAGAGTCTTCCACCAGGTGTTCTTGGCTGGGAGCGTTAAAGGCAGATGCTCAAACCCTTTTTTAAAAGCTGCCTCAAAGGTTATGTCCACTCAGAACACTCATGTAAGCTTTGAGAAGCCCCGGAATGAGCAACTTGCTGAGAGGTTGGAGAAGATGAAAGTTAAACTGGTTAAATTAAGTATCTCCTCTTTTACTCATCAGAGTTTTCCTAGATGCTTTTAAGGGGGGAAAAAAATCCAATTCAACCCAACAAATCTTTACTCAGTGCAAAATGCATCAAGTACTATACGATGCACAGTTCTAGCCCCAAATGGGGCCATATATGGATGTAACAAGAGGATCCTAATTAGGAAACCCTTCTAAAACGAGGTCATACCAATAAAGTGCTGCTTTGCAAACCTTAAAGCACCATATAAATGCTAGTAGTAGTAGCAGTAGTAGTAAAAATTGGCGTTTCATTGCATATGGTGTCCTAGGGAATCCTAGAGCTGGCACTCAAAATCAGAATCTCACAGCACCATGGGAGCACAGATTTAGAGATGGGGAAAAATCCTTCCCCTGGCATCACACTTAACTCTTCCATTGAGGAAGCTGATGCTTAGGGAGATCAAGTGACTAGTCCCAAGTCACACAAGGAATAAAGGTCAGAACTAGGATTTGAACTTCGGTCTTTTGACTCCAAATCAAGTCCGCCCTATGCCACCTCAGCTCAGTAAGTATGTATTAAGTATATGCTGTGTGGAGAGGACGGTGCTGAGAAAGACAGAGATTAGAAAAAAAATCTAGTCCTTGCCTCAAAGAGCTTACAGTCTAATGGGGGGAGGAGCAGGGGCAGAAGGTATGAACCCAGATCCCTATATTGTATAACAGAGGGGTCAAGTATGAGCAGCCTGAGCTAGATTAAAATGTAATTAGGAAATACATGACGCAATAGATCAAAAAGTAATAGAACATAGATAATACTGATGTGTGGTTTTCTAGTAGATATGCAGCCCTCGGCCCCATTTCTATTGAGTTAGAGAGGCACCCAAAAACTGCAAGGGCAGTCCCTGAGTTAGGGAGAAAAGCAGAACCAGCCAACGAGATTGAGAAAGGCATTATCGAGGAGGTGAGTCTGAGTTTTGAAGGATGGGTAGGAATTCATAGGTTAAAAGAGGACACCACAGATATATGAGACAGTGTGGGCACAGGTGCGAAAGCACAAGGATTGCTGAGATGGCAGGGAATACTCACAGGATGGCCCAATGAGATCCAAATGGGATCGGAGAGTCCGTCTTCATTCTCACTCCTTAGTTTAGAGATAAGGAAACCACCTCTCTGAGAGGAGGTACCCACCCAAGATCACACATGGAATCCATTCCGTAGCAAGGGTAGGAATTGATCTCAGGTGCCCCGACCCTAAACCCACTCCTCTCTCTCATCCCCCCAGCCACTGGAAAAGAAAACGGAGGAGATAGGAGGGACAGCCTTAACTCCAGGCAAAGGAGTCTACCCGTTATTCCACAAGCAAGAGAAAAAGCACCAGAGATTTCTTTTTTTTTTTTTAAGTGAGGCAATGAGGGTTAAGTGACTTGCCCAGGGTCACACAGCTAGTAAGTGTTAAGTGTCTGAGGCTGGATTTGAACTCAGGTCCTCCTGACTCCAGGGCCGATGCTCTATCCACTGCACCACCTAGCTGCCCCCAGAGATTTCTTAATAGAGCAGCATTGCCAGAAATGTGCTTTGGGAAGAGGAGGGTCTGAGAGCAGAGTGAGGCGGGGACCGGAGAGGGATAAGACAATATAGGGAGAAGAACTGTTAGGAGACACAAGTGATAATCCAAGCAGGAGATGCCAATGGCTTAGATTATGGTAGGAATGGAGTGGAAGAAGGCAACATGAGACAGTGAGACAGAGAGAGACAGAGACAGAGATAGAGACATAGAGAAAGAGAGAGACAGAGACAGTGATAAAGACAGAGAGAGAGAGAGTGAAGAGTGTGTGTGTGTGTGTGTGTGTGTGTGTGTGTGTGTGTGCAAGCTCATTTAGAGCCACAAACGTCATCTAAGGCTTATCAAGTTTAGGGAATTTGTACAAGGTCACACTATAGAGTGGAAAGAGCTTTAAGTCATAGCACCTGGGTTCAAATCCCAGGTCTGCCACATACTACCTGTGTGGCCTTGGACAATTCATTTTAACCTCCCTCTGCCTCAGTTTCCTCCCCTGTAAAATAAGGGGGTTGGATAAGATATCCTCTAAGGTCCCTTCAGCTCCAAACAGATGCTCTTCTGATGACTGTGTCCACAGTATTCCCAGGCACCTGCCACAGGTAGGTAGTAGAGGAAACAGAGCCTGGAAGATTCATTTAACACAAACACCTCCTCAGTCAGGCTGATGTGTCTGTTGGCTGGTGGGTGAAGCTCAAGCCACAGCCAGGCCTGTCAAATCCTACACAAAATCCTTGCATCTCACAGAGTTCTAGGAATGTTCACCTCTGAGAATACTGGGATATTTTACTGATGACCATTCCTGCCACAAGTGACAAAATGGGACTCGACAAGATGTCAGCCCCTTGAGGGCAGGGACTGCCTCTGGTCTGCACACCCCTGGCAGAGCGGCTGGCCGAAAGGAGGGGCGCCTCAGAAATGGTGGGTGAATGATTCAGTATTTGTTCTTTATCTCCAAAGAAGGCAAGGGCCTGGAGTCCATCCCCAGCACTTTTTTTTTTTTTTGGTGAGGCAATTGGGGTTAAGTGACTTGCCCAGGGTCACACAGCTAGTTAAGTATTAAGTATTTGAGGCTGGATTTGAACTCAGGTCCTCCTGAATCCAGGGCTGGTGCTCTATCCACTGCGCTATCTAGCTTCCCCTCCCAGCACCTTTTTAATGAAGGACCTACACCTACTATGTGCTGAGGAATCACATGCTTTCACTGTGTGATGACTGCTGTGGCTACTGCCACTACTACACTTTACAATTATTAACTCATTTGATCTTCACAACAAGTTTGGGAGATGGGTGTGGTTATCCCCACTTTAGATGAGGAAACTGAGGGAAACAGTAAGGAAGTGACTTGCCCAGGGTCACACAGCTGTTCTAAATTGTGGGACGAGATTAGGATGGAACACTATTGTGCTGTAAGAAATGATGAGCAGGATGCTATCAGAAAAACCTGGAAAGGTTTACAGGAGCTGATGCAAAGTGAAATAAATGTACTGTATACAAAGTAACAGCAATATTGTAAAATGATCTGCTGTGAATGACTTGGTTATCCAAGACAACTCTGAAGAACTTTTGAAGAATGCAATCCATCCACAGAGAAAGAACTGATGGTATCTGAATACATATTGAAGTATAATTTTTTTGTTAGTTCCTTTTTCTAAAGTTTTTTTTCCTGTTTTCTTTCACAACCTGATTAATGTGAAGATTTTTTGCATGACTACACGTGTATAACTCATTTTGAATTACTTGAGTTCTTAAGGGGGGAGTGGGGAGGAAGGGAGGAAGAGAATTTGGAACACAAAATTTTAAAAATCTCTGTTAAAATTTGTTTTTACATGTAACAGGGAAAAATTCTAAATAAATTAAAAAATAATTTTTTTAAGTGAGGCAATTGGGGTTAAGTGACTTGCCCAGGGTCACATAGCTAGTAAATGCTAAGTGTCTGAGGCCACATTTGAACTCAGGTCCTCCTGAATCCAGGGCCGGTGCTCTATCCACTGTGCGACCTAGCTGCCCCTAAAAAATAATTTTAAAAAAGATTTGGTTGTTCTTCAGAAAACAGGGAAAAGTGAAGGGATGGACTTCCAACCTTTTCTTAAAAAAAAGAAAAAGAAAATCCATGTTCTTTGAAGAGTAGGTGGTACAAATTATCACCAAGAGAGTTACACAGTTGGTATATGTCAGAGGCAGAATTTGAACCCAGGTCATAGCCTCCAAAGCTTACACCATGCTGCCTCCCAGAAAATAAATGGAGCAGGCAGCACTAACAGCTGGTTGCTTCTTCGTCAACAAGAGTTGGTTAATTGCTGGTCTCCTGCATCAGCCTTGGCCCTTGGGGGACACAGCTAGAAAGTATCTGAGGCTGGATTTGAACTCAGGTCTTCCTGACTCCAGGTCCAGCAGCTCTCTGCACTATAGTGTTACCTAGCTGCCCACTGGTGTCAGAGAACATGGGTTCAAATCTCCACTCTGACAATGACGGCCTGGGTGACTTGGGGCAAATCTCCCCCATTTCCAAGGCCACTGTCACAATCCCTGGAGAACACAGACAGGGCCAGGACAGAGCAATTCTCCATGGAATTCCAAGACACAGGGAAACTAGGTGGTTTGGAACTTCCAGTCTGTTTTTTCCTTCCTCTTTCCAATCCCCAGAATCAGGTTTAATCTAATTGTATCCTTAGTCTTAGAAGGAACTCAATTCATCCAGCATTTCTGGAGGCCTCAGCCTGTGGTGCATCAGAAACTGTGAGGAGCCAGCCACCTGCCCTCCAGGCCCTTATATTCCACCCCACTAAGCTGTAGCTCACCTGAGCTCAGTGCTGACCTGGCCATGGAGACCTAACTCCTTCCACAAACTGCACTCTCCTTTCATTCAGATACAGTCATAGAACTTGAGAGTTGGCAGAGTCCCCAGGGGGCTCCATCTCAGTCCATGCAAGAAAGGAATCCCAAGGACAACTGGATGGCACCCTGGAACCCGCTCATTTTACAGATAGAAACACTGAGGTCATCCATGGATTAGCCTCCCACTCCTGACTCCGTCACTGAGTTACCAGAGCCATGCTCCACTCACTGAAACTGGCAAGTCTAATTGGCTTAGAAATAAAGGATAAGCAGGGCACTGTGCCACTGGAAAAATCACCTTAATCTCTGCTGCTCATTAGTTCTTTAAAACACCTGATCTTACAGGTAGCAATTTGTTCTAGTTGGTAAAGAGCGTGTTGGCTGGGATCTGTGAGTTAAACTCAACACGGTAAAAACTTTATTCAACATATCTGGAAGGGGGGAGGGGAAGATGGAGGGAAGAAGAGGGGGGAAGAGGGAGAAGAGGGAGGGGAAGGGGGAAAGAGGGAGGAGAAGAAGGGAAGAGGGAGGAGAAGGGAAGAGGGAGAAGAGGGGAAGAGGGAGGAGAGAGAGGAGAGGGAGGGGAAGGGGGAAAGAGGGGGAGAAGAGGGAAAATGGAGAAGAGGAAAAATGGGGAAGAGGGAGGGGAAGAAGAGGGATACAGGTTTTCTCATGATCAGAATACAATGCACACTCCCATTCAGCTTTTCCACTACTTCCCAGTACTATGGAATATCTTCTGATGTGACTCTCAGGTTTTACCTGAGTGAACTGTTTAAAAAGATTAAATACTTCCTATGTGCCAAGCACTGTGCTTGGGTTTTTGTTTGCTTTTACACCCAATGTAAGCTCCTTGAGGGTAGGCACTATTTTTCCTGTCTGTTTGCCCTCAGAGCTTGGCTCAGGCCTGACACACCTAGACGATGAATGAATGCTCCTTACACCTTAAGAGTAATAGATTGCGAGCAGAAAGGATCCTCAGATTTGGTACCAAGTCAGTCACTTCTCTGCATCTCAATTTCCTCCTCTGGGAAGTGAAGGGGCTGGGGTGGGTAGCTGGCACCTAACTTCTCTTTTTAGCTTTAAATCTAGGATTCTATGAACTCCCCCCTTTCGGGGCTGAGGAAACAGATGGGGGGGCCTTGCCAAAGACCAGGTAGGCCTAAAGATGGGAAGCCCAAATTGGAAGCCAGGTCCTCTGGCCTCAAAACTCTCCAGCTCCCAAGGGCAAGCAGTCTCTGGGATTCGGGTCAGAGCTGGACCCCTGCGGTGCCTTCCCCTCTAAGCCTCCGGGATCCGAGTGACTTACTGACCGACCTCTTGGATTTTCCTTAGGGGGCTCAAGCAAAAGAATCGCTAAGGAGGTCAACTTTGGCACAAGGAGCTCTCTCATATTTCTGGCTTCCTCGGTCCAGCCGAGACAAAATAATCTGTATTTTTTTGTTTTTATTTCTTTCCCTCATTTAAAAAGTTTCTAAAACACCACACACATCTCACGAAAAAGCTTGCCAACAGTTCAAACATAAACTTTCTGGCGGTTTGATGAAATACTGTCACAAACGGCAACTATTCCATCGGAATCTCCCCCCCCCCTCCCCCCTTCATGTTGGGGCTTTGGTGTTTGGCCAGGCTCAGCCAAACGGCAACGTGGAAGCGCGCTAAGTCAACACTGGCTGGGCATTCAGAGCACTCCACACTGGGTCACTGTGCTCAAATGGGGCTCCCACCTTCCGCATCCCCCACCCGCCCACGGGCCCATAACGTAGTAACTGGGGAAAAACACATCCAAAGTCGGAAGGTAGGCAAGCGTGAGCCCGCAGGTCCGAGGGGCCCAGAGCCGCGCGGCCCCGCCCCAACCTCCTCTCCTCCTCCAAGCATCCCCAGGGGTCGCATACCAATCTCCGGAGCCCTCTCCTTACTCCTGCAGACCTTTTACAAATAATCGCTTTGGTCCTCCGGAACGCATCTGAGCTAGTTCGGTCCCTTTCCATTATTTCCCAATTTTTATCCTACCGATTACGATATAGTGTTTCACAGAGTGGGCAGGGTCAGGGACACCACCCGGGGTTAAGGAGGCATCTGGGAAATCTCTCCAGGACCCCAAAGCAACAAAACCTCTCCCACGCAATCTTAAGCAACAGTTGGGCCCGTGGGGAGGGTTCCCCTGAAATCAGAGACCGATCCCCTTCCTCCCAGCTCTAATCCACAGCTAGCAAGGGAAGTGCTCTAGGAGCGAGCCTTCCGATTGCGCAAGTTCCTACCCACGGACACGAACGCGCGCGGGCGAAAGTACAAACTGAGAAAAGCCCATCTGCATCAGTTGGAAAGGCTCGCTCGAGCCGAGGTCCCTGCGCAAAAGCGGGGAGGCATGGGGGGGGGGGGGCCGGGGCCATGTGTGCACTCGGGCTGCGAGCGCCCCGAGCAGCCTCACCTTCGCAGCCGCCACCGCCGCCGCCATCTCCATGCTCCTTAGAAGCCCGGGCCGGGCTCTGGCTGCGCGCCCCAGTCGCCGCCGCGCGACGTTCTAGAACGTCCGGGCCCGGGCGCACTGGCTACAAAGTAGCAAAGAGAGCCCGGACCGTCCGCCGACGTTCCAATGTGCAGCGCCAGCGGCGGGCGGGCTACGGCGCGGGCCGAAGAGCCATCGCACTCATCTCCCGGCCGTGGGGGGGAGACGCTCGAGAGGCCGCCCAACTCGGGCCGGCTCCGGCCAAGCCCCGAGCCCCGCGCGTGGCGCCCGGCCTCGCAGCCGTGGGCTTTTACGCTCGTCTGGGTCGGGGGCGCTAGGGAGGGGTCGCGGCCGCGCGCGGGCGGTGGCCGGCCGGGCCGAAGCAGCGGCCTCCCCCCTGTCGTGTGGGGCGGCAGTGGAGCGGTCCGATCGGCTTTCTGCGCGGGAGAAGTGCTAGGGGGACGTCCCGCTCAGCCCAGCTGACAGGCCTGCCTGCCTGCCCTGGGATTGCAGCCACCTGGGCCATGGGCCGGGGCTCGCCTCCTTCCCTGGGCATGCAGGATCCCGTGGCCTTCCCCGAAAGCACCATTGCACATGACCCCGTGGCCCCTGCCCACCGTCTCTGGTGGGCTTTTAGGGCTGCTCTGCACTTTAGCTCAGCTTTGCTTTAGGAAGGGGGCGCGTTCAAAGCTGCCTCCCCATTGCACGCCTAAGTGCCCAAGGCTTTGCAAGCCCAGCCAAGGCCGGAGCCCCAGCCTGGGCAAGGGCTCAGCTCTAGGACTTGGGCAATGCATGCACGTGGAAAGTCTCCCTTGTTTGTAACCTCCACTTTTGCAGAGCATGGCGCTTGGAAAAGCTCAGAATTAATCACGTGGAAATGTTCACCCTCTGTTCTTTCCTGAGTTACAAAGTTGGACTGCTGGCACCGCGGGCACCCAGTCCCAGGCTTGAATAGGGTTCATTGTTGAAGGAGCAAGTGGGAGGACCCAGCTCCGAATTTAATTTTCCCTCCAGTGGAAGCAAGCTTGAGTAGTATCAGAATAAAGTCTTGAGTTTAGTGACAAGATGACACTTTTACGCTTACTGTCATTGTCCCCACCCCCAAATAAACTTATCATAATGCAATTGAGTCCCAGCAATGAGGTCCCCAGCTGCCAATCTTGGCACAGTGGATAGAACACCACTGGATCTGCAGTTAGACTTCAGTAGAAATGACCTCCACAGAACCTGACCCTGCTGGACCCTAATGCCCCCATCTGTAAAAGGAGAGGATCTGAGATGCTGACAGGCTTCCCGAGAACTTTCCTCCCTTTTGGTGGGTAGCTAATTCAAGGACACCTCCCCACTCTTCACAGAAAAGGCATTTTACAGTCAAAGAAACTGAGGCTCAAAACTGGCAATATATAGTAAAAGTGAAACAAAAAACATACCCTTTAATTCTGAGTTCAAATCTGGCCTCGCCACTCACTAGCTGTGTGACCCTGGCCAAGTCATTTAACCTCTGTTGCCTCAGATCACTAACTTGCATAAATGAGGTTAATAATAGCACCTACTTTCCAGGGTTGTTGTGAGGATTAAATTAGGTAATATTTCAAAAGTGCTTTGTAAATCATGAAGTGCTCTATAGATGCTATTATTGTTGTTATTAATCCCATTTTAGTCATATTTCCTGAGAGTATATTTTTAAAAACAACCACAAAAGAGCCATAGGTACAAAGACTGTCAAAGCAGCTTTCTAGGCAATCATAATTGTACGCAAGCTAAATGTCTGATGATAGGGGAGGAGTCAGATAAATTGGAATACAGTCATGTAATAGAATCCTCTGGGCAAGTAAGATGAACAAGTATAAGGGACACAAAGCAATCTAATTATAAAGTTTTGCAAAGTGGTGAGGGAGCAGACCCAGAAGAGAGATCACACAAAATAAATGCTAGCCCCAAAGAGGAAAAGCTAAGGAGAGTGAATGAACAAATAGAGGGAAACTTGCTGGTACTGATTCTTAAGTTAAAATTATTTAATGTAGATAGAAATAGGTACTGGTCAGTTTTCTAATTGGTTGTATTGATGTACTTTTAATTAAAATATTATTTACATTTTTTTTTAAAGAGAAAGAAGTCGGAAACTTAGATTGTTTGTTACTGTCTTCTAATGAGGAGAGATGTCGGGCTCCTGGCAAAGTCAGTTCTTTTGAAATAACTCTGTAGAACTGTGCAAGTTGCTGGGTGTTAATTACTGGTCATTGCTGGAGGTCCAAGTGTTGTTTTTTTTAAAAGCAAACCTATGTGCGGACATTGCCCAAGGCCCCCAGCAGTTGCCTGATCAATCCCTCCGTAAGTCCCACTAACTGGGAAAGAATTTACCTCATTTTAAACTGAAACATTTAATGAGACCATTTTATTTGATGTTATTAAAAGTTCCATCCTGCCCTTTTTTAATGTTTGACTTTAACTGATCCAAATATCACAGCCAATGGGAAAGGACCAAGGAAAGAAAGTATGACTCAGTCTGTGTTCCGTGGGCAAAAAAAATAAAGCCTAGGAATCAAAGGAACCTCAGTGAAGGGCGGGTGGGGCCAGCTTTTTATGAAGATTTTTAAATTTTGTAAGCACAGACATGAAAGATGTTTTTGTCAAGGTATAGATTTTTCCCCTCTAGATGTGGCTGAGACGGCCGCTTGTCGGCGATGTTGTCGAGGCTATAACTGACCAGGTAGGGATGGGACTGGCCGGTCACTAAAGTGTCTGGCCTTTCTGAGACTTAAGTATTTTTAAAAGAATGAAACCTGGGGGCAGCTAGATGGCACAGTGTAAAAACAGCAGGGACATGCGTTTTTGAGAGCACAAATCCCCAGGCTGATTATTATGACTGATTTTTATGATTATTGTTATCACTGATTTTCTGAAGATTTGTAGAATCATAGAGCGAGAGCTGGGAAGGGCTAGTAGTGACCATTTACTCCAATCCCCTCATTTATCATCATTATTAATGACAATAATAATGATGGCTAGCTCTTATGTAGCATTTTATGATTTTCAAAGAATTGTCCATGTTACCTCCACTGAGGCCAAGGGATTTGTCTAGAGTGACCCAAGCAGGAAGTGGCAGTGCCAGGATTCAAACCTAGGCCCTCTGACCCTAAGCCCATTGCTCTGTCCATTCTACACTGCTTGGCTACAGCCAGAACCACCACCCCACCTCCCCCAAGCCAGCCTGGTACTGAGCCTCTCCTAGCTTTCCAGGGTTGGTCCTTAGGGGACAACCATCTCTTCTGTCCCCGGGGGCTTGTACTCAAAGACAGATCTAACCCAAGAAATCCACATATCATGGGAACAAGAAGAGACGCTTGGCATCCCTGTTGTCCTGTCTGCTGCTAGAGGTGGGCAGAGGATGCGGAATAAAACTACAGAGAGTGAGCCAAGCAACAGCTTATCCAAGTGCAAACAGCAGTCATCAATCTATGCAGTTGTTCTTCAAACATCAAATATCAAAGAATAATAGCAAGAGAGGGACTTGTTTCAGGACTGTTTTTTTGAGGGTTTTTTTTTTTTAATTTTAGTGAGGCAGTTGGGGTTAAGTGACTCGCCCAGGGTCACACAGCTAGTAAGTGTCAAGTGTCTGAGGTCAGATTTGAACTCAGGTCGTCCTGATTCCAGGGCTGGTGCTCTATCCACTGTGCCGCCTAGCTGCCCCACTCAGGACAGTTTTTAATTGAATTCCAAGTGAAAAGATGAACAAATAATAAGTTGGGGTGGGGAGAAGAAAAAGAGAAGAAGGAGGGGGAGGGGAGGGGGAAGGAAGAGGAGGAAGAGAAAGAGGAGGAGGGGGAAGGGGAAGGGGAGGAGGAGGAGGATGAAGGCAAAAAAGAAGAAATCATAAGCAAATAGGTGGGTATAGTGTATAGAGTACTGGACCTGGAGTGAGGAAGACCTGAGTTCAAATCCAGCCTCAGACACTTACTAGCTGGGCGAGTCACTTACCTGCTGTCTGCCTTAGTTTCCTCGTCTTTTAAATGAGGCAATGTCTGCACATAGGTTTGCTTTAAAAAAAAAAAAAAAACAACACTTGGACCTCCAGCAATGGCCAGCGCCTACCACCCAGGGTTGTTGTAAGGACCATATGAGATGACATTTGTAAAGTTCTTTGTAAACCTTAAAGATGAAGAAACCGAGGCTCTGTCGGTTTATAAGCATGTATTAAGTGTCTACTACATGCAGCCTAAGTGATGTGCCTAAGGGTATCCGGCTAGGATACCAACAGGAGGAGGGGATGGACCTAGTTTTTTACTCCAAAGCCAGCACCATTCTCTCTGCCTTTCCTTAGACTTGGAAGGGATTTAAAATGTCATCCAATATGTCCACCTCCCTTATTCATAAAGACACATTCTCTAAGTATTAGACATTGAAAAGGGACTTCAGTTTGGTCCCAAGAGATGGAGCCAAAAGCTGTGAGAGGGAGTTATAGAGCAGCAACATTGGGTCCAAAGTAGATTAAGCTGCCTTGGGAAGGAGCGAGTTCCCTATCATTGGAGGGCTGCTGGTAAAGCCCGGTTAGTATACTTGTATCAGATATGTGGTCAGTCTCTCTGCTGACCTCCAGTCTCACATCTCCAACTGTCTCTCAGACATCTCAAGCTGAATGCCCACTAGACATCAAACTCAACATGTGCAAAACAGAATGCAACACTGTCCCCTGAAACCCTGCCCCACCCTCCTACCTTCCCTATCACTGATGAGGGGACCGCCACCCTCCCAGTCTTTCAGACTTCCAACCTGAGGGTTGTTCAGGACTCCACACCATCTCTCACCCTCAGATCCAAAATGGCACCAAGGCCTGTCAAGTTCACCTTTGCAGCATCTCTCAAATATACCTCCTCTTCTTCTCTGACATAGCCACCACCCTGGTGCAGCCCCTCAACCCTTCCCCAACCATTCTTAATTCCAATTCTTCTCCCCTTTTCATTATCTCCTATTCATCTTGTATGTATAGCTTGTTCACACGTATTTATTTGCTGGTGGTCTCCCCCATCAGATGGTAAAGTCCTGGAGGACAGAAACTATCTTACCACTTTTTTTTTTATCCCCTGCACTTAGCACAGTTCTAGGCACAAGGGAGGCCTTCAATAAATGTGAATTGAAGGGGGCTCTTATTGAAGTGCAATGGATAAAGATTGAACCTGGAGTCAGGAATTCCGGAGTTCAAATCCAACCTTAGACATTCACTAGCCACGTGATCCTGGCCAAGTCACTTACCCTTCGTCTGCCTCAGTTTTCTTATTTATGAAGTAGGGATACTAATAGCATCTAACTCCAAGGGTTATTGTGAGGATCAAATGAGATAATGGTTGTAAAGTACTTTGCAAATGTTAACTACTTGTACACTAGTTAACACTAGTTATCATTATCAACAGCAGCAGCAGCAGTACTATCTTATCTTTCCCACTAGAATGTAAATTCCAGTCTGAGATTTGCATCCCCTTCGGATCTTGCCCATAGTTGACTTTGACTGACAGAGAAAATTTAAAACACCTATTTCTCTAGACCTTGGAAGGGCTTCTTGGAAATGTTTCCATCACCTCGGTCTCTGCTATTGATGGGCTCAGAAAAGACAGAGGAAAAGACTGGAGAGGGGAAGAGCTGCAGCCACAGCCTGTTACCAGCTCAGTTTTCCAAAGAAAATGGGGCTCTAGCAGATGTCTCTGTTGGAGACCACTGGTCGAGAAGGTGACCCGAGTCCATTCTGAAGGCTGTGGAGCAATTAGAGCAACTGGCAAGACTAAAGACAAAGAAAACAGGCATGATGAAGGTCAAAGGAATAGGGATTATTTAGTCTGAAGAAGGCTCAGGAGCGACTTAATAACTGTCTTTAATTAAATGAAAGGTTATTAAAGGAAAATTACTGACCAGCTGGAGTTTAAAAAAAAATCACTAGGGACAGAATAAAAGCAAGAGAGTTTCCTGTGAAGTAGGAGAAATTTAGTTTAAACACGAGGAAAAAACTTCCCGACAGATGGAAAGAAAGTTACAGAATCTTCTTCCATAGAGATTTCTTTTTCAGGAATAGTTTTGGATGATTTAAATACAGTCCGTCTCTTAGGAAGGCCCAAGCTGGCCCCAGATGACTCTTGGGGAGAATTAATTCATCAAAGACCAAAGTACATTTCGCATTACACACCTTTCATGCATTTGTAGCAATAGCTCATTTACATGACTTGACACACAAGGCACTTCATGTCTATAATTGAATTTCAGTCAGTAAGTACTCATTATTTTCTATTTTTGTTGACTGATCAATATCGCTGAATTTGATTCTCAACATCCCTGTATTGTAGGGACTATAGCTGTTATTAATGTCCCCATTTTTCAGATGAGGAAATGGAAGTTCATAAAAAGTAAGGGGTTTGCCTCCGTTCTCACAGCTTATATGCATAGCAGGATTCCAACCCAGATCTTAAGTGGCCCCAATTTCTGCACACCATCCAAGTTGTCCAAGTCCGTTCTGTATCAGCATTTCTGTGTACCCATCGGAGCTCTCCTGCTAGGGTGTCAGTATACAGAGGACAGGAACTGGGGTTCATAGCTCAATGGGCAGCTCCACTATGGAGGATGGATAGAAGGCCATGGACAAGAACTGGTTAAAAGAATCTGGTTAAAGAGAGGCTTCCGTCACCCTCATAATTCAGTAAGAGGAGCTAGAGTCACAGAGTGTCTCTTCATAGTGATGCAGGGAGTACTGACTGGAGTTCAGATCTTGCCTCAGACATTCCTGTGTGACTCTGGGCAAGTCCCTTAACTTTTCTCAGCTTCTTCATCTGGAAAATGAGAATAAAGAATAGCCCCGACCTCAGGGAGTTGTTGTAGGAATCAAGTGAGTAAATTGGACCTCGTTGGTCCTCAACAATTTTCTGACCTGTGAAACCAGGCGACTGGACAAGATTTAATGCAACAAGCATTTATTAAGTACCTACCATATACCAAGCACAGAGCTGGTTGAGGTGTGTACAAAGATGGAAGTGACGCAGTCCCTGCTCCCAAGGAACTTGCTTTCTAAGAGGGAGGATCATAGAGGGGTGAGGTAGCCAGAGAGGGCTTTGGGTCTGGGGAATCCCAGGGGGTCGCACTGTTTAGAAGCATTTGTTGTGTGGGTTGGATTCCTTTTCTGAGAGCACAGGGGTCAGGGCTGGGAAACGGGGCCGAGGCCATGAAGAGAAATCAGTGGAAAGGTTCAAGGAGAGGAAGATGCATTAAGGCAGTGACTGTTGAAGTCAAATCTATGCCCCGAGCCTGTCCAGCCTGACTGGGTCTTGGTGTTCATGATCAGGATCAGAGATCTGGAGTTTGAAGGGTCCTCGTGGGTCACATGATCCAACCCCGTCATATTACAGATGAGGAGACACCAGAACAGTGAAGCAACTCCCCAGGAACACAAAGTGGCTAAGTAGCAGAGCCAGGATTTGAACCCAGAGCCCTCTACACCCTACTCTCCCCTCTGTGTACATATGCTAACTCATGGTATGCATTTCCTCATCTACAAAGTGGATTCAGTGTTCTCCATGTTCTCTCCTCCTAGGGGGGACATTCAAAGGGGGAAGTTGGGCATCCCTAAAGCGACCATGTGGACATAACTCAGGAACCCCAGAATGGTCACTTCATCTGTCTCCCAGTTTCTCTGACAGTCAAATCACACTTGCCATGAGCAAGGTGTTGTGAGAATCAATGCAGCGATGTGATAAAGCATTTGGCCAGCCTTCCCTGGAAGAAGTTGTAGAGTTACAAAGATAATTAATTCAGCCCCACTCCAGATGCCTATACCAAATGCATAGTAAGTTGTTAATAATCAGGTCTGGGAGCATAAAAAATGATTTTTCTCCAAGCCCTGGAAATAGACGGAAATGAAAATGGATGAAATCAATAACCATACCTTTCTAAGAACTTGTATATTATAAAAGAAAAAGGTGATCTGTTTATAATTAGACACCAATATAAGCATCTAGTGTGAATGGACCAGAGAGCCACTGACAAGGACCAGCATGGAGGGTATTGTTGGAATCACAGTCGACATCTGTGGCATTCTAAGATGTACAGAACACCTTAAGTCATTTGGCCATCAAAGCAACTCTGAGAGCTATGTATTACAGGCATGTTAATTCCCATTTTAAAGATGGGGAAACAGTGTCAGAGAGGCTGAACTTTAGGTCACACCTCTACAGCCTTCTCTCTACTGTTTCATTGCCTCGGGGTTTTATATATTAACTATTCAAAAGCCCCAACATGTTACTCAGGACACCTAAACCTTAAGACAAAGGGAAACTCAGCCTAGATGTTGTCATTCCGTCCATCTCCCTGTGGTCATCCCTGGCATGCTGGAATACTCAGAGGAGACCTCCTTAAGCCATGGCAATTTGACTATTGGGCTGACTTCTCTGTACACCAGGGAGCTGAGGAAAGGAGGGAGAAGCACCTTCATGGAAACGGTGGCTGGACTTCTCTGAAGATCCCATTTGTTTCCCCCTCTCTTTAAAAAAAAAGTTATTGCTAAGGTTTAGGGTTTATATCACTTTAATTTCTCAACATATTCCTCCCCCCATCCCCTCCCAGAGGGCAGTGTCTGATAATTAAAAGTAAAAAGCAATCCTGCAAACCTGGCCAAAGCATCAGTGAAGCCAGACTCAGTATGTAGCATGGCACACCTGTAGTCACCCTCCTCTGTTAAGAAGGGAGGCAAGTACCTTTTTCTGTCTTTTCTTTGAAGCCAAGCCAGTTCACATAATAGGACCATGTTCAGTTTGGATGTTTGCCTTTCCTGAGGACACGGTTGATGACCTGCTTGGCTATAACCCCTCAGAGAAGCCCAGAGATCTACCGTATGGATCCACAGTTCTGTCATGAAATTCTATCATGTCAGGTTGGACTACACGGCCTATGAGAACCCTCCTAACTAGATCTCTGCTTCTCCTTATGAACATGAAAACCAGTTAGACTGGACAGAATCAAACCAGGAGAAAAAGAAACAAGGTCTGGGAAAAACTACACAGAGTGGGTGGGTCATTCCTAGACCAGGGTCCTCACAGGGTGTTCATACTAGGCAGTAAGTTCTTCTAGACATTGAAGATACCCACCTACTTTATTTGTTGTTGTTGTTGTTGTTTTTTGGGGGTTTTTGCAGGGCAATGAGGGTGAAGTGACTTGCCCAGGGTCACACAGCCATCAAGTGTCAAGTGTCTGAGGCCATATTTGAACTCAGGTCTTCCTGAATCCAGGGCCGGTGCTCTATCCACTGCGCCATCTGGCTGCCCCCCCCCCACACACACACACACCTACTTTATAACAAATTCTGGTGTAGACGACTGACTTCTGCAGAGAAGAAACAGACTTTGGCCAGGCTGAGCAGGACTAGAAAGAGACAAGGCAAGGACAAAGAAACCTTCTAATGCATCCCTGTCTGCTGTGGGAGAGTGGGGCACCCACTTTTAGTGGGGCACAAAAGAAGAGGGGAGGATTGTGGGGTATTGTATTGGGGTTTGGGTTTTGATTTTTCTGGCTTGTAGCTCAGGTGGCTTTGCTTTGAATCCTTCCAAGATCATCTTAAGTGTAGAGGAAGTGTTTTCATCTCTGTCTCTTTCTGTCTTTCTCCTTGTCTCTCTCCTTCAATCTTGTGGTTCCTTCTCTCTTCCTCCCCTGTCTTTGTATCTCTCTGGGGCTCTCTGTCTCTGTCTCTCTCTCCTCTTTCTCTCTCTTCCCTCCTCTCTCTGTCTCTCACCATTACTTCTCTCTTTCTCCTCTGTATATCTGCTTCTCTTCTCTGACTGTCTCTCCTTGTCCCTCCCTCCTGCCATTAGTCCTTTCTTTCTCCTTTGTCTCTGTCTTTGCATCTCTGCTTCTCTCCTCTCCGTCTCTCCCTATCTTTCACCTTTCTCTGTCTCATCCTCCTTCCTTTCCTCTCTCTTTCTCCTCTTTCCCATTTAACAGAATAACTTGATGAGGAGTAATGATTATACCTTCTAGAGCTCCGCTTGAAATCTCTCTTGCTTTACAGGGAGTCTTTTAAACGGGTGTTCCTACTTTCTTGCTGATCTTCCGCTTGTCTCTTCCCACAAATTCCTCACCAAACCCAGTGTTCTGTCATTGCCTTTCCTGTAGGTATTTACCAGCATCTCCAACCCAATGGCACACATCCCATGAGCCTTGCAGCTCAGCTTTATTTATTTCCCATAGACCTCTTTAGAGCTGTAACGTTCACAATGGCCCCTGACCTTGCTCACGCTTGGTACAGCACCACAGAATTTCTGACGGCATAAAATTCAAGGTCTACTCAATGAAACCATGTAATGAAACTGATGGCCATAAATTCTGCATTGGGCTCAGAAGGCCAGGAATCTCGGCCTGGGACGTTTCTGAAACATCCCTCTATATTGGAAAGAAATCATCTGCTGCAGACGAGCATATAGAACATCACCATGTGGGCACAGCCTGATCAGGCTGGCCTTTATATGGGAGAATGTGATCTCAATGTGACTTCTCCTGGATAAATTAAAACACGGAGATAGGAGATCTCAAGGCTGTCTTTCAAGAAAACAGAAAACTCATCTTTGCTTAGCTCCTCTATTCTGTTCCCTCCTCCATATTACAGGGGAAGCTTCCTTCCCCATCTCCTGCCAATGACATCTCTCCAGAATTGTCAAGTATTTCATCTACATTAGCCCACATGCTCCCACCCTTCTCAGAAGATGCTAGCTCACAGTAGATTTCTTTACCGAAGGAAAGTTTGAAATCACCTCCTTATTTTACAAATTCTCTGAGGATTTAGGAAATGTGAAGCCCCAAAATGATTTCTGTTGTACTGTCAAATATCTTTCCTCTAAGTAGAAAAAGTAAAATGGAAGAAACCAAGGTTTTCTTATAAACGTATATAAGTGTTCATGGGCCAGCCCTTTTATTGAGAGTGAGTCTCCCTTGGTACATACTCTGTTCTAGCTATCCCCCCCCCCCACCAATGAAAGTTACTGATTTGGAATTATGATGACTAAACTTGTCCCTAAAGGAGAGATAATAAAATGCAGCTTCCTACTTTTTCCAAAGAGGTGGGGGACCATGGGTATGAAACATTGCATTTGATGTCAAAATTGGTTGATGTGTTAGGTAGGTAGGTGGTTCAGTGGATAGAGTTCTGTACCTGTAGTCAGGAAGACCTGAGTTCATATCTGACCTTAGACACTCACTATCTGTATTACCCTGGGCAAGTCACTTTACCCTGTCTGTCTCAGTTTCCCCATCTGCAAAATGACCTGGAGAAGGAAATGGCAGATGTAGTAACTTTGCCAAGAAAGTGCCAAATGGGGTCACAAAGAGTTGGATACAACTGAAACGACTGAACAACCACCACAAGAGATGCCTCAAAAGTGAGTGTCAGGTCAGGGCGCTGTGCATTAGTCTCAGACAGCAGTCTAGTTGGCCTAATTTGGGGCTGGTTCTCACCAGTGACCACTACCCCTATCATTTGACCAGCTCAGGTCAGTTCTTTTCCACTATACAGAGGCCCCTGTTTCCACAAGAACTGGACACACCTGTTTGTGCAGGTTTTGAATAGATCATCCCCAAAATATAACATGTGATAGGCCAATTCTAGGTGGGCTCCCAGATACAATGATGGGGGTTCCCTTGAACCATGAGATATGTGTATCCTGCTGGTAGACAGCTGGAGATTCTGGAACACAGAGTTCTCACTCTGCAAGAAGCTCTCTGCCCTGAGAAGTAGGCATCCCATCTGATCGCTAGCACAGAGGAGTTCCTGATGCTGCTTTTCTGTGGGCCCAGAGCAACAAGGGAGGTAGTGGTTCTGCTGTCTGTTGTTATAGACCTACCACATTTGGAGTTTTGTGGTCCCTTCCGGGCACCACATTTAGGAAGGACATTGATAGGATAGAACCCTTCCTGAGGAGAGCAGACTGACTGGCAAAGGGCCTCGAGACCATGTTATGTGAGAATGGGTTCAGAGAACTGAGATGTTTAGCCTAAAGAAAACTTGGGGGGGGGGGCTTATGATCCCTGTTTTCAAGAATCTGAAAGACGGTCATGTGGAAGGGGAAACAGACTTGCTTGGCTTCAAAGAACAGAACAGTGAGTGGCTATTGAAAGGATCAGATTTCAGAAATGCTGCCTAACCATTCAAACTGACCCAGAGTTGGCATGAGGCTGTCTGTCAGGGTAGTGATGATCCCTTCCCTATAGATCAACAAGCAGAGGCTGGATGCGCATCTGCCAGGGATTTCAGAAACATTCCTGTTTAAGAACCAACTGGACTGGGGGACCTCTGAAATCTCTTTTACCTCAGAGCTTCTGGAATTCTATATGACCTTGAACTTCAAGGCTTAAAGCCATGGATCCAGAACATTCCACAACATGGATGGGGACTAGAGCTTCCTTAGTCAGGCACAGTAGCAAAGTCTCCTTTGGCTGTGACCAAAGGGGTGGTAGAAGTGAACTCTCTCACACTTAATTTTTGAGCCCAAGTAACTGCATCCCAAAGGTAATGGCTAGAATAGGAGCAATGGAGGGAGGAGGGAGCACAGGCATGGATGGGTAGCTTACAGTCTGCTAAGGCTCTAGTCATTTCAGAAACAACCCAATGATAAGCAGAAGATGTCTCTACAGAGAGTACCATAGATTGGCTCTCCTCCTCCTCTCCTCTTCCCTCCTTTTGGCAAGGAGGGAGGGAAGAACTAACTCCTCCCAGCCATAGATAGGCCTTTATGGTTCTTTTCTCCTCTGCCACCTCTTCCCCACACACAAGGCAGAGGGGGTTGGGAGCTTGGCTAAGCTGAATGCCAGCTCTCCTTCAGACTCCCTGGGGTTTGGGGACTTTATCAGCCACACCTGATTCCAACAATGGGGTCATTTTTCTCAAGGTAAACAGCGGCCCCAGATTCAGGTTAAAGTTCTTCCTGAGGAAGTTTATAGGATGTTAAAATAGGATATAGCAGCATATTGTTCCCCGGGTGCTACCTGCCCCCCCCCCCCATCTAGGAAGGAACCAGGAATGGTAAATGTCATGTGGGCCCACAGCATAAGGCTTCTCCATTTGTGCTCTGGGAACGTAATGAAAGACTTGCAGATGGAAGCCACCAAAACAGATCTTGTCTTTGTCTGGGGAAGCCAGAATTCCAGGCCTGTTGAAAAAGTGAGGAACAACTTGAAAGCAAAGAGAGCAGGGAGAAGGAGGTGCTTCACCAGCTGCCTGGCTGGGAGGCTGGGGGAAGCCCAGTCCCTTGGGGCTCATCTCCCATTCCGGGCTACTTCTTGAGATCTGCTTTTTAAACCTGGCCACCCTGGTGGATCTTGGGGAAACAACATAATTTTTTCTCTCTACCATCCACCCATCCAAGTGTGTCCCCAAATCCCTCTCATTTAAGCTTCCTGAGTTTGCCTAACCCTGACCTACTGCCTAAGCTGCATGAGAATTCCTTCTCTCCCCAGAACCGGAAGACTACACTGTCTCTTTGAAATATTAGTCAGCCTTCCCCAGGGTCCCTTGCAGCTGGTCGCTGGAGTTCTACTTTGCCTTCGGAGAGCTGTCTTTAATGAGCCCTACATAACAGGAGAATGACCTCAGCTCCAGATTTTCTTAGATGCCCCTCTCTCCCATGTGAAATGAGGCAGAATAATGGTACCCATCCTCAAAATCAACTGTGAAAGGGAAACGGTTAGAAAAGAGATTGGAAAAAAGCATGGCACCATGGAAGGATCCAGAAGAACTGACTTCACAGCCTTGCTCTATCATACCTACATGACCTTGGTAAAGTCATCTCACTACTGTGGGCCTCAGAAATGAGTGGGCTGGATTAGATTTCCTCGAAGATCCGTTTAGCCTGCCTCTACAATCCATCTAATTAGGGAAGATGCAGGGCTAGTGGTTATGGGACAATGAGCCCCTTTTAAAATCTGCAACAGTCTTTAGAATGTACCTTTTCTTCAATGAGAGAATATAGGCAGAGAACTCTGATCACGCACGCACACACACACACACACACACACACACACACAAATGCATGTATACATTTACCTCTGCAGTGAATTAGCAGCACAGAAATTGTTACAAAAATTACAGTTGTTACAAGCAATTGCGTTGTAAGTGTCTTGACAGCAGGGACTGTCTTTTGCCTCTTTGTATTAATCTAGAGTTTAGCACAGTGCCTAGCATTTAGTGGGTGCTTAATAAACACGGATTAACAATAAAATAACTTCATGATTTTACAATCCCATAATCCCAGAGAGTTGTGCTGACTTGTGTCGTAGGTATACATAAACAGTGTTACAATTTCTAATACTTCTCCCCTCAGGGTTACAAAACTCAGATTTCTTTACTGGGTGCGTGAGCCTATTTGTCTGTCCTCATTTGAGCAGTAACAATTGACAGGGAGCTTTCTGTAGACAATCTCATTTAGTCATATTTTTCTATGTGGTAGGAACTACAGTGATTGTTCTTCCCATTTTGTAGATAAGGAAACTGAAGCTCAAGCCCAAGTGACTTGCCCATGGATAGAGAGCAAGTAAGTGCCTTTGGCAGGATTTGAACACAATTTTTTCTGGCTCCAAGTTCAATCCTCTTGCGACCTCTGTGTTATCTGTACAAAGCCCAGGATGATATGAATAGGAAAAAGAAAGACGGTTCCTCCCCTCAGGCAAAGGTGGGAAGGTACCCAATGTGGAAGCAGGATGTCAAAGTCCCAGAAGTCCCAAAGTATGTGCTTTAACCCTCGGATCCTTTGACCAATCCCTGCCCTTGACAACAGAGCCTGCTTGCACGAAGGCATCTGGAAGGTATCTGGAAGAAGCGAGGGTAGAAGTACTTAAAAAAAAAAGATCAATATCTGAATATCTTATTCAGAGAATTCCAGATTTGTATCAGACTGGCCATCTAACTAATCCAAGCCAATTCTGAAATACAGTATAATGTTTGTGTTTTAATGAGGACAATAGAAAAATATCATTAACTCCTGATACCTGTGCCCATTTTCTCACTCCTATGAAATCCAGTGCACCCTGTGCCTGGAGGGGGTGGGACAGTGGGGAGGAGACAACATTCAAGGAATGAGACCTAGCGCAGTTTAGCTGGAACATAGAATAACCAAAGGGACGCAATGTACAATAAACCTTTCCAAAGCCTTAACGCTAAACTGAAAAGTTTACATTTTATATTAGCAGCAATAGGGAGCCTTTGAAGATTCTTGAGCTGGAGTGTGACCTAGGGCTCTAGGAAGATTATTGTAGCAGCAACTAACCTAAGACATTTTTTTTAGTCATGACACTTTTATGCTAAACAATGAGGTTTTTTGTTTATTAGCTCATAAAAAAGTGTCATGTAAACTCTTCAGTTTAGCATTAAGGCTTTGGAAAGCCTTGCATGTTGATTGATACACGGGGAGGACTGTTTCAGCACTGGGTTGGACTATTTGGACAGCTTAACTAGGTTGTTTATTCTAATCTGGAGAAGAAAGCTTGTATGTATCACATATGACTTGGTGTCATCACAATTCATTCTTTTTTTTTTTTTTTTTGGCGGGGCAATGGGGGTTAAGTGACTTGCCCAGGGTCACACAGCTAGTAAGTGTCAAGTGTCTGAGGCCGGATTTGAACTCAGGTACTCCTGAATCCAGGGCCTGTGCTTTATCCACTGTGCCACCTAGCCGCCCCCACAATTCATTCTTTATGTGTTTGGGCATGTGTGGTTTTCAGTTCGCTGAACTTCGTGGAAAACCAAGAGCCTGCTCTGTGCAAGGCTAGAACACAGAGTAAAAACCAACTGACTGACCACAGGCCCTGCCCTCCAGGGCCTTACATTCTACTTCCTTTTCCTCCCATTTGAGAATCAGGGATGTGTAGAGTGGGAAAGCAGCTGAGGTAATTTCATCCAAACCCTTCATTTTGTAGCGGAAGCTCAAAGGATTAAGTACGATCCCAGGTCACACAGCTAACTAGTGGCCATGCTAGAAGTGGACTCTAGCTGCCCCCAAGTCAATGTAGTGTCCTTGTCAGGACATCACCACAACCCACTGCCACCTCCCAAAATCAAGGATGTGACAGAATTGAAACCAGTCTTTGATATTTTGTAGCAATAAATAACCCCTTCACAATCACAGAATCATGGAATCTTAGGATTTCAGATTTGAAATTAGCCATCCCAAAATCCAACCCAGTGCTGAAACAGTCCTCCCTGTCTATCAATCAATCAACATGTATTAAATACTGGCACCAGGCTAAGCCCTATATATCCCTGACAAGTGGGCATCCATTGTTTCTAGCAGCAGCAACCCACCACCTCTCCTGGCAGTCCTTTGAATGGTTCTAATGTTAGAAAGTTCAGACCCAAACTTGACTCCACAGGGATATTCAGGCAGCAGGTGTTAGCCCTTCTTCTCAACCTACCCCCTCCAAGAGACCATCCATCCACTGTCAGCAATAACCACATCATGACCTCCTTTTTGGATGGCTCAGCTGGTAGAATTTAGAGTCCATTTACAAGGTGGCCACAACCCTTTATTTTTTGTGGCCAAGTTCAGATCATAAAAGGAAACATTTTTGCCTGATCCCTAGAAGCACTGTCCAGTTTGTAACTCCCAGTCCCTCCAAACAAGGACAGCTATGTCACTCCACAGGATTACATCCTAATACTCAACTCTGGCTTCAACTTCTGTCCCAGGGGCAGAAGCTGGGTCATGTTTTTTTTCAGAGTGTTTTTTTGTTTTGTTTTGTGTTTTTTTCTTTTTTTTTTTAATGCTGAGCTCATTAACTTGTGCTCAGCAACCAGGCCTGTAAAATCCTCTCATTTAATCTGCCTTCTCAACTGCCCCCAAAGAAAATAATGGGTTCTCTTTGCCGGATCTCTACTTCACAAAGGGCTGGTCTGTGCTTTGAGAATAAGAGAAGTGAGTGAAAAAAATGAAGAATACCATTAAGCAAATATTCTTGTTAACGGTGCTCTCCATGAGGCCTTGAACCGTTCGAGAGAAGGAATGGAGCTAATAAGGCACACAATTTGTCCCCCCAGGGATCCTCTTGTTCCATTTCATCCCCTTACTGCTAGTTACACCCTATGGTCCATTTAAAAATTTCTTTCCCTTCCTGGGCTTGACAGTTTTCAAATACTTGTGGCCAACGATCACATCGACCCACAAAGGAGCTTTGGAAATCTGGATTCTTCCCTCCGATATCGGCACCTCTGTCCCTGGGTTGTCTCAGAGCCCTGCTCTCACTCTCTCAAGTTTGGTGCTGTCAAGAGGACCTTTGTGAGAGATGGTAGCTGGGGCACATCCAGGCTCTCTCTGATGCTTTATCAATGGTTTTAAAAGCCCCCAAGTTTAGTTTTTTCTTAGAAGTGGATTTGGACAGACCCAGAAAATCAGAGCATTGCCCTAATCCTATTACTGCATGCATGACTCGTTTGGGCAACTGAAGAGTAAAATACTCACTCGTTTTCACAGTTTAGAGGTTCCATCTCAGGTTTGCATGTATGAAAATGAAGGAATGTCACAGGAGCATAGATTTAAGGCTAAGAGGGGCTATGGAAAGTCTGCCAGGACAATCTCTTCTTTTTACAGTTGAAGAAACAAGGCCCAGAGAGGGCAAGTGATTTGCTCAAGGTCACATTGGTAATGTGTTTCTCTCTCTCTCTCTCTCTCTCTCTCTCTCTCTCTCTCTCTCTCTCTCTCTCTCCTCCCTCTCTTTCTTTCTCCCTATCTCTCTCTACTTTCCCTCCCCACTTTAAAACATGATGGCCCACACTAAAATGAGGCATCAGGAGAGGGTTTTTAGAATAATTACTTGTAAAACTTTCCATGTGGCATTGCTACTTTTTCAGGGTTCACTCTCTCTTTCATCTTCATGTTTTGAAAGATTATTTCTGGATGAAGAGATTTTTTTTTCCAAAGGGAATCATATTTCTTTCCTTCTATCTCAGAATTCAACAACCTTCAGGCTCTAATTCAATGATCCTCTTGGCATGATTCAACCAACATTAAGCACCTATTATGTGTAAGGCACAGTTCTAGCCACTGGGGATACAAAGACAAAAATGAATCATGCAAGCCTTCTAGGAATTTGTATTCTACTGGGGAACTACAACCTGTGTACAGATAAGTAATTGATCAATCAATCAACAAGCATTGACTAAGTGGTTACAATGTCCCAGGCGCTATGTGGAGGAAAACAAAGGCAAAAACAGTCCAACCTTTTAGGAAGGTTACAGTCTGACCAGGGGAGATAATAAGTACATATACAAGTATGTACAAAGAAAATGAAAGATAATTTTCAGGTGGGAGTGATCAGGCATGGCCCCCATAGGGGGAGATAGCACCTATGCTGTGCATTGAGGGATAGTCTGAGATAGAGGTGAGGGGGGGTGGTGCACTTCAGGCATCAGCAATGGCCAGTGCAAAAGCACGGAGGTAGAACAATAGTAGGAAAGCATGGAAGATACTGTCTAATCTTGGGTTTTGATACTAATAAATACCCCAGCTCTGGTGACTAGCTTCCATTAAATGTGTTGCTTGGCCAGACTTTTAGGCTTAATTCGAGGCTTCCCAATTTAAGTGGGCCAGCCTTAAAGTGAACCTGTACTATCATCCCTCAGGCAGGTCTGCACAAGCAGGCACCATGTTGTTTCTGTAGGAACGTATTTGTGGCCCCAGCTAGAGCCTCCCCCTCCAGAGCCACTTGATCTATTTCATATGTACAGTACCTTGTGCACACCTATTTAGGAACAAGCCGTTGCCCCTATTAGAATGTAAGCTCCTTGGGCAGCTAGGTGGTGAAGTGGAGAAAGCACCAGCCCTGGAGTCAGGAGGACCTGAGTTCAAATCCGGCCTCAGACACTTGATAGTTACTAGCTGTGTGACCCTGGGCAAGTCACTTAAACCTCATTGCCCTGCAAAAAAAAAGAAAGAAAAAAGAATGTCAGCTCCTTGAGAGCAGTCACTCTTTTGGCTTTTTCTTTGTAACCCTGGCACTTGGCACAGAGCAATTGTTTAACAAATGCTTGTCGATTTATTGTCAGTGCATGGAGGGAATGGCCAGAAGTGATTTGTAGATATTCCCAGGAAGCATTGCTGAGAACTCCATCCAGTCCTGGTGAGGGCCACGACTTCTATCAAACCAAATCAAAGCTCCAACACTTCCCAGGGTCAAACACTTTGTCCCAATGCTCAGCTTCTATCACTGATGAGTGCCCAAAACAGGCTTATTTCTTCCTAAACAAGGCAAGTGCTGATGGGAGACAGGAAAGAAAAGGAGGGACAGAGAGAGTCATCAGAAGGTCAGGAGATAGGTAATACCTATGGTCAGGAAGTGCAGATCTCACATGAGTTCCCCAAAATAAACATCTACTCCTTAGATTGTGGTAACTGAATTGAAAGCTCTGGTTATTTGGTAGTCAATGAATGTGTATACATTTATTGCTTTTAATTAATTAATACAATTACTTACATACTATTTAATCTATGCCAAGAAAATCAAATCAATGCCTAGAGGATTTTCACCAATATCGTTCACTTCTCCTTTGGATTTGCAAAATTAGCCGAGTAAGGCTGTTTAAAATTTACAGTAATTCATTCAGGCCAATTTCACCGATTCCAGAAGTCTCCTAGCTTGAATTTTCACATTAATCCTACCCAGAATTCAGGTTTATCTTTGAACTAAATTCTGTCCTTGGCAACACACCACCCCTCCCCATGCCCACCTCATGGGCACCTCCTGCTCCACCACCAACGATAACGTAAACAATGACAATAATAACGGACATTTGTATAGCACATTATAACTTCCATAATACAAGTAGAGATCCAGCTTGGACCCCGCTCTCCAGCACACCCCAAATAACCAATTAGTTGGCCAAGTCTTGGCATTTCTCCCTCCACAGCTCTTGAAGCTGCCCCTTTCTCTCCGTTCACATAGCTGATTTAAGTTCTCATTGCCTCTCATCTGGAATACAGCAGCAGCCTCCTGGTCAGCCTCCATGCCTCTAGGCCCTTCCTTTTCTCATCTATCCTCCACAAAGAAGCCAGAACCATGTTCCTGAAAAACACTTCTGACCATGTCACTATCACTCCCTGTTGCTTCAAGGATCCTATATGACCTCTTCTGTTTGCTGCAGAAAATCCTTTATAATCTAGTTCTCGCTTATTTTCCCCAATATTGTCATTCATTCTTCTTATCCCCTGGCCCAAACTGGCATCCCCCCATCTGGTAGTGCCTTCCCTCCAAATAGTAGTAATAATAAAACGAAAGTTTGAGTGATTTTTTTGGGGGGGGGAAGACACAGTCTCCCACATCCGGCACAGATGGAGTCCAGGGGCAGGTGAGCTCAGCTTTAGAGAATGCATATGACAAAGGGTTAACTCGCAGCTGGAGATGAGTTCAACCCCATTCTCAAACTTAGAGTTTCCTTCTCCAGGAATTCACAGGCCCAGGGAAGTAAGATGAAATCACAGGCTGAATCCTTATCTCCACCCCTCTATATGTATGTAGGGAAAGGAAGCTAGTCAACCCTGCCTCATTTAACAGGCCAATCCTCCCATGAAATCTACATTTCCCAAGGGCAGGAGCTATCTTAGCTTCCTCTGGATACCCATAGCTCATCTAGTACACAACAGGTGCTTAATAAATATATACTGATTAAATGATTATATAACTTGGGATGAGTCATTTCAACCTCCCTGGATTTCAGTTTAGAACAGCTAGGCAGCACAGTGAATAGAGCACTAGCCCCGAAATTGAGAGGACCTGAGTTCAAATCTCATCTCAGACACTTACTAGCTAGCTGTGTGATCCTGGGCAAGTCACTTATCCCCAATTGTCAAACATCTGGGGCCATTTCCAGTCGTCCTGATGTATACCTTGCCACTGGACCCAGATGGCTCTGGAGGAGAGAATGAAGTTGGTGACCCTGCACAGTCCTCCTCTACTTCAATTCACTGTGAGTCATGACATCAGCCTTATGTCATGGTCTTCATCATGTCAAGTGAAAAGGTAGGGCCAGAAGATATCTAACATTCTGCTGGCTCTGAATTTATGCCCAAGAGGGGCAGCTGGCTGGCATGATGGATAGAATGCTAACTTGTAAGACCTGAGTTCAAAGCCAGTCTCAGACTAGCTGTGTGACCCTAGACAAGTCACATAACCCTGTTTGCCTCAGTTTCCTTATCTGTAAAATGAGCTGGAGAAGGACATGGGAAAACCATTCCAGTATCTTTGCCAAGAAAACCCCAAATGAACATCAACAACCACCCAGAGGAGGAAAAGAGACTCAGCAAGGTAAAGATTTGCCCTGAGTGTTGCTGTTCAAACACTGGGCTAAACTTCACGAAATAATCAGGACACACCAGTTTAGCTGAGAGTCAGGGCAGCTTTGTGGGAGAAAGAGTTGGATAGTAGGTGAAGGCCCAATTCAGAGTGAAAATAATTTGACAGAAAATTGTTTATTGATTTATAAAAGCTGTGGGGCTGTAGGCACGGCTCACCACATGTAATGTTGAACTTGGTTAACATGTTGTCTAGTTGGGGAGAACAGGTTTTTCCTCTTTTGTCTTGTTATTAAAAGGGATGATCTCTGAGAGGGGGAGAGAGGAGGAATGTGTTGGGAAATGAAGGGGGTGTCAAGCCAGTAGATAGTAAGCAGCAGCTGCTTAGAAGTTCAGTCCTGAATATGACTGTAACTGCTCCTGTTCAGCTCTTCCCCAGTTCTTGTACAGCAACGCTGTTCTTTGGTCACTCACTGCACATCCACGGAGAGATGACATCTAGCCCAGAGAGCGGTGTGGTGGGCACGGAGGTCCTCCCACTAAGTGCCCTTTAGCTTTCTGAGCCTGGTTTGTCCAAGGCTGCACCAGCAGAGGGTGAAGCCCGACAGCCTTGCTAAGCTCCTCAGAGCCGGCCAGCAGCAGGCTACCTACCTCTTGTTTAAGGGCCAGCTCTAAGAGACTCCTCATCCCAAGGGTGCTCCCCCCCCAGTGATGGATGCTCCAGCCCTAGTGGCTCAGAGAGCCCAGATGCTGATCTTCCTGCCTTCTCCAGGGCCTTGCTTCTCCCTCATTCCTTCCCTGTGGATTTTCCCTTGGTGGCACCTTGCTCTCTGTCTCAACTCTGACAGAACAAAGACATTTCCCTGAGCAGACTAGCTTCTTGAACCCCAGCTGGCTGTCACCACCACGCCACTGTCCCCTTCTTTACCTCATCTCTCAGCCTCTTGGAATCAGGCTTCCTTCCTTCTTTTACTGCAATTGCACTTTCCAAGGTGACCAATCACCTAGAATGAACTGGGGCTCAACCAGTGAACTGGTTAAAGCCTCTGTTTTTCCAGGGAGATTTTCATCTTTTGGCCTCCAAGACTCTCTGGAGAGTTTTCAGGCTCCGTGATCTCACTGTCCTCTCCTTCTCTCTCTTCTTTGCTATGCCTAATCCTGTCCCCTCTGAGGGGACAATCCCTAGGGCCTGGTGCTCTGTCTTCTTCTCTGTCCCTTGGAAATAGCTTCAGCCATCACTTTAGCCCTGGCCTTGACCCTCACCCTAAGCTCCACACCCATATATCTATTGCCTGTGGGACATCTCCACCCAGGTGACCTTAGCACCACAAATTCAACCTGGCCCAAAGAGGATCCACCATGGAGGAGGAGGAGGAAGAGGAGGAGGGGGGAGATCAGCAGCAGCAGCAGCAGTAGTAGTAACCATTTGTTAAATGCTGACAATGTACCAGGCACTGTAAGAGGTGCTGGGGAATTCAAAACAAAAAAAGGAAAAGACAGTTCCTGCCCTCGCTCTACTTCACCATCTGATGGAGGAGACAACAAGCAAACAAGTAGGTACCAACAAGCTATCTACCTAAGAGAGAAAAGGGAGTAGAATTAAAAGGGGTTGAGGAAGGTTTCCTGAAGAAGGTGGGAGCCAGGAGGCAGAGATCAGGAGGGAGGGAACTCCAGGCTTCAGGCACAGCCAGAGAAAACACCTGGAGGCTGGAGATGGAGTCTTTTGTTCAAGGACTAGGAAGGAGTCCGGTGGCACTGGATGACAGAGTCCTTGGGTGGGGGTATAAGACCAGAAAGGGAGGGGGAGCCAGGCTATGAAGGACTTTGAAGGTCAAAGAGAGCACTTAGGTTTGCTTCTGTATCTTTTCCCACCAATTATTTCTCCATCCCTATTTCTGTTGACACCATTTTCCTTCTGTTTCCTAGGCTCAAAACCTCAAATACTGAATAAAAGAGAAAAGTAACAACGTTGTACAGAAAAATTAAAAGAACAAAACGCTACTTATTTGTAGCAAGTCATTTTGATGCCTCTTCCCTCCTCTCCTCCACCCATCTAGTTCTTAAAATCTACAAATTCACATAAACTTTCACTGTTTCTCATCCTCAGGAAATGGCAACCTCATTTTGGTATTGAAATAATCCAACATATCTTCCCTCTTCTTCTCTTCTCCCTCAAATTCACCTTACACACAACTGGCAGCTTAACTTTGATGAGGCACATCACCCTACTGCTCGAAAACCTTCAATGGTTCCCCAGTACCTCTGGCCCAAAGCTCATTTTCCCCAGGCTGGCATCCAAGACTCCTCCCAATTGGGCTGAACCCACCTTTACAGCTTTCTGTCTTACTAGAATAGATCCTACTGAGTCCTTCCTGTGCCTCAGGCCTGGGGAAGGGCCCTTCAATGCTCCTCCCTCCAGTGACCCTCCCTCTCTCTGCTCTGGGCATTTCCTCCAGCTGTCCTCCATGCCTAGAACACTCCCCCGTCACTCCTCCTGCGCCTCCTTTAAATCTGTTTGTGTATCATCTCCTCCATTAGATTGTGAGCTCCGTGAGGGCAGGGACTGGCTTTTACCTCTTTTTGTGTCCCCGGCACTTGGACCATGTCTAGCACGCAGATGCTGTGTGACCATGAACAAGCCATTCAAACCTCTCTGAGCCCTGTTTCTTCACCTACGGTGATCTCAGCAGTCCCTTCCAGCCCTTGAGCTTTGATCCTGTGATTCAAATGGGGGCAGAGAGAACATACCCCTTGAAAACAGGAATGAGACAAGCAGGCTCCCTGTTGCTATGCCCTTTTTTTTAATACAATACTAGAAATCTTGGCAAGAAATCACTGCAAAGAATAAATAAAAGGCATAAATATGGGGAAAGACATAAAAATCTCAATTTTTGCAGGCGACATAATTGTATACTTAGAAGTTCTAAGAAAATCAACCAGACAAAATTTACTAGCAGCAATCAATGAGGTCAGCAAAGTTGCCGGCTGGGAGAGAAATCAATGGTGTTGTTGGGTGTTGGTGACACCCAGCAAAAAAAAAGAATGAAACAATATCCCAGGCAAATTAGCAACAAAAACATCCAACACTTGGGCATTAATTTAATCCAGGGCACAAGAGATTTATTCAAAGGAAATGATAAAGTCCTAATGGGAGAAATAAAGGCAACCATGAATAAATGGAGAGATAGACCTTGTCTTGGCTGGGAAAACTAAATAGAGTCAAGATGATAATACTCCCTAAATTTATAGAGAGAGATTTAATGTCGTACCAATTAAAGTTCCCCACAGGATATTTCACAGACCTTTACAAGATGATGGTGAAATTCATCCGGAAGAATAAGCAAGCCAAGACACCAAAGAAAAGACTCTTTTTAATAGGTTAATATTTCAAAGATCTCTAATTTCATCAGTGGGAGGACTCCCTCTGCCAAGACAGCTGGCAAGCCTTCCAGTGCCTGAGTAGACAGCCCTCTAGAAGTGACTGAGGCCAAAATATTCCTCACTGCCACCAGACTGGGGATGAGGCATCAAGGCACCCGCTCTGCAGGCAGAGGAACTCAACTCCAATGCCACCCAAAAGCTCATTCCCTGGATGACCTCGGACCTCAGTTTTCTCCTCTGTAAAATGAGGGTATTGGGCTAAGTGGTCCCCAAGACCCCTGCCCATTCTGGATCTGGGGTTCTAGGGTGTTAGTCCTTGGCTGGCTCTACTTCTGACTTTCTAGACTTTGCCACCATGATGCCTCAGCTACTCTCTCACTCACTTCGGGACTTTCCTCAGCGCCTGGGACCTCTTCCCCCTGGGACATATACTTGACTGAAGCCTTGTCACTCTGGAACATCCCCACTTTCATAGGTGAGTTCCTCCCAGGGAGGGGGCCTAGGCCAACCAACATTCACTTCCTTCCTGGCTCTGCTTTTGACATAGTTTATAAAGGTCTTGCCTTAGAGCCTCTTGGAATGTAACTAGGCTGGCCTGAAGACAACAGGATCTTCCCATGGGTTTATATTTGTAGTCTTTTATGCTTAGAAGTGCCTAGTAGAACATAGGCTGGTTTCACCAGCAAAATCTCAAAGAATCCAGCATCCTCTCCATGCCACAAAGGCTTCAGAAGAGCACTTTGGTTCTTTTCAATGAAGTTCTAAAAATAAATAAATGTGTTATGGAGCAATGAGATCAAAACCATGTAGTATTGGGTTAAAAGGAGAAAAGAAGAGAAATGCATTGTAATAGGAAAAAGAGTCAAGCTTCTATGAAGACTACATGACAAACAGAGGTAAGAACATTGGGGAAAGGAATGAATGTCATTGGGTGAGTTTGGCACCAGAGACTCAAAGTCAAGAAGAAGAAATTCTGAAAACAAGCAAGAATGATAATGATGCCCAAAGGGAAGGATGTGACTACATGGGGGCATTCCTGGAGCATCTTGGGGTATACTTAAAGGCATCGATGGCTGATGAAATCAACAGCAGATGGTAAATGAGTTTAATAGAGAGCAATGTCAGGGCCACCAAATCCCAGAATACCATGAGGAAAATGCTAATGGCCAAGGGGAGCAAAAAGGTTTGTTTGGTTCTCAGCTAAGTTGAAGACAAGAAGATGGGTGATGATGAGAAAGCTTAACTCCTAAACTTGGGTTGTTTTTGTTTTCTCTTCCAAGGAGATGGTGAGGAAGACAAAAAATGGTTCATTGGGCCTGGAAACATACAATAAGTGGAGCAGTCTTCAGCTAGCATCTGGCTGCTCTCAAAGGGTTCAAGTCACCCACTGGAAGAAGTATATATCGCACTGTGTTGAAGGAACTGGCAGACTTGATTTCTGAGGTAGTCTTACTGAATGCTGAAAGATCATGGAGAACAGGAGAGATTCATCACAACAGGAGAAACATAGATTTCATCCCAAAGTTCAAAAGAGTTTACATACATCAAGGTAGAGGACAGTGAACTTAATTCCTGGCAAAATTCAAGGGATGGTTTGAGAGCATTTAGAAAGGAAAGCAGCAATAACTGAGAGCCATTGTGGATTTGTTGAGAACAGGGCATGTCAAAGTGACCTCCTCATTGACTTTTTTTGACAAAGTAATTAGAGTAGGAGGTTATGGGAACATTCGGGAGATTTTTTTTTATTACAATTTTCAAGGAAGCATCTGTCATTCTTGTAAACAAAGATGTGGGCTAGACAAGATTACATTTGGGTGTAATTTGGAAAGGACTGAATTATTGGATCCAGAGAGCAATCATTAACATGTCCATTTCAATTTGGAGGGTAGTCTCCAGGGGGGTGCCTTAGGGAGACTATCCTCGCCCCCCAGGCAGCTCAATTTAGATGAACACATGGCTAGCATGGGCAGGAGATTGGCAGATGACATGAAACTCAGGGGGACAAAGAACACAGAGTGACAAGTCAGCCTTTGGAAAAGTCTCAGCAGGCTAGAAGAAGGAGAAACTGGCTGATAATGAGCTTCACAAATACAGGAGGAGAGTTGTGGTGAAAGACCAGTTTGTCTGAAGATGAGCTCATTTTTTATCTTTCTCCCAAGCCTTCCCTCCTCCTCTGCCCTAATACTGTGGAAGACAACACCAAACTAGAGGGGGTTTTAGAGCATCAGACTCCTTGCATTACTTTAAAAGATGAATAGCATCCAGGGTCCTCTGCCCAGGTTACACCCTGTCTAAAGAAATGTCCTCAAGGCCAAATTTTACGGAGAAAACTGATGAGCTAGATTGTATCCAGAATGGAGATCTTGTAATACCAGTACCAATTAGTAATAATAGCTAACATTTAGATAGCATTTTAAGGTCTACAAAGCGCTTGTTATCTCATTTAATCTTCACACCCACCATGTAAGATAGGTGCTATATCTTCATTTTATAAATGAGTGAGAAAACTGAGGCAGACAGGTTAAATGACTTGCCCAGGATGACAAACCTAGTGTTTGATCAGAATTTGAACTCAGATCTCCCTGACTCCAAGCTTAACAAGGCCAGTTTAAGTAAGAGAAGAGGACTTTGTAGAGAGATGGCAGTGGCTACCTTCAAGTGTTTGGTGGAAAGGCATATGGAAGATGGGTTTGGTCCCCAGAGGGTAGAGCTGGAAAGATTGGGTGGAAATTGCAGAGACAGATTTAGGCTCAATATAAAGGAAAAAAAAAACTTCGTAGTAATTAGGAACCTTGGTTATCTTAGAAGATAGTGAGGTCCCATCCCTGGAGGTGCTAAAGCAGAGTCTGGTTGGCCACTTGTGGGGCATTCTTTGTGTGTGTGTGTGTGTGTGGGGGGCAATTGGGGTTAAGTGACTTGCCCAGGGTCACACAGCTAGTAAATGTTAAGTGTCTGAGGCCGGATTTGAACTCAGGTCCTCCTGACTTCAGGGCCAGTACTCTATCCACTGCGCCACCTAGCTGCCCCTTGTGGGGCATTCATGTGCAGATTGGATCAGGAGACGCAGAAACTTTTTCATCTCTGAGGTTCACAGGAGTAGAGCTGGAGAGGCCCTCAAGGGCCAGCCAATCTGGCTCCTTCTTTTACAGATGAGGAAAAGGAGTGTCAAGGAAATGAAGTAAGCAGCAGAGTCAGCATTCAAACCCAGGCCCCTGGATTTCAAATCCAGTGAGCCATACTTCATTCATTGGGCATAAATCTTCACTCACTGGCCTGAGAAGACAATCTCCTCTCAGGTGCTCAGGTCTTTTGACTGGAAGATTATCTGTCCATCATCTAGCTTTAAGCAGGAGGTGAAAATCCCTGTCCTCCAAAACTTAATATGTGAAAGAGATGATGTTTTTTTGTTGCAAGAGTGCCACCTAATGGAATGACTCCAGAAATGGCCCAACACTCAACCTGGGATCTTTGACCAAAGCTCCAACAATGTGATGTGTTGGGATGACGAGCCCTCATCATCTTTACGGTACCCCATGGACAGACTTTGCACCAAAAAAATTCCTGACTACATGTTTTTCACTACAAACGGATTTCTGTGAGGCAAACACCCATAGTCAGCATTGCGCCACTGATGAAATAAAAAACCCAGAATGCTGAAGCACCTGCAGGGAAAGCCAGCAAGCACTCTTAATTACTTTTAAGCCAGACCAAATCACTTCATCTCCCCAGACCTCAGTTTCTCCATCTTACAGATGGGGAGGAGGATAAAAAAGCCCCTGAGGTTTCTTTCAGGTCTCAGTGCCAAGGTCCTGGGCATAGAAGTATTTTTTTTTTTTTAATGATCACAAAGAAGTTGCCTCTACACGCTCCAGCTGACTACCAGAAGAGAAAGGTCTCGGGCGGTCAAGCTAAGGAAGAGAGTCAAGGAATAGAATCAGTCAGGACAAGCAGTTCTCTGTTTCCAGGTTTCTGTTGCTTGGCCCTTTTTATTGCCTTCCCACTCACTGCATGGATTTCATAATAGGAGCCTAAGACCCCAGATTCCTAGATTAGAGATGAAGGGGGCCCAGATGCCTCTGCTTGATGCCAGAAAGCATCTTCTTCTTTTCTCTGTTTGTCAGGCTGGTGAAGCCTGGGGACTTCTCAGGAAATCACTTTTAAATAAATGCATGAAACACATAGGATGACCAAGGAAATCAGTTATACTGATTAAAAAATTTATCAAAGTGACCAAAATTTATCAATTTTTCAAAAAAAAAATTTTTTTTTAGTAAGGCAATTGGGTTTAAGTGACTTGCCCAGGGTCACACAGCTAGTTAGTGTTAAGTGTCTGAGGCCAGATTGGAACTCAGGTACTCCTGACTCCAGGGCTGGTGCTCTATCCACTGCGCCACCTAGCTGTCCCCCCCAAAAAATTTAAAGTTCACACGAAACGAGGTTAAGAAGCCCTCATTCTAGCCCTCATTTTGTAGATGAGGGATCTGAGGCCTGGGGAAGTTGATGTGATTTCTCAGGGTGCTGAGGAATGAGAGGCAGAGTTGGGATCCAGACCCAGGAGTCCCAAAGGCCACACTGTTCTCAGCTCTGGGTGCCCCATATCTTGAAATGCCAGTAACTTGTAGGTGTAGTGGTGAGCTGAGGAGGGAAGGGAGGTGGGTGAGCCTCCAAGTGGTGCTGAAATGCAATGATCCCAACCCATCAGGGGTTGGTCCCTGGTCTAATCCACTCTAAGGCAGAGAGTAGGCTTACTTGTCCACCCCCTAGCCCCTCACTGTGTGATTGCTCTTCCTCTTCCATGCTACCCCTGATGTTGGGAAAGAAGGGCAGGGTGAAAGGTCAAGGAAAAGAAAGAGCAGCCCAGGTTCAACCCAGGTCCTTCCATTCTCCTATCCAAGTCCCTAGCAGCGCCTCCAGATTTGTAGCTGTTGCAATTGGCATTCTCTTTCTTTCTTAAAAGGAAGGTTCTGGCCTTGGAGAGCACTAGCAATGCTGGCAGAAATCCTCCGAATGTCTCTGTGGGCTGCTAGGGAGTTCACCTGGACCAGTTCACACTCCCCTGGCCTGTTTCACTCAAATTCTAAGACAGCGAGGAAAATTATTGATATTTAATTGTTTAATGATTATCATGTTTATTTTAGGTTAAGCACATGACTGAAGGGTAGACTGTTCTGCTACACGTTAGAAGTCGGAAGATCTAAGTTCAAATTCTGTGGATGCTGTTTGGCCGCATCATTCAGAACATCCTCATCTATAAAAGAAGGGGATTGGCCTTACTGGTCTCTGTGTTCCCTTCTGGCTCAAGATCTTGGACCCCACGCTTCCTCAATAACCCCAAAGTTAGTGCTGTTTTCAAGGTGGATCATTGACAATTCACTGCCTGCAATTGAAGCAAGTATTCTGTTACTCCTCAGAGCATTCATCAGGACTGGTTGACTGTGTGCCCTTAGATAAGCTGATGGACGGATCAGCACCTCAGCTTGCCCATTTGTAAGGTGGGGGATAGAAGGCATTTTGAGTACTTCATCAATCAGTCTCACAAAGAATAGGCTGTTTTTGTGTTATAAATGGTGCATAAAAATGACACTATTGAAAGTGTGACCCTGGGCAAGTCACTTTACCCTGTTTGCCTCAGCTTCCAAGATGGAGGAGGAAATGGCAAATAACTCCAGTATCTTTGCCAGGAAAACCCCAAATGAGGTCACTGAAAACCAATGAACAAGGACAACAACAAAAGAATGTTTCTGTTTGCCTGGCATAATGCCCAGTTAATTTTTATTTAAGGACCTACTGCGTGCTGGGTACCATATTGATTACTGGGCATACAAGGACAAAAGAAATTCTTCTGCTCTCTAGGATCTTAATCACCAACTCAGTCAAACATCAGTTGAACAACAGGGATCACAACGAGTTTGCTGTACAGAAAAGGTGAATCCAAGGCAGGCCCTCTGGAACATTCCGTTGTGGATTACACCATGGATTTATCTGCTGCATTTGTTCTGTGACTTTTTATTTAGAGGCAGTGTGGGATGGGCCACATCCGGCCTCCTGAGTTAGAGTAGACACCCCGGGTTTGAATCTTTGCTGAGTGACCCTGGGTAAGTCACTTAACTGCTGTCTGCCTCAGTGTCATCATCTGTAAAACCTCCTTGGGTTGTTGTGAGGAACAAATGAGATGATACTTGTAAAAAGCACTTAGTACAGTGTTTGCTCATCAGAAAACTGACGAGATCCTAGATTAATAACAGCTAGCATTTATACAGTGGTTTTTGGTTTGTAAAGTACTTTATGATGGCTATTTGCTCCTGACAACAACCCTTGGGCAGTGGGTGCTGTTACTATCCCCATGCTACAGCTGAAGAAACTGAGAAAAGACAGAGGTTAAGTAACTTGCCTGAGGTCACACAGCTAGGAAGTGTCCGAGGAAGAATTTGGACTTAGGGCTTCCAGGCTCAGCACTCTGTCCACTGTGCCACCTCCTAAAGACTAACCTAGAACCTGCCAGGCCATGCATTTCACTTGGGTTTGTGGTACTAGGCTAAACTTCACTGATATCATGCATTGTTGGTGGAACAGTGAATTGGCATGAGCATTCTGGAATGTGATTTGAAATTGTGGTTTAAAAAAGAAGACATGAGTAAAATGAAATCCTACTGTTAAGAATATCCTTCAAGGAGGTCAAAACCAAAAAGAGAGGTCCCACTTCCACCAAAATATTCCTAACAGTGCTTTTCTGGTGACAAAAACCTGGAAACAAAGCAGATGCTCATTGACTGGTGGCTGGCTACAGAAGTTGGGGTTTGTGAATGTGTTGGTTAACAAATGTAGTGTCTATTACTGGGCTATCAGAAACAATGAACAGCATGAATGGAGAGAAGCATGAGAAGACCTATATGGATGGATGCAGTGAAGGAAGCAGAATCAGAAAAGCCCTGGATATGATGACTCCCAGGACAAAAACCAATCCATGCTGAACGTTTGTTTAGTTGCAATGACCCAGCGTGGCCCCAGAGGCTGGGGACAGTTGTTAAGACTCAGCTAATTTTGTTGAACTACCTCTTTCTTTTTCTATCCTTTCTTACAAGGGATGGCTTGCTGGGCAGGGATATATTAGAAAATGAAAACTGATGGAAAAACAAAAGGTTATCAATAAAAACTTTTAAAAAATTAAAAACTTAATTTCTACAAGCATTGGAGTCAAATTCCTTGAAAAGATCACAGGATCACAGTTGTAGAGTTAAAAGTCTAGTTTGGTCTCCCGTCTATGGTCACAGGCAGGAAGAACGGTTTCCAGTAAGCCTCCCCATGGGAGAAGGATGGAAAAGTAGCTTTCTCCTTCCAGAACCTCTGCCCTGGGAAACCTGGAGTTAAACGTGTGGGTGGAGAAAGGAAGGGATTACTTTAGCTGTGAGGACATGGAAACACATTTTAGTTCCCATTTTAACCGTGTGGGTCAAACAATACGCATTGATCAGAGAAAGCGAACCTATATTCAAAAACCAGGACACGAGCAACAACAGGGAGTGAAGATCTATTAGGGAATAGCTCCCCTTCCCCCAAGCAAAGCAGGGAATCTATTTTTTTTTTAAATAATAAAGCGAAAGTCTAGCGAGCATGCACACAGTGGGCTTTGTGCGTCTTTCAATGCCTCGGCTCTCTGCCGGGGGCGCCTTTCCTGTTTGCCCCCGAGGAGCGATTACCGTAAATGTGCATGATTTTACCCACAATATACAGTATCGTGTGAAGCTGTCCTTTATTGCCTTGAGGCTTTTCTTTCTTATCATTTATTTTAATACATTTGGAATTATTATCCCAAACATTAACCAGCTGGCCCGCTGGGGTCGCCTTTGCCGGATTCTGGGGTGTCCCCTTTTCTAATCCTCTCTTCATGGATAATCCAGTCTAATGCTTCTTGGCTGTTGAGGGGCCGGCCTATTACTACCTGATGGTAAGAAATTCACTTTGTCCTGTGTAGGTGGCACTAATCGGGCGGTAATGAACACCTTATTTGAAGCCGCTTAGGTCAGAAAGCTATTCAGGGGATTTTCTTTTCTTCTTTTCCAATTTCTGGACGCTTACTTGTCTTTTCAATCTCGTTCCCCAAAAGCTGCAATTCAACTTGTCTTTGAAATCGGTCCTCCGCCTCCCCTCCTTTCCACACCTCCCTCACGCCCCCCTCCCCCCTACTTTTCTAAATTGTTTTCTAGCGGGATCCGATACAGAAAAGGGTTTTATTGTGTGCCACGGCCACTGAGCTGCCCTGCTCATTTCTTCCACCTTTGGAGCTTAGTTGTCACAGACTGGCTACAGCTACCTCCAGCCTTTGGAGTCCATGGGGCTGGGGAGAAACCCCAATTCTGACAGGCCCTTTCAAGTGGCCTTATCTCCTTTTTGAAAGTCCTGGAACCCACTGCCCACCTGTGTGCCCTTGGGCCAATCACCGAGTCCTGAAGAGGAAGCTTGCCCAGGGGCGCACACTTCCTAAGGCACTTTGTGAACCTGCTTTCACTTTAGGTAGTAGGTGACAGCTGGGATTAGAATCCAGCTCCTCAGAATCCAGAGCCCTTTCTTCTGTCTTTAGAATGAGGGTAGACCCGTTGTCTGTGTGGAGAAGAGGTCATCCGGCTGCGGTGGGGGCCATCACAACCCTGACGCCCTACCCCATGTGCTCTCTCTGGAGCACAGCCTGTGAGACCTGGGTGCAGCTCCTCTCGGGTGCCCCTCTCCCAAAAGGAGGAAGCAAAGCCCACAGAGGGCGATTGGCCCAAGCTCTCCCGGAGGTAACTGGAAGAGCCTGGGGTTAGAAATCAGCCCCCCCATGGGGCCAAGCCCAGTGCTCTCTCTGCCGGCTAACAGCCTGCGGATGTGCTTATTAACAGGGCTCGGCCCCGAGGATCAGGCACGGAAAACAGCAGGGAATTTTGTTTGATCGGATGGGGTGTCACCTCTCAAAGCCCGTGGGTTCAGTGAAAAGGCAGAGGGGATGGATTTGTTCAGCTTTCACTTTCTCGTTTTATTTTTTGTATTATATGTTAAAATGTGTTAGGTTCCCTGATGCTGTGAGGGCTGGAATGGTCAGAGACAAAAGAAGCCCGAGTTCAAGCCCTACCTCTGAAATATACTGGCTGCATGACCTTGGGCCAGTCGTTTAATTTGCCAGGTAACTCCCCAGACCTGCAAGGACAGCTGAGTTGCTTATCTGTGGTAGTGGAGAAAGTTTCTACACTGGAAGTTCACCTTAATGAAAAAATCCCACACCTAGACAAATGAAAAACAAAAACAAACAAAAAAACCCAACCAAAACCAAAACCAAGCTGCTGCATTGACCTTTGGCTCCTTCCCTTCTCCCTCTGTCTGCCTCTTTCCTCCTCCTACATCTTCTCTCTCTGTTCCTCTGTTTTTCTCCCGCCCCCCCCCCATGAAGACTAATTCTTTAAGACTTGCCAATGGAATGGATGACCTTGAAAGTACCTTCCAACCTGGAGACTCTGTGAGAACCAGGAGAGTGTGATCATTTATGAGACGAGGGGCAAGGGATGCCCCAGTGGGAAAACAATCATGATAGCAAGCAGCATCTGTGAGAATTCTTTGACGTTTGCATTTCCCTTGACCTTTGTGATCTCGTTTGAACATCACAATTCCCCAATTCTGCAGTTGAAGAGGCTGAGGCTGTGAGAGAGTAAGGGGTCACCCGGTAAGTGTCGGGGTGGATCTGAGGCTCTACCCCCTCAACTCTCCTGCCTCCCCTAGGAAAAGGGAAGCCTAGAAAGCAGTTCTTCCAGCCCCGAATCAGGTGGAGTGGAACCTCCTACATACAGGAATAGCTGAACAAAAGCCTGTCAAACTCAAGTGACAAAGGACAGCGAAGGACCACATGTTCAAAACAAAAACAAAGAAAGGATTTTGCCAACCTCCCTCTGCGAGGACATTCCTTCAGTTAGGAGACATCCGCATACCTCTAACCACCCGCTTTTAAAACATCTCAGTTGCCCACACGGCTTTTTGCACATTCCTGGGCACACAGAATGCTCAGCTCTGTCAGCGCCTGTCAGGCCCTCGCTTGGGTCAGGCTATAGATGCCTGCAGCTCAGGCGGGCGGATATGCAGCCAAACTAAATTTAACCAGGTGGTTTCCTGTGCTACAGGTGTAAGCTAGCTGGCTTCCTTTACAAACATCCTTTCCCTGTGGCTTTGGAAGGTGGGCACTTGGTGACTGGGTAATAGTTAGGTTTGTTTTCTTCCTTTTCTTTGACGATGTCTAATTGTGACTGTGCTTCTCCCCTCCGCCAAACCTGTGTGGCCTTGGGCACTGTTCTTTTAGAAAGAGCCAGACTTCCTCATCAGGGTGTCTAAACCATTTGCCCCCCTGATGTGGGAGTCAACAGCATGACCCCCTCCTTGCACACCCCATAAAAGATGCTGTCAGTGACTGCAGAAAATTCAGCCACACATTCCTTTCTGCTCCCTCCTCCCTCTCCGTTTCAGGTGAGGGCCTGGAGAGGTAGTGTTAGGGACCAAAGGTGAGGCTCAGATACCCGGGCTTCATGGTGGATTCTACCAAAGGTGACGCCAGGCAGCAGCTCACATTCAAACTAGCACATGCACACACGTGCACACGCGCACACACCCTCACTTATAAATGGACCTCTGAGGTTTTCAAAGGGCTGTCCCCACAACCCGGGTGCTGGTTAGTGCAACTACTATTACCCTGATTTTACAGACGAGGAAACTAAGATTCCGGCCGAAAATACTGAAGCCAGGACTTGGACCCAGGTCAGAAGAGCATCAGTCCAGAGCTGGAAGGGACCTTAGAGGCCTTCAAGGCCAACTCCCTCATTATATATTTGGGGAAACTGAGGCCCTGAGAAAGGAAGGGATTTGCCTATGGTCGCATAAGTAGGAGGGAACAGCGCTGGGACTCTGCCCTGCCTTCTCCATGGCTTTGAGTGGCACCATGCTGCCTTTCAATGAACTTCTAGGTCCCTTTGCTTCTTCCCCCTCCTCCTTTTCCTTCTCCTCTTGGATCTAGGAAATGCTACAACATTAGTTGAGAAAAGGTCTTTCTTTTAAAAGTCATGCAAAGGGGCAGCTAAGTGGCACAGTGGATAAAGCACTGGCCCTGGATTCAGGAGGAACTGAGTTCAAATCCAGCCTCTGACACTTGACACTTACTAGCTGTGTGACCCTGGGCAAGTCACTTAACCCTTATTGCCCCGCAAAAAGAAAGAAAGAAAGAAAGAAAGAAAGAAAGAAAGAAAGAAAGAAAGAAAGAAAGAAAGAAAGAAAGAAAGAAAGAAAGAAAGAAAGAAAGAAAGAAAGAAAGAAAGAAAGAAAGAAGATTCACCTCCCTTAGTGTTCATGAGGAAAACATTTGTCAACTTGAAGGGATCTTGAGAAAAACTAATTATTGTGGGTGGAAATTTCATGGCATTGAGAACTAATTCAAGAACATTGGTGGCATATATGGCAGACATGTTGGAAGAAATCAAAACTGGTGTGTGTACCATTGGCTTTGGAGAAGCTTTTTGTTGAATTCCAGGGTTTTCTATGTCCCTGAGCTGAAAGATTGTATCTCCCACTGTGGCTACCTCAAGTCACAGCTAAATGCCTCCTCCTTCCCCAGAACTCATTTCTGACCTAAGTGAGCATCATGGGACCATATGACCAGATGGGCAACACTGGGCACTTATCAGCACTAAGACCAGATGCCTGCAGAAGCACACGCCAAGGAAAAACATTGGCAGCCCCCTCTTCTGAGAAAGAAGATGCAATTGGATGCTTTTATCTAATTTAAGTCTAAGTAAGGTCGCAATCCATGAGATCTGGGTAGCTCCTGATCAAGCCTGTTGGAGAGCTACCTTGGATCAAAATCATCCATCTTTGTGGAGCATCAAAGAATATTCTCATTCAGAATGAATTTAACAGATGAGGATTTTGATCTATTAATACCCCATAGGGCAGCCTTCCTGTGGAAATGGGACTGGTGATGGGGAGAAGGGAAAAATTAACTGTGATCAAGGGGCAGACTTGGGTGGGGTCCCCAACAGGGAGTAGGGCAGCTTGGGAAGACATCTGACAATGGGAATGTGGAAAAGAGCCAGATTAGCTAGAATCAGCTTTTGTCGGTGAAAAAATAAAAATATCCAACGCAGAAGATTCATAAAAGACATTTTGCTCAGTTATGGATTGGCTTCATTGGTCTTTACGTTCCCACCCAACTGAGATTTTGCATTTTTCTTCTATTCATCAGAGAAAGGAAAGAAATAAGAAAGGTGATATTGGGGGAAGATGGATCAAGCAAAGTTTTTTTTTTCTTTCCCTCCAATATGGGGTAGATTGCTTCATGTTTGAGAGAAGAAGGCAAGAGATTAGAAGGGAGGGACAGAGTGATGCTGCTGAAGGAGGGCTATAAATAGACATGAGATCCATCAAGCATTCAGAAGAGCAGAGACATAGCTAAGGATTTTGGCACTTGGGGCAAAAGAAATTAAACTAGAATGCACACGGAGGAAGGCAGCGATGGTGCTATTAGTGTCCTCTAGATTTCAGCACCCTGGGGCATAGTCCCCATTGTCCTACCCTAGTTATTATGACTTTGCTAAAGAAATAAGATCTAGGGCACAGGACAAATATGAATTCAAGAGACGCAAAGGGTTCCATATCCCTCTGAGATTGGAGGAAAGAAAGAGAGGATGAGGGCAGAGACAAAGTTTTGAAGAGGTAGCCAGCGGGTCTTGATCTTCACAGTGACTAACCTAGGCAAGCTGATGGTGTGATAGTCTTGTAACCTGCCTGGTCAGATCACCTGCAGAATACCGAATTCCATTTGGGGCACACCTTGAGCTAGAATACTGACAAACTAGGGAAGATGCAGAGGAGGCCAGCCAGGAGAGTGAAAAGCCTTGAGTTCATGTCATGGGCATCCCTTCAGAGAAGTGGGGATGCTCAGCCTGGAAATGGAGCGACAAATCATTGTCTTCAAGGACTAGAAAGGCTGCTGTATACAGAAGAGGGATTAGGCTTTTTTCTGTTGGGACCCAGAGGAGAGAATTACGAGTTTAGGCTGGACCATCAACAAGCAGTGAGGCTCTCTAGCCCTGCCACTGGGGACCCAGCATCCAAGCCAACAAAAGAAAGCTACAGATCCACAGTGACAAATAGCAGGTCCTAGGAAAAGGCTCCCCCAACACGGGGAGATGTCACACTCTCCTGTAGTCCTTGGAGCAGTGGCATTTCCTCACCATTAGCCAGGAAACGATGCCTAAATCTGAAGGGGAAATGGAAAGGAGAAGCCACGTTTGCAGTTGAGCAGAGGCCCAATGGAGCTTTACAATAGCAGGGCCTATTTCTAGTAACAAAGACCCGATGCATATTAATCCATTCAGCCGCACTATTGTCTGTAATTCTTGCTTACAGCCGCTGTCATGCAGCAGAGTTAAAATTTACACCCTTTTTTGGATGCAAGAAGATATTTTTATTTATACTTCTTTGTTCGCTGTTTCCTTCACGATAATTAATTCAACCGCCAAAGTTGGATCTGCTTGGGGGTGATGCCGTATTTGCATTAGGAAGTTATTCTAACAAGGCGTCTCTGCTCAGGGAGGGAGCCACTGGGCTATCTGGGGCCTCTTCCTTTATGACAAGTTGCAATTTTCTCGTAGGGTTAAACGGAGCTTGTCTCAATAATTATGCTAAATTAAGCTGTCCTGCACGTTATAGAAATGCATGTCGCAATGCATCCAATGAGCACATTTTGACTGAATTCTCTACAACATAGATGCAGATTGAAAAAAATGCACCCATCTGAAATTTGACCTTTGAACTTGCTCCTTCACAAATCATGCAGATCTAGTCCAGCGGGACTGGGGGTCCTTTATTTCATTGTGTACCTTCCCCTTGGCCCCTGTGGCTGATGTTAGGAACTAGAACGGTTAGGGATTTTTAAACCTAGGAAAAGGTGAAGTGCAGGGCTCTGAAGGGTGGGTGAGGAATTCGGTCAGAAAAAATCTGCTCCTTGGGGGAGGAAAGGCTCCCCCTTCCTGATATTGCAAGGTTTCAATATAACTAAAGAAATGTTTGGGGTAAGGGCATCAGGTCCAGGGAGAGAATGGACCCCTCACTGATGCTATTGGCACCCTTTAAATATCAGTGGGACAAAGCTCTGGGTGTCCTCCCCTAGTTCTGGCTCTGCTACAAACCACAATTTATATAGTGGAGGATCCTTTTTTTTTAAGTAATAAACATTTTTATTTATAGTTCTGGGTTCCAATTTTTATCCCTCCTTCCCTCCCCCTTTCCCTGAGGCAGTAAGCAATCAGATATAGGTTATACATGTACGATTATGTAGAACATTACCACATTAGTCATTTTGTATTAGAAAACTTGAATAAAAGAAAAAATGAAAGAAAGTGAAAAATCGCCTGCTTCAGTCTATTCCATCAATATCAGTTCTTTCTTTGGAGGTGGATAGTATGTTTCATCAATAGTCCTTTGGGATTGTCTTGGATCACTGGATTGTTGAGCATAGTTGTCATTCACAGTTCTTCATCAAACAGTATTGCTGTCTCTATGCTCAATGTTCTCTTGGTTCTGCTCACTTCACTATACATCAGTTCATGCAAATCTTTCCAGGCCTTTCTGAAATCATCCTGCTTGTCATTTCTTATAGCACAATAATATTTCATCACTATCATAGACCACAGCTTGTTTAGCCATTCCCCAATTGATGGACATTCCTTTGATTTCCAATTTTTTGCCACAACAAAAAGAGCTGCTATAAAAATTTTTTTGTACAAATAGGTCTTTTTCTCCTTTTTGGGATGTCTTTGGGATACAAACCTAGCAGTGGTATTGCTGGATCAAAAGGTATGCACAATTCTATAGCCCTTTGGGCGTAGTAGGATCCCAGCTTTAATGGAGTATCCTTAACAATTTCACCATGTATGAGTTAGTCTAAACTCTCTCTCTCTTTGGGCTTTCTTTTTCCTTGAGAGCCACTATGGCTTCTTCTACATTTTACTTAGGACTGTCTAAACACAAGCATTCTGACTCAGGATTTCATATGAACTGAGAACAGTCTCCAAGCCTAAGCTGTTACTGTGTATTACCTGTATTTGCTGTGTTTAAAGTGTACAAGTAGTGCTCACATCTTTCTTGGTAACAAGAAAACATTTCAAGGAATCTTTTCAGCACCAACAAGGCTCAAAGTTATAATGGTGATGTGTGCTTAGGGGAAAAGGAATTCCTGGTGTCTTTTTGCTTTGGAAAACCCTAAACTGAGCAGGAGCCATAGGCTGGAAGGCAGCTACACAGATACTTTTGTCAACTGCAGAGTCAGTTCCAGGCCTCAACATTTTAATCAGTGATTGTGTGGAAGGTATTGTGTTAGCCATAGGGAATACAAAACCAAAAACACTCTTTCCTTATTCCCACTCCCCTCAAAAAGGAGCCAATTCTTTTTCTTGGGGAGCTTATATTCTACTAGGGGTAAACATTTACACAGAAAAGAAAACTGCAAAGAATTGCAAAGAAGGAGAGAGCACGGATAATTGGGAGGATCTTTCCTTTGGGAAGGGGGTGGCAGCAGCAGAGCTATGCTTGAAAGAAGCTGGGAATTCTTTGAAGCAGAGGGTAGAAGAGAGTACATTCTAGATGTTAGAGATGGCACAACTTATGCAAAAGCATGGGGGTGGTAGATAGGATGTGAAATCCTGGGAAAAGCTAGGAGACCAGTTTGATTAAACAAGCTGCATTGAGGTGAGTGAGAGGAAAAAAGCTAGTGAAGGGCATTGTGGTAAGTTTTAATACCAGGATGAGAACCTTATCTTTATTCTAGAGGCAGCGAGGCATTGGATATTTTTGGTTTGGGGAGATCCGTGGCCAGATCTGTGTTTTGGGAATATCCATTTATCAGTTATGTGGAGGGTGGATTGGAATAGGATTCACCTCGAAGCCTCCCTCTCCTATAAACGGTGATTTATTCTTGCAGATTCTCAGGGAAGAGAATCGCTGTCCATTGTCCTGCAGATTTGCTGTTCTGGGCATTGTTCTGACCTTTGGTCAGGTTGGTGCTTGTGTCCACCTAGCTTGACACTGACCTGTCATAAAGTGGGGAGTGCAGGATGAGACCTCCCTTGATTCACCTTCTTGTGGTAGCTGGAAAAATGGCCAGAGCCTCCTGGATTCCTGTCTATGGACCTTCCAAATGACTGGATTTTTCTTAAGTGCCAATCGTGTGCCGGGCACTGGAGATGTGAAAATAGAAATGAAACCCTGTCTGCCTTGAAGGAGCTTATAGTTTAACTGGGGAAATACCACACAGAGAGAAAACTAAATAGAAAATCTACACAGAGCAGGTTCCTGGAGAATAGCAGAGGTGGAAATGAAAGACACTTTGTTAACAACAGAACCAGGATTCCAGAGGGCACAACTGAGGGAGTGAGACCCTTCTGCCAGGGAAGACCAAGCTTCTTCGGCCCGGCAGCTCCCTGGAGGATGATGACCTTGCTGATGGCAGAGGGGATTTCTGTTTAGATTAGATGCCCCCGTAGGTCTCCTCTGACCCAGAGATTCTGAGCTGCTTATATCCCTTACCCTGGGGGTATGTCCTCCAGGGTCCCATCTATGCCCCACTTGTGACAGGCTCCATGACAGCATCTGTTCAGGCTGAAACACAAACCCATGAGTGGATGGAAGCTATGACCCCCTAACGTGAAAACTTTCATCAGCCTAATTTTGCCCTGATGCTCTACAATCTGATGTACTGCATGCTTCCCTATGAATGCCAGGTTTCCTAAACTAGCCTTTGAAAGAACTTACTTAAAACCCCATTTGAAAAAGAGCCTCACATAGACCACGGACATGAAGGCACAAGCCTTGGTCTTTCTGTTTTATGGGGCCCCAACCAGGGTAGTGCTATAAGTCACATGAATCCTACAAGACTCTTGAGGCAGGCTAGCCCATTTAGAGAGGGAGGGAGGGTTCTCTTGATTCTTTCTGGGTTTGACTATGAGTCCTTTCTATGTCCTTTTTCAATTATCATTAAAACCGTTCTGTTTGGGGGAAAGACAAAGGAGCCTCATTTGAGACGGCGGACTGATAAGGTAGAAAATGTCACTTTCAGTCATGTTGCTTAAATGGTGGATGTTGGTGACATCATCTCAAGTCCTCATACTAATCTAGGAAGGCAGGTAGCACAGTGCATAGTGCACTGGGGCTGAAGCCCTGAGTTCAAATCCAGCATCAGAGACTGTGTAACCCTGGGTAATCCCTTAACTAACCTCTGTCTGCCGTGGTTTCTCCATCTATAAAATGGGAATAAGACAGTGCCTACGTCCCAAGGTGTTATGAGGATCTAATGAGATAATATTTGTAAAGCACTTAGCCCAGCATCTGCACATAGTAGGTGTCACACACACACACACACAGCACACACGTCTGTGTGCTATGTAGATACATTATACAATACACACGTAGACCTTCCTGCACCTCCTTCCTGTAAGAGACAGTGTGTTGAGTCTTGAAGGAAGCCAGAGATTGTGAGAAAACAGAGGGTGAGGGGGAAGGTGTTTTAAGGGCACTTTGGGTTTGCTGACTCATCAAAGATACTCTTAAATGGTGTTTTGTTTTAGAAAGTTATTCATGAGAAGGAAGGAGCAAAGCATTGAAAGGTTATGAAGAAAGGAAACAAGCATTTCTTGGACATTTACCATGGGCTGAGACCCCAAGTCAAGAGGTCCTGATCAAGGGCCAACTCCCTCATTTTATAGTGGAGGAAACTGAGGCTCAGAGAGGAAGTAAAGAAGGAAACAAGAATTTATGAAGCACCAGGAACTGTGTTCAGCTTTTAACAAATATGATCTCATTTGATCCTCACAGCAACCCTGGGAGACAGATACTATTATTATTACCCCCATTTTACACATGAGGAAACTGAGACAAAGAGGTTAAGTGACTTACCCAGGGTCACACAGCTAGGAAGTGTCTGAGGCCAGATTCATGTTACTATGCAGTGTATTTGGAATCTGGTTGTGTTCCATAGATATGAGTGAAAGAAAAGAAGAGCCGCTTCCTACCTGTGTACCAGAGTCCTGGGGATCTGAGGATTTTCACAAGACCAGAAAACGTTCACCTATCCCTTGGGGCTTTGGTATACGGAAAGTCAAGGTCAAATCATTTGGAGAATGGCTAAACACATTATAGTATATGATTGTGATGGAATATTATTATGGTATGTGATGAGGGGGATGGTTTCAGAAAAACCTGGCAAGACTATGAACTTGAAGTGAGGAAAACCAGGAGAAGAATGTATACAGTGAGAGCAATATTGTAACAATGATCTACTGTGAAAGACTTAGCTACTCTGATCAAGACAATGATCCGAGACAAGTCCAAAGGACTCATGATGACAAATGCTCTCCACCTTCAGAAAGAGAACAGATGAACTGAGTGCAAATTGAAGCTACTTTTTCCCCTTTATTTTTCTTGTTTTGTGTGCATATTGTTTTCTTTTGCAACATTGGCTAATATGAAAATGTGTTTTGTATGACTTCACATGCATATTTATCATATTCTTGCTTCTCAAGGGGTATAGAAGGGTAGGGAGAGAATGTGAAAACTCAAAATTTTTTAAAACTGAATGCTAAATTTTAAAAAAATGTAACTGGGAATATTTAATGAAATAAATAAAAATATATTAAAAAAGAAAAGTCAGGGGCGAAAACCTGATAAAACGAGGATGGGAGCCCCGGGTGTCCTTTGGACCCTAGGGCAACAATATTTAGAGGGTGGCTAACAGTATCCACAGCTAAGTTGTATCACCTAATTCGGAACAAGTAATGAATTAAATTGGGAAAGTCAGGAGGTGGTTAGTTTCCTCTATTCTTTACTCTCAGCAGCACAATTCCGCCTTGTCCCACAATAGTCCCGATCTTCCCCTGCAGCTGCCACCAGTGGACCACCCACCCAGCAACATTTTAAAGGCACATTCAAAATTCCTTGACCTGAGTGTGTCTTATGTTACCTGCTCTGGCTCAAAAAAATTGCTTTTTCTGGCTGTGGGCAACAGTTAGGCCCCTGCCTATGCCAGTTTTATGGCGATTTTGGCAAAAGCAAAAACAAAAACTGTACATGCTTTGTTGAAAATGGTGAAGTGATAGGTGTATGGCTACTCTTTTAAAAATAATGCCTGGCATTTATTTAGCATTGAAACACATATTACATTTGTTATGATACCAATTTGTGTCTGTGCCATCTCCCCCATTCAAATAGAAGTCACTTGAGAATAGAGTTTTTCTTTGTACTTTCAGCATTTTACCCAGTGTCTGGCATACAGTAAGTGTTCACTAAATGCTTATTGAATAGTCTGATCTCACTGCAACCCAATAGACACTTCAGTTAGATGTTATTAAAAATAAGTAGATGTGATGTTTTTCCCATACAAGTTCAGAGACTCCTTACTGCCTTCCCATAGACTCCAGTTTAAAGAGCTTTACTAAAAGATTCTTTGTTGTTTTATTCTGCCTTTGATTTGGCAAATCTCTTTTCTGCCTGGCACTGTGAGGATATAAAAGACTAGGCTTCAAGGAACTTGAGGATGAAATAGAATCAATCCATCCAACCATCTATCTCCTTATTAGTGCTGTTAGTAACTAGATATTGTGCTAGTTAGAGGTCCCGAGTCAGAGGCAAACTCCCTCATTTTTATAGTGGAGGAATACAGAGAACATGAGCAAGTCCCCTGTTTTCAGAACCTACATTCTAACTAGAGGTATACACATCATCGTAGATAAGCCCCCTCCCCTATATGTGCCCCATTCTCTCCTGCCACCACCTGCCACCCTGGGCTAGGAAGAAGAGGAAGAGGCAGCAGCATTTTCCTTGCCCACTTCTGGCCCTTCCTTCTGCCACCATCCCTTGGCAACCTGAGGTTGCCCCCTCCTTGAGGTCTGTCTACCCAGATGCACATCCCCCTCCCCAGATTCCAGGTGCTGTTATCTGCTGAAGGACACCAAGTCCTTCACAAACTACCACTTGGCCCACAGCCTCCTTTTCCTCTGCCTCCCTTGTTCCCATCTTCTTCGAAAGATATGGTGATTTCTTTATCATTCATTACCCTCTTCAACATCTTGGTCAAAGCTTCCACTTCTCCTCAGCCACTGAAGCCCCTGCTTCAGAAACCCATGCCCATTGTGGCCTTGGGGTCATGGGGAGAAGTAGCCTTAGGAATTTAGGGGCCCTGGCTCTTTCCCCTTAGGCCATTTGCTGCCCCCACCCCCTGAACAGACCCACCTCTCCTGGACAAATACTCCCAGCACGGAAGAGGACAGGCATATTTTGGGCATCTCTTCATCTTTTTCCTAGTGGGGGCAAATGGAAAGAATGCTTGCCAGCCTTGGGCTCAGGAGAGGTCTGGGTTTGAATCCCTCTTCCAACACTTAGTAGCTGTGGGATGCCAGGCCTCAGTCTCCTCATCTATAAGATGGGGATTATAAAACCCAGAGGGCCACGTGGATGAGATCACAGCTTCATCTATCAATGGAAATGTCTACTTTGCAAGTAAACCTTCAATTGCACCAATAACAACACTGGTTATGGCTTCCTTTCTGTTAACAACATCCACAGCTACAGATTGGGCTGGTGGGGGTAACCCATAGAGGCGCCAACCCTCACCATACAGGGCCCTGTCCTCCATTGACCAAAGAAACGCCGTAAGGACCAAGGAACCAGCCTCTCTCTCCTCGCATGGTCTGTTCAGGAGGTTCCTTAAAGTCTCCCTGTCTCAGTTCCCTCACCAGTTAAATGGGCATAATAATAACTGTGGGTGTCACACCTCACAGGGTGGTTGTGAGGATCAAAAGAGACCATGGGGGCAGCTAGGTGGCGCAGTGGATAGAGCACCAGCCCTGGATTCAGGAGGACCTGAGTTCAAATCCGGCCTCAGACACTTAACACTTACTAGCTGTGTGACCCTGGGCAAGTCACTTAACCCCCATTGCCTCACTTAAAAAAAAAGAGACCTGGATCACAAGTTTGGAAACCTTAAGCCCACCCTGTCAATGTCAGGGTATTAACACTGTTATTATTATGATTTCAAAGATGTAGGAAACTAGTACAGGTGAGGAAACATCCTCTGGCCAATGCAGGTGGGCACCTGCTCTTAGAGATTTCAGTTGACTTGTGCAGAGTCACACAATCCAAATGTATCAGAGGCAGGGATTGAACCCAGGGCCTCCCCACCTCCAGACTGGTTTTTGATTCACCTCTACGAGACTTATTCAACTTCCTCTTCCTTTTCCTTTTTTAAATTTTATTTTATTTATCTATTTTTTTTTGGTGAGGCAATTCGGGTTAAGTGACTTGCCCAGGGTCACACAGCTAGTAAGTGTCTGAGGCTGGATTTGAACTCAGGTCCTCCTGAATCCAGGGCCAGTGCTTATCCACTGCGCCATCTAGCTGCCCCCTCCTTTTCCTTTTTAATGAGAAAACCATAGACTTTTATTGGTTTTATTTTCCCCAAATGAACAAACTAATGGCAGATAGTACATCTTCTGCTAATACCAGAAAACCTAATAATTAATAATGGGCTGTGTGAAGGAAGAAACAGTAAATCATACTAAGAAAGAGACCACTGGGACTTGGTGTCCATGAGCTGGGGTCCCACCTCAGCTCTGCTCTCCCCATTCAGATCATCTTGGGCCTTGGGCTTTTATATTTGTAAAATGAAAGGGTTACAATTGGATGCCCTTGGGGGTCCTTGTAGTGCCAGACTCTTTGATGCTCTGAAAGTCAGGGGTCTAATTGACATGCTCGATACAGTGATTTAAGCAAGGGCAGGCAGTCCATCGATCCAAATTGTGGATTTTATCTCCTGCCTTTGAGGTCTGGGCCCCAAACAATATACGAGGTGACTTATTTTGTCTTCTTGCAAATGGATTTTGAAACGGGATAATTTCACAATATGCTGTAGAAATGCAGGCTTTGCAGGGGATAACTTGACCCTGGTTTGGTTAAGAAGCCACAGCTGAGAAGATTTAGTATTATTTAACTCCATTTCCTGTAAGGCTCGCTCCTTGGGGATGACTCAGAGCCACATAAATCCCCAGCAGGGGGGACCAAGAGTTGGGGGACAATTAGCCTGAATCAGGTGCCTTCCTCAAAGCAATTTAACTCTGTGGGAAATCCCAGGATTGGGCCGGTGGTTCTTATAGAGACCTGATTTTTCTATTCTTTGCCACAGTAGGAGAGATAGCTGGGGGGGGGGGGGCACAGAAAAAAGCTAGAAAAAACACATTTTGAAAAGCAACCTTGGACAGTGCTTGGGGGTGGATTGGATGTTTTCTTTTGGCCCTTAAAAAACCAAGGACCGCGTGGGGTGTGTGTATGGATATGAAGGTGTAAGCAGGAAATTGCCAAGGCAAGGAAGAACCTGGGGGTTGGCAGGTGTGGTGGGAGTGAGCAGAGAACCCCCTTCCCTCGGTCGTTATCGGTGGCAGAGGGGAGGAGGGGAGGCAGTTAATGGGAGGGAAGACTTGGCTGTCAGAGCATCCTTCCCCAGCCACACCAGGACATGCTGGAGAGCCAGCATCATTTAGCTGGGCTAATGTCTTGATATCTACCCCATAGCTCTGTGTTACCAACGATGCCCTGACTGAGCCCTCTGGAGGGCGAATGGGAACTTTAATCTGGAGGTGAGGAGGTATTAAACTGCATGCCACATTTACCATCCTACAACCCTTCCCCAATTATTAATTGGCTTCCTTGGGGAGGCAGTTTCAATGGCTTCATTTAATTACCGTTCTGGCAGCCGCTGCCACCTTTGCCTGTAAGAGATGTCAGCAGCATGTTTACATCACAGCTAGGGGGATCCATCTGATGCAAACAAAAGCAAAATGCTCCCAGACACAATTTCTAGGGAGCCCTGAAAGGCCCGGAGTGGGAAATAGGAGAAGGAAGAGGAGGGGTGCCGAGATCACAGAGGGGACTGACATTCCCAGGCTCATTAGAGAGACCACAACTCTAGAGTCGGATGGGACCTCAGGGGTCAATTGGTCCAAACCCCTCATTTTTAGAGATGAGGAAACAGGCCCAAAGAAAGGAGATGACTTGCCCAAGGTCATCCCGGAGGCAGCATGTCCAGGATTTATACAGAGGCCCTCTGATCATGTAAATAAATCTTAAAAAGAAAATGATTGATGCATTTTGTTACGAATTGAGTTATTTCCCAAACAACATTCAAATAAGCTTTTACCAATCACATTCCCTAAGAAAACAGATTATTAACAGTTAACAGAAAGGGAGAGGATGTCTTTTCACTACCAATGCTTTCTAACACTTGTAAGAAATCAGTGTTATGGCTTGCGCTCAGTTTCCCTAACTGTAAAATGGGGATAATAATAGCACCTTCCTCCTAAGATAGCGGAGGATTAGGTGAGATAATAAGCACTGTCTGGCACATAGTAGGTGCTATATAAAGGCAGAGGACCGCTCAATAGACTTCCCAGGCTGAGAACATCTGGGATGTTTAATAAATTCAATTTCACATGGATATTAATCTTCATTTCAAACAACTACATAGCCTTTGTTCTTTATTCAATTTTTTGAATAAAAATTTTATTTGTTGGGGACAAATTGTCTAATGGGTGTAACGATTGGAATGACGCCACCTGCTGGATACTTACTGTAGAAGAGTTCTGCCCATGAAGCGAAGGTCTTTGAGGGCAAGACCAGGAGTCTTTTCTTTGGCGGGAGGAAGTGACGCAGACTAGTGGGAGGAGGAAGGAAGAGACTGGCGCTGACTCTGGGGCTCTTTCCTGAGGACGCTGGCGGAGAAGGGAGCTAGAAATGTGCTCTCCCTTTAATAGATAGAAATCTAGGCCTTTCTCTCTCTCTTTACCAAATTCTTATTCTCCTTAATAAATGCTTAAAAGTCTAACTCTTGCTAAAGCTTGTAATTGATTGGCGACCACTCATTAGATATTTTAGACAGTTTAGCTAGAATTTTAGCCCTTAACATGGGCATCCAAGACTGATCCTCTTCTCCTGCCACCATCTTTCCACGTCTTGTTCAGAGTATATATTCTTAGATTTTCCCCACCTAATTCTCTGAGACGTCTTTCATTTACATCTTTATGTTTTTAGCTTCATAGGATGTTGTATTTGGAAGGAAACTTAGGCATTCCTCTGCTTAATTTTTTACATTCTCCAGATGAGAATGCTTAGTCTCTTAAAGAAAAGGTAATTTTCTGACTTGTCAAAAAATGTTCTCCTTTCTAGAAACCAACTTTCCTTTTTAACATAGCATTTTCCTTTTTCAAAAGATGATCATTTTGGGGCAACTAGGTGGCGCAGTGGATAAAGCGCCGGCCCTGGATTCAGGAGTACCTGAGTTCAAATCTGACCTCAGACACTTGACACATACTAGCTGTGTGACCCTGGGCAAGTCACTTAACCCCCATTGCCCCGCAACCCCCCCAAAAAACAAAAACCAATCAAACAAAAATGATCATTTTTTTTGTTTCTTTTTTGGGGGGGGCAGGGCATGAGAGTTAAATGACTTGCCCAGGGTCAAACAGCTAGTAAGGGTCAAGTGTCTGAGGTCAGATTTGAACTCCAGGTCCTCCTGAATTCCAGGGGCCAGTGCTTTATCCACTGTGCCACCTAGCTGCCCCTTATATGGGTTTCTTTATGGGGTTCTCAATGACCACCCCACTTTTCCACCCAAAAAGGAGTACACTTATGAAAAATGAAATCCACCCCTTGGCCATATCTTATAAAAGCTGCCTCTCTGCTCTCCCTTCTGCCTCCAGCATGCCACCATCCTCAGGCTCAGCAACTCTTAGACGAGAAGAGGGTGGCAGGCTTCCCCTTCCGATTGTCTAAGAGTCAAGATTGCTCAGTTTTTGGGACCATTTCAGAAGTCATTCCGGTGTGGTTTATCTTTATGTTACTGTGGAACTGATCTCCTGTGCTGCTCACTTTGGGCTGCCCCATTCATACATGTCTGCCCACGAATTCTCTGTGGTTTTTTAATTTGTTTTTTAGAACAACATTCCATCACACAGTTTGCCCAGACCTTCCCTAAAGATGGGTCCCCACGTTAACATTTTCTGTCAATCAGGGAGTGCTTGGTTCTTGTGGTAGGTGGAAAAGGGCACCAAGAAAGAGAATTAGCCGCAGATGAACAAAATTTCTAGGAATTGAAAGAACTAGTAAGAGGAGGAAGAGAAACAACCATATGGAGAGGGGGAGGAACACAGAAAGACAACCATAGGGAAAGATGTAGAAGTAAATAAAGGCAGAGTAAGCAAAGGATCAACAAGATGAAAAGGGAAAGTTAGAACAAGATGCTCATGGACAGGAGAAGAGGGGACTTCCAACCAATGGCCAAGTGACAGGATGGTTCTAAGACCAGCAGAGCCTCTCAGGATAAGAAGAAACGCACCAAAGAGAATCACAGAAGCAACAAGAGAAAAAAAAAGGAACAATCCCATACAAAATCATTCCTATAGGAAAACAAAAAGCCAGACACAGTGGGGTCACGTTGGTGGGCTGGGCACAATGTCCACAATCCTGCCCATGCAAAACAGGCTCCTCACTGTCTCGCACTGCTCCCTCTCGCCACATGCCCTATGGCACAGTGTCATTGCTACAGGCCCAGGCCAGACTATGGCATATCCCTGATCAAGAGCTCTGGGATTGAATCTGCTTTTCTGCTTGGCACTGAAGGTCAGCCTTTGCCCTTTCTAGGCTCTTACACAGTTTCTCTACTCTGCATTTTTTTTCTTTTTTCAGAGCAATGAGAGTTGCCGGGGTCTACACAGCTCGTCAAGTGTCCTGAGCTCAATTGAACTCAGTCTTCCTGAATCCAGAGCCGATGCTTTATCTACTGTGCCACCTAACTGCCCCCCCTGTGCACTTTCTTTCTTTCTTTCTTTTTTGGTGAGTGCAATTGGGGTTAAGTGACGTGCCCAGGGTCACACAGCTAGTAAGTGTTAGTGTCTGAAGCCGGATTGTGAAACTCAGGTCCTCCTGACCGCCAGGGCCATTGCTCTATACCACTGTGCACCTAGCTGCCCCATTATGTCTTATTTTACTTTCCCTTCAATTATCCAGTGAGTGAACAACATAGCTAAGAAGTCAATACAATAGTTTGAAAATGTGAAACTCTAACAGTCTCTACTCAGTGTCGAGAGACCTAGATGGAGGGCCTAGGCATGTAAGGGCTGACCTCTGTGGAGGTTTTAGGAGGAACGTTCCCCAGAATTGTACAGGATGGGTGGACGTTGGTGGGGGGGGCAATCTGCACCATGGAAGAGAGTACCACATTGAGGGAGTACATGGTCCTGCAACATGTTGAATAAGGGAATACTGGTATCACGAGAATGTACATTTGTGTATTGTGTGATATGTATATGGTGTATGTATGTGAATTGTGTGGTGTGTGTGAAGAACGCATGTATATTGTGTATACATGTATGTGGTATGTGGAGGTGGTACACACGTGTGTATGTGTATGTGGGTATGTATGTGGTCAGTGTTGTATATTGTTTGGGGGGTGTTTGTGAAGATGCATGTATATTGTGTGCACATGTATTGGTGTATATGAAGTTACATGTACACGTGTGGTATGATATGTACACTGTGGGTATGTGTGGTACAATGTATACATGTCTGTGGTATGTATGGGTGTGAAGGTGCATGTACGTGTGTGGGTATGTGTGTATGAGGATGTTGTGTATTCCTTTGGTTGTGGTCCGTATTGCACAGAGGTCAATAGGGGACTTTCCTCTGCTTGCTTGCTTGCTTGCTTGCTTGCTTGCTTGCTCAAAGGTCAACAAAGACAATGGAGTAGAACTTTGGGAATTCTGGTTCTATATTGAACTATACTTAAAAGACAAGTTCGATGCAACATGGAGAGACAGTGTGACAGAGTGGTCAGAGAGCTGAAGTCAGAAGTGCCCAGCTTTGGGCACCCTGGGACCCTGGGATTTGGGGACTTGGGGTATCTCCAAGCTCCATACAACTAAGACTTTAAGTTGCAGAGGAAAGTCCCAAGCTGTATTGGCGGTAATAACTTCCAATATTCTGGAGCTACCTCTACCAATGAAGTCATAGTCCCTATCCCTATGTAATGAGATTCATAGTTTCATATATAAACCTTTTTTTTCTGTTCTTTGTAGAAGGAAATGTTTATATTTGCTGGTATTTGTTCAGAATAACACATTAAATTAAAAAAGAAAAAAGGTGACACCTAATTTTAGAGACCTGGGACAAAACCCAGATCACCATGTCCTAGTTATACCTGTACTGGTTACTGTTGAATCTCTCAGAATATCTAGGTATAATAAAACTTCTATTCTGTTGCTCCCAACCCATTCTATGCCTGCTACTTTTCCTTAGAATCTTTCCCTGCTTTGGCAGAAAGGATTATAGATTTAATGATAGAAAAGACCTTCAAGGTTAACCAGTCAAACCCCTTCATTTTACAATTGAGGAAACTGAGGTGCTGAGAAGTGAAATCATTTCTTGAAGGTCACAAGGTAACAAGAGGCAGGGGGAGAATTTGAACCCAGATCCACTGACTTCAAATCCAGTCCCCTTTCCTAGCTCATCTCCTGCTTCCCTTCCCCTTGGTGGGCTGCAGTCCCTTCTTTCTCATAATCCCTAGTTCATACCTAATTAATTCCTTGAGATGAGTCATGACCAAACATGTAACATGGAAAGACTGCCTGCCATGTCCCCAGCTCACATGGCCTGAGAGAATGTTGCTTCTCCATCATTCTCAAAGGCTTCCCCCCACCCCCTGTCAGTGTCTCCTAACTTTAATCAACATTAAATGAATTTCTTTTGGAAACATTTTAGTTTCAGATGAATTAAGTTTTAGCATTTTTCTCATATTTTTCCAAATTTAGCCATCAGTTTAACTATTGGATGGAGCTTCAGCCCCATTAAGCCTCCACATTGAAGAAGTGCAGGTGTAATGTGGCATGAGGCGTGAAAGCCCAGGAAATTTTGACTGGCACGATTTAATTGCAATTTAGGCTTTCCTGTGAACAAATGACTTTCTAAATATATGTATGTTTTTAGAAAATGCAACAATTATAAAACCAAGTGAAGGGGAGGAGCCAAGATGGTGGAGTAGAGAAAGCACTCAGCTGAGCCCTCTGAACATTCCCCTCCAACAACTTTAAAACAATGCCTCAAGTCAAATTTTGGAATGGCAGAGCCAACGAAAGGTCAGAGTGAGACCTTCTGACAGCCTGAGCCAGCTGAGGAGGTTGAAGAGATATGTGATATGGAGGTGGGCAAAACAGCAGTGGTGAAACTAGGTCATGGTAACAGAAGCAACAGCAGCTTTGAGAACTCTCAAGCAAGGGGACCTTGGCACCTCTTCACAACAAGACAACAAGGGACCCCTGTGCTAGCACTGGATACAGGACCAGATGCTGTTTGGCAGCTTCCTTGCTAATACCCTCTCCCGGGTCATAGTTTAAGGAAAGGGAGGAACACTTTCAGTCAAGAGGGAATGGAGTCTTTAAGGGGCATCCATTTGGCAACTCCACTGTCTTTATCCACTTCTGGGTTGTAGTTCAAGGATAGGGAGCAACACTTTCAGTCAAGAAGGAGTAGAAGCCCTGAAGGGCAGTATCACTTCCCATCTAAAGAGATCAAAGATCCTGAGGAGCAGTATTGATCACAATCCCAAGGGATCAGGGACCCTTCCTAAGAAAGTACCAGAGTGCAGACAAGAAGATCAGTGACCACACCTCTCTCCAGATCACACCACCTTGGAAGCACCGAAAGCTTCCAAATGCTTAGAAATAGTACTGCAGAAAAACCCTGAAGCTTGAGACAGTGACCCTCTACCCACCATGCCAGGAACAGAGGCCAGCATTAATATAAAATTCCAAATCAAGAAATAGGGTGGAAAAAAAAGAGAAAACAACAAAAAAGAACTTGATCATAAAAAGTTTCTCTGGTGACAGGGAAGATCAAGACACAAACTCAGAAGACAATTAAGTGAAACAGCTCCAAGTAAAACCTCAATTTTGAATTGGATAACAAGAATTCCTGGAAGAGCTAAAAAAGGATTTTCATAAATCAGAATGGCAGAAGAATAATTAGTCAAAGAAATGGGAAAAAAGGAAGAAAATTATGGAAAGACAATTAATAGCTTGGTAAAAGAGGCATGAAAATATTGAAAGAAAATAATACCTTAAAAAACAGAATGCCAAACTGAAAAAGAGGCACACAAATTCACTAATGAAAATTACTCTATAAAAAGCGGAATACATCAAATGGAAAAAGAGGTAAAAAAGCTTATTGTAGAAATAATTCCTTAAAAATTAAAATTGGATTGTATGATGATCAAATGCTGAGCTATTCTCAGCAATATACTGACCCAAGACAGTTCTAAAGGACTTAAGATGAAAAATGATGTCCATCTTCAGAGAAAGAACTAATGGAGTTTGAATGCAGATTGAAGCATACTTTTTAAAACTTAATTTTTCTTGTTTTTCCTATGTTTTCTTTTACAACATGACTAACATGGAAGTATGTTTTGTATGACTATACATGCACAACCTATATTAAATCGTTTGCCTTCTCAGTGAGTGAGTGAGGGGAACAAAGGAGGGAGGAAGAGAATTTAGAACTCAAAAAAAATTTTTTTAAACAAATGTTAAAAATTGTTTTTACATGTATTTGGGGAAAAGTAAAATGTTAAATAAAAAAATTAAAATTGGGCAACTCCATGAGGTATCAAGAAACAATTTTTAAAAAGTGAAAAGAATGAAAAAATAGAAGAAAATGTGAAAGATAAGGAAAAAATAACCTGACAAGTAAATCAAGGAAAGATAATTTAAGAATTATTGAAATACCTGAAAGGAAAGAGCTTAGACATCATATTTCAATAAAAACTGCTGGGGAGGGGGGCAGCTAGGTGATGCTGCGGATAAGCACCAGCCCTGGATTCAGGAGGACCTGAGTTCAAATCCGGCCTCAGACACTTGACACCAACTAGCTGTGTGACCCTGGGCAAGTCACTTAACCCTCATTGCCCTGCCCCCCCAAAAAAAACAAACAAACAAAAAAAGCAGGGGTGGGGCAGCTATGTGGCTCAGTGGATAGAACACTGGCCCTGGAGTCAGGAGGATCTGAATTCAAATCCAGCCTCAAACACTTGACAACTTGATAGCTGTGTGATCCTGGGCAAGTCTCACTTAACCCCAGTTGCCTCACCAAAAAAAAAGCAGGGGTAGCAATCATGATCTCAGATGAAACAAAAGCAAAGATAGAACTAATTAAAAGGGAAAAGCAAGAAAATGACTTGCTAAAAGGAATCATAGACAATGAAGTGACATCAATACCAAACATATATGCACCAAATAGCGTCAAAGAATCCAAATTCTTAAAGAAAAAGAAATCAATGAATTACAGGAGGAAATAGACAATAAAACTATAATGGTGGGAGACCTCAACTTTTCCCTCTTGAAGCTAGATAAATCTAATCATAAAATAAATAAAAAAGAAGTCAAGAAGGCAAATCTATTTTTGGGAAAGTTAGATATGATGTCTGAAGAAAACTGAATGGCAATAGAAAGGAATATACTTTTTTCCTGCTTATATATGGTAATTTCACAAAAACTCACCGTATATTAGGATGTAAAAACCACAATGAAAAGCAGAAATATTAAAGGCAGATCACAATGCAATAACATTTTAATTTAATAAAACCTAGATTAAAACTTAATTAGAAGCTACATAATCTAATTCTAAAGAAAGAATGGGTCAAATAACAAATCATAGAAACAATGATTTCATTAAAGAGAATCACAATAAGACAACACACCAAAATTTGTGGGATGTAGTCAAAGCAGTACTTAGGAGAAATTTTATATTTCTTAATGTATACATCAATAAAAGAGAGAAACAGCAGATCCATTTATTTGGCATGCTACAACAACAAAAATTAGAAAAAGAACCAGTTAAAAATCCCCGATTAAACACCGAAATGTAAATTCTGGAAATCAAAGGAGAAATTATGAAAATTGAAAGTAAGAGAACCATTGAACTAATAAATATGATTAGAAACTAGTTTTATGGAGGAAACAACAACAATAAAATTAAAAAATACCTAGGACCAAATGTATTTATAAGTAAATTTTACCAAATATTTTAGGAACAATTAATCCCAATACCATATTAACTATTTGAAAAAATAGGTGAATGAGGAGTACTACCAAATTCCTTTTTTGACACAAATATAGTTTTGATATCTAAACTAAAAGGAGCAAAAATATAGAAAGGCAATTATAGATCAATTTGTTTACTAAATATTGTTGCAAATTTTTAAAGTAGAATACTAGCAAGGAATTTATAGAAATATATCACAAGGGTCATACACTATGAACAAATGGGATATATGCCAGGAATACAGGGCTGGTTCAATATTAGGAAAACTATCAACATAATTGACCATATCAGTAAACAAAAACAACAAAACTTGTATGATTATATCCATAGATGCAGAAAAAGCCTCTAAATATAAAATACCCATTCCGATTAAAAACCTTAGAAAACATAGGAATCAATGGAGCCTTTCTTTAAATGATAAGTAGTATTTATCTAAAACCGAGAGTAAGCATCATCTGTAATGGGTATAAACTTGAAGCCTTCTCAATAAAATCGTGAGTGAAGAAAAGATATCCATTATCACCACTATTATTCGATGTTGTGGTAGAATTGCTGGCTATAATAATAAGAAAGGAAAAGAAATTGAAGGAATAAAAATAGGCAATGAGGAAACAAAACTATTACTCTTTGCAAATGAGAGAATCAACTAAAAAACTAATTGAAACAATTAATAACTTAAGCAAAGTTGCAGAATATAAATTGACCCCCCCAAAATCATCAGCATTTCTATATATTACCAACAAAACCCAGCAAGAAGAGATAGAGAAATTCCATTTAAAATAATTGCAGGCAATATAAAATACTTAGGAGTCTACCTGCCAAGACAAACTCAGAGATTATATGAACACAATTAACACTTTTTAAACAAATAAAGACAGATCTAAACAATTGGAAAACTATTAATTGCTCATGGAGGGGGGGTGTGTGAACCAATATAATAAAAATGGCAATTATACAAAAGTTAACTTACTTATTCAATGTCATACCAATCAAAGTACCAAAGAATTATTTTATAGAGCTAGAAAAAATAGCAAAAAAATTTATCTGGAAGAACAAAAGGTCAAGAATATCAAGGGAATGAGTGAAAAAAGAAACTGTTAAGGAAGGTGGCCTAGCAGTTCCAGATTCTAAACTATATTACAAAGTGGTAATCATCAAAACAATCTGTTACTGGCCAAGAAATAGAGTGGTAGATCAGTGTAATCAATTATGTACACAATATACAATGGTAAATGACCAAAGTAATCTGGTGTTTGATGAACCCAAGGATCCAAGCTTTGGAGGTAAGAACTCTCCATTTGACAAAAATTACTAGGAATTTACTAAGGAAGCTGGAAAGCAGTTTGGCAGAAACTAGGCATAGACCAATATCTCACACCGTATACCAAGATAAGGTCAAACTGGGTACATGAATTAGACATATAGCATGATATCATAAGCAAATTAGGGGAGGATGGAAAAATGTACCTGTCAGATGCATATGAATAAGAGAAGAGATTATGAGCAAATAAAACATAGAAGGGATTATAGGAAGTGAAATAGATAATTTTGATTGTATGAAATTAAAAAGCTATTACACAAATAAAACTAATGCAGCCAAAATTAGAAAGAAAACAGGAAATGGGGGGAAATTTACAGCAAATTTCTCTGATAAAGGCCTAATTTCTCAAATATACAGGGAACCAGCCAGATTTATAAAAAATAAAAGCCATTCCCCAGCTGATGAATGATCAAAGAATATGAACTGGTTGTTTTCAGAGGAAGAAATCAAAGCTATCAATAGTTCCATGCAAAAATGCTCTAAATCACTACTGCTTAGAGAAATGCAAATTCAAAAAAACTTTGAAATACGATCTCACACCTATCAGACTGGAAAATAGTACGTAAAAGGAAAATGATAAATGTTGGAGAGGATGTGGGAAAAATGGGACATTAATGCATTGTTGGTAGGATTGTGAACTGATCCAATTATTCTGTTTGTTTTTGCAAGGCAATGAGGGTTAAGTGACTTGCCCAGGGTCACACAGCTAGTGTCAAGTGTCTGAGGTTGGATTTGAACTCAGGTGCTCCTGAATTTAGAGCCGGTACTTTATCCACTGTACCACCTACCTGCCCCATGATCCAATTATTCTGGAGAATAATTTGGAACTATGCCCAAAGGGTTATAAAACCATGCATACCCTTTTAACCACTACTAGTCTGTATACCAAAGAGGTAATTAACATATAAGGAAAATAACATATATATAAAATATTTATAGCAGCTCTTTTTATGGTGGCAAAAGATTGGAAAATGAGGGGATGGATGCCCATCAATTGGGTAATGGCTGAACAAGTTGTGGCATATGATTGTAATTGAATACTATTGTGCTATAAAAAATGACAAATGGAATAGTTTCAGAATAACCTGTAAAGACTTACATGAAGTGACACAAAGTGAAGTGAATAGAACCAGAACAGTACACAGTAATGAATATTGCACAATTATCAACCGTGAATGATGTATCTCTCCTCAGTAATGCAATGGTTGAAGACAATTCTGAAGGAACCATGATGAAAATTACTGTCCACCTCCATGGAAAGAACTGATGGAATCTGTATGCAGATAGAAGCATACTTTTTTTCCAATTTTTATTTTCCTTGGGTACTTTTTTTAGTAAGGGGAGGAGGTCTGTGTTTTCCTTATTAATATGACAATTATGGAAATATATTTTGCATGACTGCACATGTATAACCTATACCAAATTGTTTGCTTTCTCAATGAGGGGGATGGGGTGGGAGGGAAAGAGAATTTAGAATTCAAAATTAAAAAACCAACAAGAGTATTTAAAAAAAATGCAGAATTGGCCAAATGGAAAAAGATGTGCAAAAATTCACTGAAATAAATAATTCCTTAAAAAGTAGAACTGGGTAACTGGAAACTAATGACTCCGTGAAACATTAAGAAACAATAAAACAAAATCAAAAGAATGAAAAAAATAGAAGAAAATGTGAAATTTATCATTCAAAAAAATAACTGACCTGGAAAATAGATTAAGAAGAGATAATTTAAGAATTACTGGACTACCTGAATATCATTTTTTAATGCCATGATTTAAAAAAAAAAGAGCCCAGATATCATATTTCAAGAAATTACCAAGGAGAACTCCTCTGATATGCTAGAAGTTATTGTGCCCATTTATGGATGAAGAAACTAAGGCTCCAAGGGGTATAGAAATGCACCCAGCATCAGCGGCAGACCTGGGATTTGACCCTCATTCTTCAGACTCCAAGTCCAGTCCTCCTCTTGGATCATGCTGCTTGTTGAAGAGGATGGAGCCCTTGGCAGAAATAAGTAAGTTTGGAGGATGGTGTGGATTCCATTTTGGATGCATTGATTTGGGATGTTCATGGAGTGTCTAAATGGGAATGCCAGATTGGCGTCTGGGAGATGTTAACTCACATGGGTTCTGAGAGTCTGTGTCTCTGAAGGACAACTTCAACTGACCAGGAAAGAGGAACTTTCCCTTCATTCCCTCCATGGTTTGTTTCCCACCATAGGGGAGGCAGGGTTCAGAAACTGTTCTTGTAAACATGTCAGTCTTTTGAGGTTTATCTTCTACATTTCTAAGGATCCTTCAGTGTTGGGGGAGACTCTAAATGGGAGATTGTAAGGCTCAGAGAAACACTTTCTGAAGGCTCTGAAAGACAGGGGGAACATGAGGTCCTTAGGATCCTCCTTTGTAGATGAAGGGAGGGTGAACAAGGTGATGGTGAAGGTCCCTCAGGTCTGGATTTTCAACAGCAATTATCCAGCCTGAATCATTGAAGCTAAGCTTTTATTTTCTCCTGTGTTGTCTGTGAAGCAGTCCCAAAGTCTGCATTACGCTCCATAGAACAATCAGATTTGTCAGAAGTTGATGGAATCTGACTAGTGAGGTGAATGTTTTCTATTTTATTTATGTTATAATCTCCTCTTCTCTGGAGTTCGTGTATGTTGTGAGGGCTGGAGGTGAAATGATCATAAATAGAAAATATTTTTGCTAAGAGATTATTTTAAATGACTAATTTGATTCGGATTAGGTTGAATGGCATCCCCTTATCCCTAAGAGTTTTACCTTAATTGTACATTTGGTAGTTGAAGCATCCGTGATGTCATCAGCCTTGCTCCTTCCTCTAGGCTCATCTTGGACTCCAAAGTTCACGTCCCTATACACTGATTACGGAGCCTCTCAGGACCTAGCCAGGCTGAGCCACATACACTTGATACATGGTCCATCAAAGCCTTTCCAACTCAGCAAGATGAGAGGTCCCCTGGTGGAGCTTTCTAGAATCCGGGGTCACTTCCAGGTCATGAGGAGGTATCTAAGGAAGACTCCACTGGTGACCCCTGATACAGCATCTTTCACGGGGGGCAGTACGTGATCAGTCACCCAAACAATGAGGTCTCTCCATCCAATATTTCAGTCACTTAGTCAACAAGCATTTATTAAACTCTTACTATATGCCAGGCACTGGACAAAATGCTGGGAATGCAAAGAAAGGCAAAAACAATCCCTGACTGCAAAGGGCTCTCTCTCTAGTGGGAGAGACAACATGCAAGCAAGATGCATACTGTATACACGGGATGCAACTTCAGAAGGAAGTCACTAACAATTGAGGGGCAGTGACTGGAAAAGGCCTGAAGAAAGTGGGACTGGGGTCGAGATGTGAAGGAAGCCAGAGAATCCCCATAGCAGGCACTGCAGGCAGGGGGACAGCTGGGGCAAACAGAGGGAGGTGGGGAATGAGCAAAAAGGCCCGAGTCACTGGATCACAGAACGCACGGAGAGGAGCAAGTCAGAAGGCTGGAAGGGTCAGAAAAAAGAGCATCCTGGGTGGGGGGAGGAGCAGGTTTTGTTGTGTTTGAGAAGTGGGTGTGATGAAGCAGCCCAGAGGAGAGAACACTCCATCGCTACAGAACATCTGGTTGAGATGTTATCAGTAAAGCCCTGGCCTGACAGTCAATAGAGGCCTGGCCGAAATTCTTCTGACCTTGAAGTCCATTCAATGGGTAGAGTTTTGGGCCTGGTGTCAGGAAGACCCGAGTTCAAATCCAGCCTCAGACACTCATTAGCTGTGTGACCCTGCTCAAGTCACAACTTCTATTAGCCTCAGTTTCTACAACTAAAAACGGGGATAACAACAACACCTAGCTCAGGGTTATTGTGAGTTCTGAATGTCGAGCACTTACCGCAGTGCTTGGCATGTAGGACACATGAAATAAATGCCATTTTCTTCCTTCTTGCTCTTATCTTATAGCTGAAGAAACTTAGGCCCAGGGAGTTTAACTGATTTGCCCATGATCACTCTGCTAGTATCAGCATATCAGAGGCAAGATTTGAACTCAGATCTTTGGACTAGAGTCAATACTCTGATAATGATACCTCTCGTACCCACTACACAGGACTCTTGTGAGGAATGAATGACATGAAGTGCTCTAGTGCTCCATAAACGTTATCTATTATTAAATCAAATGAGATAACGGACATATGTATAAAGAGCTTTGCTAACCTTGAAGTTCTATATAAACGGGAGCCATCTTCACCACCACTACCAATATCATGGTCATATTTCTGAAGGATAAACTTTCAAAGTAAAGGATCTAATCCAGGAAATGTTAGAATGAGGACAATGACCTGCTTCTCTGCTGAAAACAAGCCCTCCCTGGAGTTCTAGAAATGTTCAGAACAAAGGAGGAAGGCCCCTAGAATGTTGGGAAGACTCCCAGTGATGAACTCAGAGAAGGACAAGAGTGTCCTAATGGGCAGGTGCAAATCTGCATTGTTGGAGGGAACAGTCACATTGAAGAAATCCTTAATTCATTGGGTATTATTATTATTATTATTTTTTGGTGAGGCAATTGGGGTTAAGTGACTTGCCCAGGGTCACACCGCTAATAAGTGTTAAATGTCTGAGGCCGGATTTGAACTTGGGTCCTCCTGACTCCAGGGCTGGTGCTCTATCCACTGCACCACCTAGCTGCCCCTGGGTATTATTATTATTAATATAATATTCTCATTTATGTCTTTTTCAATGGGCTTCAGATAGACATGGGCCTGGGACAACTGACTGATTATTCTTTTATATTTAATGTTCTACGAACTAATAAATAAATAAATGAAAAAAATAAAGTAAAATAAGGCAGCCCTGATGCCCCACGGTCATGGGATGATGGAAACCAAGATGTGTCTCATCCTGTTCTCACATGCTTTTGAATGATTAATCTTTCTTTATAATTATCGCTATTACCATTATTGGATCACAGAATCCAGGGCATAGTTTTAGAGCTAGGAGAAGCCTTTGGGATCTAGTCCAACCCCCTCATTTTTCAGTTGAGAAAACAGAGACTTGAGTGACTTGTTCAAGGCCACATGGGTTGAAAGTGGAAGTATCAGGGGGCAGCTAGGTGGAGCAGTGGATAAAGCAACTGCCCTGGATTCAGGAGTACCTGAGTTCAAATCAGGCCTTGGGCACTTGACACTTACTAGCTGTGTGACCCTGGGCAAGTCACTTAACCCCAATTGCCCTGCAAAAAACAAAAAAAAGAAAAAAAGCGGAAGTATCAGAATGTGAATTCAGATGTTTCAACTACAAATCTACACAATAAGAAATTCAAGAATCTATATCATAACCATATGAATTCTGTGTCAAATTGTAGAAAGCAAAGTCCCACAGCAAAAAAAAAGGACATTTTGATATGAAAGATTTGTTAAAGAAGTAAACGAGCTGTAAGGCTGATTGTCCAGTCAATCAATTTAATTACTTCACTCGGTCCCAAGTAATTTGCACACCACTGTAGGAGTGTTTCCACTATACCCCTTCCTCCTCCTCTGTCGTTACTCAGGATCATCTTCTTCATTACTTGGATCTTTTGTACACGTGTCATTCTTGCCTCGTTTAGTTGGTGGGCATGGTTAACCATATTCATTCATGATTCTGGCTGCTGACCCAAGGAGAGAAAGATTCATCTATTTTAGCACAGCATTAGAAAGTGGCTCTGTGATAAAGGAAAAACCTATTTGCACAAAAATATTGATAGCAGCTGTCTTTGCGGTGGCAAAGAATTGGAAATTGAGGGGATGCCCATGAATTGGGGAATGGTAGAACAAGCTGTGGTTTATGAATGTAATGGAATACTATTGTGCTGTAAGAAATGATAAGCAGTCGGATTTCAGAAACACCTGGACTTAATGATCAAAGTGAAATGAGAAGAACCAGAACATTGTATGAAGTAACAGCAACATTAAGTGATGATCAACCATGATAGACTTAGCTTTTCTCAGCAATACAATGATCCAAGCCAATTCCAAAGGACTCACGATGGAAAAATGCTTTCCACATCCAGAAAAAGAACTATGGAGTCTGAATGCAGACTGAATTCAGCATACTATTTTTTTTTTACTTTTTTTCCTTTCTTCCTTTATTGTATGAGTTTTCTTCTACAAAATGACTAATATGGAAATATATTTCACATGATTGCACATATAAATTATTTCTGATTGCTTACTGTTTCAGGAAGGGGGAAGGAAAAGAGAAAAGGAGAAAATTCAGAAGTCAAAATTTTAAAAATGAAATGTTGAAATTGTTTTTTACATGTAATTGGGTACAAAGGTAAATTATTATTATTTTTAATAAAAAGAAAGTGGCTCTGGGATTTCCTAAACAGAAAGGTTCTAACCTTGGTCTTGATCTTCATCTCATCTGGGCAGGGTCTTGGGATGTTATAAACCTAGGACAATCACCAGAGTGTATTGTTTTTCTCCTCCCAATCATCAAGGCTCTTTGACCCTTTGGGAGATATTTGGTCAAGGCTGCACCAAGAATCTTCCAACTAAAGACGACAGAAGCTCTTCATCTTCCTGCCTCTCCCTTTCCCTTAGCACTTGTCCTCAAAATCTTGAGAGGAGCAGCAGGGAGAGCCTTGGTTTCCTTTCCATCCCCCAAGTTCTCCCTCCCAGTTCAGCTTTATTAACTAAAGAGGGAAATACTTAGCTGTCTTCCTCCCTTCCCCCCTCCCCCCATCAACACACCAACACACTCACACACTGTGGCAGTATTTTGTGATTCAAATAGGTTTTTCTTGAAAAACAAGTGGACCAACCTTAAATCTCGAGAAGGCAGTTAACCAATTTTTGCATTTTATGAGCAAAGATAATCCTTTCCCTCTTTCAGAAATCAGTTTACAAGCAGGGTGACTGGTGAGCTGGAGAAGGCCTGTGACAAATGGGGGAATGCAGAGGACCACCATGCAATCTGCTAGCCTATAGTAAATCCTAGTGATGTGGCAGCCAGGCTGGGGGCCTCAGAGAGCAAGATTGATCCTCTCTGGCTTCACAAAAGAGTCTTCATCGCTGATTGCTGGGAAACCAGAGAAGAAGTGGGATGAAGTCTCAGCTGAAAGCTGACAGGAGTGGAGCAGATAGATGGAGGGAGAATGAAAATATTATGAGTAAATAGGCAGGCGGGATAACTGAGTGATTACGAGTGGAGGCAAAAAGTGGAAGAGAGCTGAGCCCAGGGTTTTTCTCAGGCCAGCTGGTGACAACAAATCTCAGGGATGTTGGGGGAATGTGGGGGTGGGGGGATGGGAAGGTGCGGGACAGAGTCAGAATGGGGAAGGGTTGGAAGGTCAAGAAGGACCAAAGAGAGCAGGGAGAAGGGAGAGTCATGACTGCCAAGGGGGTTGGCAAAAAAAATCCATAGGTGAGAAGAAAGAAGTCCTGGGGTCTCTAAATTCAAGTTTGAGGGGAAAGAGAAGGATGAAAATGAGAAATGATGAAAAAAAGAAAAAGGATAGAAAGTCTAGAATCTTCTGTTTATTTTACCCCTTTCCTTTTCCATTTCATTCTTCTGTAATTTACCCTTCCTCTTCCTCCTCCTCCTCTTCCAAATTCCCTCCTTCCCCCTCCCGCTTTATTCCCTCCTCCTTTCTTTCCTTGCTTTTCTTTTTTCATCTTTCTCTCTCCCTCCCTCCCTCCCTCACTTCCTGTCTTCCTTCCTAGATCTGGGTTCAAGTATCACCTCTAATGCCTACTGGCAATGTGACCCTGGGCAAGTCTCAACCTTCTGATGCCATAGGCAGAAAAGGTGTCAACCTTCCTTGTCACAGGGATTTCCCTCAGCCTTACATCAATGAAATCATAGCTCCACACTCTATCTCAGTCCCTTTTCCCTATATAATGACAGTAACATTATTCACATGGGAAGTTATTCCCCAATGGGTGAACTTCATTTTCTAGAGTCTGAGATGGTGTAAGATTAAGTATTTGCCAAGGCTCTGTAACAACAAATAGGGTTGTAGAGTGGAAAGCTACAACTCTCCAGGTCATAATTCACAATCTGTAAAGAAGGGGAAATAAAAAGAGGCTTAATCATTACCCTCAGATAATAAAAATAAATAAAAATTTAAATTAAAAAAAATAAAAAGAGGCTTAATCATTACCCTCTGATAATAAAAATAAATAAAAATTTAAATTAAAAAAATAAAAATAAAAAAAGGCTTAATCATTACCCTCTGATAATAAAAATACTCTTTATGATCAAAATAGTATTGGTCAGGACATTTTCCATCCTAGAAGAGGTTTTGGATGAGGCTGCGTCCTGGGAGAACAAAGGTTCTTCTTTCTCCTGAGGTCACAGAACTGTGAGCTTGAGGACTGACTGGGACCTCAGGGGTCATCCAGTTGTGGAGCTTAGAGAGGGAAGTGACTGCTCCAGAGTAACACAGGCTCTCTGGAAGTCATCCACTCTTCCCAGTACAAGTTCCAAGGAGATATTATAGAAAATTGGTATTGGGTCATTAAGACTACCTTGTCACCTGGGAAATGGATTCTGGGAAACAATTCCTAGAAATCCATAAAAAAGTTATTCAATAGGCCGGATATGTCTTGGCTGAAATGGGTGAAACTGTGAAGGAAGACAGCCATGGTTCAGGAAAAGGGAAAAGGAGGAACAACATGTCAGTCTAGCAACGCATCCCAGAGGTTGGCCCTGTGAAAATATTTTAACTGACTAGCTGGGTCTAATCTGGGGACTTTTGACTGTCTGGCTGACTGCTATTAATTTCCTAAGCCAATCTGTTAGGGCCTTTTAAAAATTTCTCCACACTGCTCCGCTCCCAAATTGATAAGCAAATGATTAAGAAGCCTCTTAAATAATCAAAGCAGGATTTATTTATAAAAATAAATGTAAGAGATAAGAAATGCAAAAAGTTATATGAGACCTGACCGATTTTCCGCACTGTCTCCCTCATGCCTCTGCTTGTGCTTACTCTTTGCCGTTCTAACTTTCTTGGTGTCCTCCTGCATACCAATGGACCTTCTTCTAGCGTTCCCCCTTACTGAAAAGCCCCCCTGCGCCGTACTCTTGCCAACCCCCCTGAAAAGCCTCTTACTGTTGCAAACCCCCCTCAAGCTCTTCTTCTCTCTCACCAGCCTCCTTGCACTCTCCTAGTCCTCCAGCATCCTTCTGAGTCCTCTTTCTGTCCATCCTCTCTCTGTCTAACTACCCCGGTATATAACTTCCTTCTCTCCCCTCAAATTGGCCCACTTGATGGAGATTTTTTTTGATTTCTAATTCTTAGCACCCACAAAAAGAGCTGCTAGAAATCCTTTTTGTACAAAAATATTTCTAGCATTTTTAATCTCTGCCCAAAGGCAGGGTCCCCAAATCACAATAAATTCCCACAGCCTCAAGACCAGAAGAGAGGCAAAAGGACACAGATATGGACTTCTTTATCTAACACAACCTGAATACAACATGGAACAAACACAGGAATCCAATTCAATTCAACAATTCAATCAACTACTATTTGCCTGACACTGGAGATACAGGTAAGGCAGTCTTGGCCCTCAAGGTGCTTACATTCTATTGGGCAGTCAAAACTCGGACCCACATAAGTAAACACAATGTGCTATCCCCACACCCAGAGTGATGTAACAATCCTGGGAGACAGGGCTGTGCTGGTGCCTTTGTGCCCCTACAAACCATCCTATAGTGCCTGGCCCAGAGCTGAAATTGACTTGAACCATTGATGAGTGGATATCAGTTCTTCTTTCCCCCACTGAGCTCAGACAGCCACTGTGGGTGCCCACGAAGGATAGTGAAAATCCCTTCTTTAACTAATGAATGTTAGTTATTTGGATTTCCAGTTTCAAAACTGAATTCCAAAGATGGGCTTTTCAGATCTCTGGTTACAAGCTACCTGGCTTTTCAGAGAATACAATTTAAAAAAATAATTATCACGAATGACATTTATGTTATGCTTTTAGCTTGGCAATACACTTTGCACGAGATCTCATGTGAGCCTCAGAACAACCCTAAGAGGCAGACCCAATAATATCCCAATTTCCTGACAAGGAAACTGGCTCCTGGTCACTAGCTACTAAGTGTCAGAGGGAGGATTTTAATCCAGGTCTTTCTGACTCTAAAGTCAACCTGTACAAATCCATTTCACACTGACTGTATGACTTTGGGCAAATCACTTAACCTCTCAGGGTTTTAGGCAACTCTCTAAGCCTATATAGGTTTGTCTAATAGTTAGAGACCTATTTTTTAAAAAGCAATAAACATTTTTATTTATAGTTTTGGGTTCCAATTTTTATCCCTCCTTCCCTCCCCTGCTTCCCTGAGGCAATAAGCAATCAGATATAGGTCATACATGTATGATTATATAGAACATTACCATATTAGTCATTTTGTATAAGGAAACTTGAATAAAAGAAAAAAATGAAACAAAGTGAAAATAGCCTGCTTCGGTCTGTGTTCCATCAATATCAGTTCTTTCTTTGGAGGTGGATAGTATGTTTCATCAATAGTCCTTTGGGATTGTCTTGGATCATTGTATTGTTGAGAATAGTTAAGTCACTCACAGTTCTTCATCCAATAATATTGCTGTGTCTGTGCCCAACATTCTCCTGGTTCTTCATGATACATCAGTTCATACAAGTCTTTCCAGGCCTTTCTGAAATCATCCTGCTTGTCATTTCTTATAGCATAGTAATATTCTATCACCATCATATACCACAGCTTGTTTAGCCATTCCCCGATTGATGGAGATTCTTTTGATTTCTAATTCTTAGCCACCACAAAAAGAACTGCTAGAAATATTTTTGTACAAATAGGTCTTTTTCTCTTTTGAGGGATTAGACCTGCATTATCAGAAGGAGCTCTTCACTTGGGAGTTCTGTAGGCTGATGAAATCCATTCCTATCTCTAACTCTAACAAAAATGACATGAGTCATATGAGAATGACTTGGGGGACATGTGGGAAGTTCGCCCAAGTCTAGAGCTGAAAAGGACATCAATGGCCAGCTCACTCAGCCTCTTCATTATTCAGCCTCTGCATTATCAGAAGGAGCTCTTCACTTAGGAGTTCTGTAGGCTGATGAAATCCATTCCTATCTCTAACTCTATTTAATAAAAATGACATGAGTCATATGAGAATGACTTGGGGGACATGTGGGAAGTTCGCCCAAGTCTAGAGCTGAAAAGGACATCAATGGCCAGCTCACTCAGCCTCTTCATTACACGGATAAGAGAACCCAGACCCAGGGAGATGAAATGAATTGTCCAGGTCTCCGAGGTAGGATCTAAACTTTGGACTTCTGAAGGAAGAGCTGCTAGTCCTTCCACAATCTGGAGGGGGTCTCTCTTGGGACTTAACTGAAGGAATCTGCCTCCCCCTCTGCAATATGAGCTGCAGGTTGCAAAGGAGGGGCTGGGAAGTGGGGAGGGAGAATCAGGGTGTGTGCATAGTGGTGGTGGTGGGGGGACCCAATGAGTAAAACAAAATGGATTATGAATTTGAAAATTGCCAATTATGTTGTATCACACAGCTCAGAGCGTTGGCACAAAGATAGAGCACAATCCAGATTTTTCAGCTTAAATGGCTTTACATTCAAGCAAGCAAATTAACCATAAAATAGGGGGGGGGGGAACACACAAAATATCCCAAGGAAGAATAAACTGCAGATAATAAGCACCAATCTGGTGTTGAATGCAGCCCAAGACACCAATTGTTTTAAGTCACGACAAAGACAGCTGAATGCTCATCTTGTGGCTGCCGAGCACGGATGATTGCCTGCCATGAGTATCTTCCCTCACAAATAACAGTTTTTTCGCTCTTAATTTTCTGCTAAATTGGAAGCTAACTGCTTCGCACATTGTCATTCGAACACCTGCAGCTGTAGTGGATTTCCGCACCCCATTTCTTGGAGGTAAAACAGCTTCCTTGCTCGTCATTATGGGGCTGTCTGCCTTTCATTGCGCCCCGGCGCTAATGATTCAGCAGGCTGGTCAGTCATTAAGTGTCAGGCAAATGATAGCGTGTGCACCGTGTGACTAATGGGCCCGCACAAGTGAAATCACAGAGGCGCCGTGCCCATCACTCACTTCCCAAACAGCCCCAGTGTGGCGCGCGGCAGGGAGTCCAGTTAAAACCAGCCTTGTAAAACACATCTCCTGCTCAATGCTCTGGAGGCATCGAGGAGTCTGTGCCCAGAGAATTAAAGCAAGGCTGAGGTAGAGGGAGAAGGGAGAACAGGGAGGGGGAGTCCAACCCAGCTCAGAAGAGCCAGCACCAGGATGCAGATGTGGCGATGCTGGGAGAGTGAGCCTCCCCTTGGTCCTCTCTCTTGTGGATGGAGCCGGGTCCAAGCAGAGAGCATCACCATGACCAGTGAAGGCCTGGGCAGTGAATGTCTATTTAAAATGTGGAAATCAGGGGCAGCTAGGTGGCGCAGTGGATAGAGCACTGGCCCTGAATTCAGGAGTACCTGAGTTCAAATCCAGCCTCAGACACTTGACACTTACTAGCTGTGTGACCCTGGGCAAGTCACTTAACCCCCATTGCCCCACAAAAACAAAAAAACAAACAAACAAAAACAAAAACAAAAAAATAAAATGTGGAAATCAGGAGCCATCGTCCACAGTCACATGCATTGATGGGGAGCTCACAGCAGGAGCATCAGCATTAGGAGAGGGGAGGAAAGAGGGTCCTTTAGTTGGCAAGGGGCAAGCTGCCACATGGCTGACTGGGGAAAGACAGGTAGATCCAGGCTCAAGTTCCACATTTGAGATGTACTGGCTACAAGGTCCTGAATAAGTCACTTACCAATGATAAGTCACAGAGAAGATGCTGATCAGCATGGAAGAGGGAATTCCTTATTGGGAGCTCCCTGACCCCCATCAAATTATAGCTCTTGTCCTCACATAGACCCCATGCTAGGCATTTGGGGTATAATAATAATCCCTACCCTCAAGGAGTTAACAGATATACACTATTAACTCACTCAAGCAATTGGCCAACAAGTATTTGGGGGGGGGTGAGGCAGTTGGGGTTAAGTGACTTGCCCAGGGTCACACAGCTAGTAAGTGTCAAGTGTCTGAGGCTGGATTTGAACTCAGGTCCTCCTGACTTCCCTGCAGCGCCCCCTAGCTTCCCCCCTAGCTTCCCCCAACAATCATTTGTTAATCATTGACTATTGGCTAGGCAGGTTTGGGCAGGGGGTTGGGGGGGGGAGGGGGGGGTTGGGGGGGGGGCGAGCACTGGGGATAGAGAGGAAGTGCAAGAACAAGCCCTGTGCCCAGAGTTTACATGCTAATGGAGGAGCCAGCAGGTACATGTTAGATACATGCAGAGGAGGCAGGTGACACCCTTAGAAGAGAAGGGTCTAGCAGCTGGGGAGGCCAGGAAAGCCCCCTATTGGTGGCTTGTGAGCAGAATCTTTTTTTCAATGTAAAAAATAGTTTATTCTTCTAGTTTTAATAAATGAGAAAAGACAGGGAGGCACAGTAGTCTGTTTTGGAGCTGAATCCTGAAAGAAGCCAGAGATTCTCAAGGTCGGGGGTGGGGGGAAGAGGGCATGCAGGGCAGCCAGGGTAAAGGTGTGGAGGTGGGAGGTGGAGCTGCAAGTGTGAAGCCAGTACAGCTGGACTGCAGAATGTGTGAGAGTCCGGCAGGGTCCAATTTGTGACATTCTCTAAATGTTCAACAGAGGAGCTGATATTTGAGCCCTGAAGTAACAGGGGCCTGTGGGGGTTTTGAGAGAGTAAGGGGAAACATGGTAATAACTGTGCTTTAGGAAGAACTCTACACGTACCGTGCTACTGCATTTTTTTTTAAAGGGCAAATGAACTATTTTATGCAGAGGCCACAAAATCTCGGGGTGGTCTGGGGGGGGGGAAGAGGTAGGTATGGGAAGAACTTATGAAAACCCTTTTCTGCCCCAAGCCTCGTATCTAGCCCTGGGTCTAAGTCCATCTGGGTCATCAGTGACCCACAATGTGGGTGCCACAGCAAGACGTCAGTGGGGGAGCAGGACACACTGGACGCGTGTGTGCCAATGAGCTCCACCCTCCTCAGCCTTGCTTCAACTGCAGACTGAGGAGGTTGGGGTGGGTGGTCTCAGGTTCCTTGTGCTGCACATCTATGATCTGTAACGATTGGAATGACGCCACCTGCTGGATACTTACTGTAGAGGAGTTCTGCCCATGAAGGGAAGGTCTTTGAGGGCAAGACCAGGAGTCAGGAAGTGACGCGGGCTAGTGGGAGGAGGAAGGAAGAGACTGGCGCTCAGTCTCGCGCTCTTTCCTTTGGACGCTGGCGGAGAAGGGAGCTAGAAATGTGCTCTCCCTTTAATAGATAGAAATCTAGGCCTTTTTCTCTCTCTTTACCAAATTCTTATTCTCCTTAATAAATGCTTAAAAGTCTAACTCTTGCTAAAGCTTATAATTGATTGGCGACCACTCATTAGATATTTTAGACAGTTTAGCTAGAATTTTAGCCCTTAACAGATGGCTGACCACGAAGAGGAAAGCTGAACCTCACTTCTGATCTTCTGGTTGGGTAAGAAATTTCCCCTACCCTTTAAATTGCTAAGTACTGGCGCACTGGCTGTGTTTTCCTTTGAATTTTTTCGAATGGACCTTTTAAACTCCCTAATTACCCTATTTTTTATTTTAGTCTGTTTAACCAGACAAATGGGAGATAAGATCATGTTAATGCTTTGTTTTTGTGGATTTTCTATTTTTCTTTTTATTTTTGTTAAAAGAGCCAGCAACTTACTCACACAAGGAAATATCTCTCCCTCTCCCAACCATGCTTTTTCAGAGAAACCTGAAGAGATTCCCGCAGCTTTTCCCAGTTCTAACAGTAATTGTTGCTTTAATTTTGCATGCCTGGAGGCAATGACCCACCCTCTAGAAGCTTTTAATCCCCTAGCACCTGGAGGCAAAGTGGGGGAAGAGGAATCCAGGCCTGAGTTCAAAATCAAGTCTGATTCAAATTGCTCTGGTCCCTCCCCTCCTCTCCAGACCCCACCCTCTACTCCTCCTATGGCCAAGCCCATTGCTTCCCCTGCCTGGGAAGTCCAGAGATCTGATGCGCATGCTCAACTTTTTCTACCTGCATTTGCAGCTTCAGGCTCAGCCCTTCCCCGGCCTGGCTGTGCTTCTGAGACAATCTTAGAAAACTCTTTAAATTCCAGATATGCTCGTTTTGTTCATAATTTTGCTAACCTGCTTTTGTCTTTCATTAGTAATCTTATAAAGCATTTGTATGGTGAAAAGACTGACAGACAATATAGAGGGGTTAAAGAAGAAAAACTTAAGCTGAATAAGAATGACAATCATCAACATAGTTCAAGACTCCGATTCTTTTGCCATGGAAGGGTATATATTTTACAGAAATGTAGAAGTAAGCAGCAAGGTATTGATATGAGTATTGGGGATTTTAGATATCGGAATCGAGAGTGTTCTGAATTCACTAAGATTATTAACAGTATCAGTTCAGAGGTTACATAGGATTTCTATGCTATTACATATACATTTTGAAATTAATGGTATGGGTTTATTTTCATAGAGATTTTCATGCTTTTGAGGTTGTGTTTTATACTTAGTTTTTAAAACAAGGAGAATATTTGTAAAAGTTTTTTATAGTCATGTGATCAAGTTTATATTTTATAATACTCTTATTAAGTTCATATTCATTTATATTTCCTTAGTTTGAATTTCATTGTCTTTTATTGTTCCATGTGTATTTTCTTCTATTCATTTATCTATCTAATTTTGAAACATTGCAAGATGGTTTTGTTTTTATTATACAATGTTAATTCTAGGAGTATTGTGCTCCCATATTCTGAGTTGTTTGTTTTTGTTATTTTTTCTCAACTGATTATTTGATCAAACTCTTTGAAGCATTTCCCTGGCAAATTGGTTGCCATGGCAAGTGTAAAGAAGTATTATTTTTGATAAGCATATTCAAAAAAAAAAAGAGGGGAACATTTGTAAAAGTTTTCTTTTTTCAAAAAAAAAGTTTTCTTTGAGATTCTGTTGTGCTTTAACTTGTATTTAAATATGTTCTGATTTTTCACAAAAGTAATTGTATACTAAGTACAAAAAATGGGTATTATTTGAAATTGTTGCGTAATTATATATTGTGTTCTGAGTCAAGATGTATTCACATTTTTTGCAATCATTTATTATCCTCAATTTTAAATCCATATGAGACTTGGATTATGGGAACTTATCATTTAAGACATTAATTGCCTTTATTCTGAGTTATCAGATGCCAGTTGGCCAAGATGCCATCCAATCACAAGAGGAATACATGCAAGAGCAGACACTGAACTGTCACATGAGGGGAGACATGCATGAAGTCAAGGTATGGCCGAGGGAAACGGCTTTTGACTAATGTTGAGGTTGGATTCTCTTGGTTTAATATTTTATTTTATTTTTCCCCACAATATTGTACAGATGGCTGGAAGTATTCATCCCACCCATCTCACTCCTACACCTGGCTTCTATGCTCCCTCCTATATGCCTGATGCCATGGACATCTCAATCCCATGCATCTGATTAAGTCTGACTCAGTTTCTTCCAATATGTTCGGTGGCATGGACATATATTCCATCCACCTATTTTAAGCCTGGCATACTGTATGGGCAGTACATATTGCTCAAGTGTGGGAATGCTCATATCCCATCATTTCTCTGTTCTTTTATGGTAACCCCCATAATTATCTCAGATGTCATGATAAATACAGTGTTGAATTTGGCCTTGACACCTGTTACCAATTATATTAGATTTTTAAATTTCTCATAATGGCATGAGGATAATTAGGCAGATGATGCAAAAAGTGATAAAACAAAGATAAAAATTATTTTTATTAATTAATATTGCAGCAATTGTCTTCTCAATTACCCTCCATGAGGGGGGACTATAGTAATATTATAATTTTAAAGAATGTTTTAATTTTTGTTTTATTATATGTTTCATGTGTAACAACTAAGATTCTGACTGGCAGCTGTCCAAGATCTCCTGCCTGGCACCTCTTCTCTTTCTTCTGTTTAATCATCCCTAGTCTGGATTCCTACCTGCCCATGGTCAGGTGTCTCTTGACTCCCTTGGTTGATGCTGTCATGTCACTAGGTCTCAAGCAGAGGCTCAGTGATCCAGCGATCTCTGAAATAACAAATACTGTGGAATGCTCTATTTTTGCCCCAATGGAGCGGTGATCTCATCAGTGTGTGCACCCCCTCCAGAGGAACAGATAGCAGCTCGTCCATGCCCACCTACCCTACGTCTCTTGGTGATCTCATCAGTGTGTACATCCCCTCCACTGGGACAGATAGCGGCCTGTCTATGCCCACCCACTCTATGTCTCTCTTGTCTGCATTTCCCCCACAAGTTCCATGCAGGGGTCCAACGTACTGGGTGCTTCCTCAATTTCTCACGACATCTCACACTCTATTAATTCTCCCTTGCTCTGGTCATAGACACACCTTTCATCTTTCTCCCTCATATTTCTCTTCCTCCCCTTCTTTGCAATTCCTCATTTGTAAGTGAACTCCGGCTGCCCCCCTCCACCCAGTGTCTTCGATGCGCGATGGGGTCACTGCTGTGGGACAAGACTGGAAGAACGCTGCTCACAACAGGAGGGGCTTCTCTCAGCTGGTTGCCCCCAGCATTTCTGTCCATCCGTGTGTGTATGTTGTGTCCCCCATGAGATTGTGAGCTCCTCAAAGTCAGGGACTGTCTTTGTGCCTTTCTTTGTAACTCCAGCAGCTTAGCCCAGTGTATGCACACAGTAAGTGCTTAATAAATGCCTGTTGACTGCATAGGAGCATAAAGAGTACACTATATTCTCTGACACTGGGAGGATAATGGAAAGATACCTGGGAAGGGTCACGGAGACAGCAAACTTCACAATGCAGACAATGGTAATGGACCAGCCGTCCACATGGGTCATCCAGAATGTGGGCTACGTCAATGTTTAGACTCCTTCCTCCCAAAATCGTTGGCTTAGCCTAGTCCTACTCACTCATTCGGAAGCTGGAAACGTCACAGCTGAGACTCAAAGCTGAGGTCTCTGACTCGAAAACCTACATCTGTCCTTGGCATCATGCAGCAATCTTAGCCCCCCCCCACCCCAGTATGAAAACATAAATAATGAGGGGATTAAAAATAACAAAATATATTAGGCTTAATTATTGAGAGAGGCTGTTTCTGCTAAATGGGTCCTGGGCATGGGGCCGGAATCATCAGCAGGTGTGAGAGGAGGTTGTTTAGAGATCACACGGCCGTGATCTCAGAGCCGGATGGGGTCTCTGTCCTTGAGCCCAGGGACCCTGTTCTGTTCAAACTGGTGCCTCCCTCAGAGCCTAGCACCGTGCCTTGTGTGCAAAGTGTGTGTGTGTGTGCCCTACGAAGGGAAGGCCCCCCCTGGGGGTACACTGGTCTGAGGACCCCTGCAGTGGGCAGGGCGCCAAAGCCCCAGCTGGCTGGACAAGCCAGAGTGGAGAGGAGGGGCGTGGCTAGGGACAGACCCACGCGGCAGGAGCCCGCCTCTGCCTTCTGCTTCCTAATGTCAAGGGGCCTTGCAAGCAGCAGACCCTCCATCCGTCAGGCCATGAGATTAAGGACACAGACCTCGGTGTCTATGAATTGGACGGTGGTCCTGGCAAAGCCCTGCCTGCCTCTCACTCAGCCAGCTAAGGGAACGGTGGACAAACATTTTCTGAAGGCTTTAAAGGATTATAATTCAGGCTTGGAATATGGAAAATAATATGATGAATCCTGCAAACATTCACTCAATAAACTTTTCTTTTCTGCAGAAAGTGGACTGCATCTCCACCAGCCTCCAACACCCAATAACATCCAGACACCAGTCCAATTGTACTTTAAAAAGAGAGCAATTCTAGAACTAAAGAAAGCTGTTACTTGGAAGAAAATCCAGTGTGCTCCTTTCAGTCTTTTTTTTTTTAATTAATCTGTCCTTCATACTGCCTTCCCTCTCATCTTCCTTCTCATCAAACTATATGTAGCTGAAAGCAAAGTAAATTCCCACACTGGCCATGCCTCCAAATATGTCTTTCTGCATTTTAAGCCCATCACCTCTCTGTCAGGAGGGGAGTGGTGTATGCCCACCTTTATCCTTTTCTATCAGTCATTTGTCAGAGTCCTAAAGTCTTTCATAACTTCTTATAGGGAAGGAAAGGGAAGAAGCACTTATATAGCACCTACTGTATACCAGACTCCATACTAAGTGCATTGATCCTTATGACAACCTACAAGAGGGGTACTACTGTTATCCTCCTTTTAAAGTTGAAGCAAATGAGGCAAACAGGTTAAGAGACTTGCCCAGGGTCATATAGCTGGGGAGTATCTGAGGCTAGATTTGAACTAGGGTCTTCCTGGCTACAGGTCTAGTGCTCTAGCCACAGCACCACCTAGCTGTTGTTCTTGATCATGTTATGATTGTATGAAATGCTTCATTCTGTAATCAATCATTTCACCATTTCCCACAGTACTGTATTTATAGTTTGGCACATTTCATTCCTATGCCACAATTTGTTTAGTCATTCCTAATGGGAATTAATGGGAATTGATGGGAAACCCCTCTTGGTTTCCAATTTGGGGCTACCATGAAAAGATTTCTATCAATATTTTTGCACAAAAAGGTCTTTTTCTTCTTTCCTTGATTTTTTTTTAGCCATCCAGGCCTAGTAGAGGTAGAACTGGGTCAGAGAATATGTACAATTTAGTAACTTTGGGTGTGTGGTTCCAGATTGTGCTCTAGAATGGCCAGACCAGTGCCTGTTCCCCCATAGCCCTCCAGCCCCTCACCTTCCTCTGTTGTCCTCCTTGCCCAGTCTGTTAGCTGTGGGAGGCAACCTCAAAGTTGCTCTAATTTGCATTTCTCTAATCATTCATGATCTTCACTTGGCCGCCAATAGCTTGGATTTCTTTCTATGAAATTGTCTCTTCATGCCTTTGACCATTTGCATACAGGGGAATGGCTCTTAGTCTTATAGATTTTGAATTCATCAACAAGCAATTATTAACCACTTACTGTGTGCTTAGTATTGCACAGACAGTCATTCAACACTTCCTGTTCCCAGGAAGCTTACATTCTTTCACATGCACATCTAAGTATATACATGTTTTTTGCCTGTCTTCTGGACTGGACTCGTGATTCCATTGGAACCGGAACTCCTAGGGAGAGAACTCTGTCTAGTGGCAGCTGAGAGTGCTAGAGATTTGCCTGGGACACCAGGAGGTTGTATCCCAGGCAGGACTGAACCCAGGGCACCCTGATCCCACGGCTGCCTTTCTATCTAGTATTCTGGGATAGATATTTTCATTTGTTGTTGTTCAGTCATTTCACACATGTCTGACTCGTCATGGCCCCATTCGGGGTTTTCTTGGCAATGATACTGGAAGGCTTTGCCATTTCCTTTTCCAGCTCATTTTACAGATGAGGAAACTGAGGCATACAGGGTGAAGTGACTTGCCCAGGGTCACACAGCTAGCATTGGAGGCCAGATCTGAGCTCCTGAGGATGAGTCTGCATGACAGAGCCCAGCACTCTGTGCACTACGGCGCCACCTAGTGCCCATATACTCTCACATACAAGATAAATTCAAGGTCAGATTAGGATTTTTGCGGAATCTCTTGAAACATTTGACAGGATCACGGAATTAGAAGCGAAGGAAAGCCTAGAGGCCGTCTGGTCCAAACCCCTAGTTTTACAGGTGGGGAAACTGAGGCAAAGTTGGATCCTTGACTTGTCCGGAGTGGCCCATCTAGCGAATGAGATAGGATTTAACCTGAGGTCTTCCTGACGCTCCAAGTGCCTAACTTGGGGCAGCCACAGCTTCCCCAGAGTGGACTCTGTTCCCTGGACATGCAGTCAACTTCCCCGGAAGTCTTCAAAGAGAACATGGAAGGCCACTTACCTGTCCCAGTCATCGAAGGGCAGCCTCTTGTTCAAGGCTGGGTCGGATGCGGCGACCTCCCCAAGCCTCCTCGGACCATCCCGGCTCGGACACCTCCAGAGACACAGAGAAGCTGTCAATTAAAGCAGCCATCAGAAATCTTTCGGAAGGTAAATGTAGCGCCTACGATGGCACGTGACCAGGTGACTGATCTGGGAGAATGCCGTCCCTTGCATTACACCGAAGAGGAGACATTCCCCAAGACGCGCGCCCTTCCCTCCCTGACCCTCGCTGTGTGTGCCTCCCGCATGGTTGGGGGACGCAGTAAACGCAGCACACTGTTACAAAAAGGGACTTTAATGGTGCTTGTGGGACGGAGGCCAGGGTCCAGCCGGCCATTGCCTTTGTACCAAAGCTCATGTTCACCCAAGATGCTGTTTGTCTGCTACCCCGGGCGCGGTAAAAGGCAGGACCGCCTCCAACGCGCTCATTTGCTCCTTGGCGCTCGCGGACATGATGCCCCATTTGGTTTCTGTATTTGTGGATGGGCTCAGTTCCCCTGGCAAGAGTCGCTGGGCTCTGGGATACTGGCCACCAAGGCGTGCCAAGAAGAGACCTGGCACTTCTCTATGTGGTCTCTATTCATTTTTAAACCTGCTCCAGGGACAGCGAAGGTTGGATTGGCTGCATTGTGAAGGTAGGACTGAGATGTATGGATCCCAGGGAGGGAGAGTGTTCAGGGGACACAGGGGACTTCATGTGGATCCTGGGACTGTTGGGGATCCAGGATCTGCCCTGGGTCCTGAAGCAGTGGCAAGAGAAAGGAAGTGACCGGCCATGGGACATCTGACCTATTTTCGGCACTCTGAGGCTGTCCATGCAGGCCACCAGTTCCCCCATTCCACTAATGAGAGCCAAGCCCATTGCAGAGAAATGTGCCCTGGGGGTAATCCTTCCCTTACATATAGATGAGGAAACTGAGATCCAGAGAGTGAAGTGACTGATCCAAGGTCAGACAGGTAGAGCTGAGATTTGAACCCAGTACAAACTCAGCCTCCAAACAGCTCCATCTCCCCACACTCCCTAATTACCCCTGCTCTTCCCCATTGACTTGGAATCTTCTGTCCAATTTCCCCAGAGTTCCTTGGCAGCCCCTGTGGCCACTCCCAGGACCTCCCCTCACTCTTCTGGAAAAGGAGGGAGCGGGTCTTTATGGACCCTTCTCCCTTACCGTCCTACTAACTTTTATTTCATCTTTCATTCTCCAGAACCTCACCCAACTCTTTGCACATTTAAAAATAATCTAGACCTGAGATTTCATCCATGGGGGGTGGGGAGTTCCTGGTGTGGGAAACCCTCCTTCAATATGCAGCTCAGCAACTCACTCACTCAGAGACTTAGAGAGTGGTTGGGGGCAGGTCTAGTGACTTGGCCAGGGCCCCACAACCAGTACAGTCTGTGTTCAAGGAAGGACTGAAGCCAGGGCTTCCTGCCTTTGGGGTCTTCACTCTCTGCTACATCCTGTTAGTTCCTGGTATGATGATGACAAGCCTCTATATATCCTATGACTCAAGCCTCCCCCAGGAGGCACTGGGGAGAGCCGACCTTCTGGTCCCTCTGCAGCCTTCTTGGGAGCCAAAGGAAAACCTCCTCCACCCAGACAAAGTCCATGTAAGTGCTCAAACAATGTAGTATAATAATGAGGAGGGGGAAGAGGGAGGAGAGGGGAGGGGTGAGGGGAGGGAGAGGAGGGAGAGAGGGAGAGGAGGAGGAAGATGATGAGGATGAGGATAAAACTACCTTCACAGAGTTGTTGTGAGACTCAGATGAAAGGATGCCTGTCAATCTCTTATAAACTTTTAGGCACCATATGAATGTGACCGACTCCTGCAATGCCCGCTGCCATTCACATGGCTCTTTAAGGTTAGATGGCACTCGACACTGGTTATGACATTTGTCCTTACTACCTCCCCTGGGAGGCTGGCACCAGGGGAGGCATTATCTCCATCTTACAGAGGAGGAGATGGAGGTTCCACGATAACCACATGCATTTCCCCTGCTCTCACAGTCACCCTAATCCTTCGCCACCCACAAATGAGTCTGTGCATTAGACAGGTCAGAGCCCAGAGGGGATGTAAAGTCATTGTCATGGCTGTACCTGCCTTTGCTTATGCCATCCCTGGCCTGGAAGGCTGTTCCCCCAACACGACTCTCCCCTTCATACCATGCTTATTGCTACCTATTAAAATCATGGTGTAGTAAAAAGAGCCCTGGTCTTGGAGTTGGGAGGATGTGGGTTAGAATCTTGCCTCAGTTACTTACTGTGTGATCATAAGCAAGTCATTTGAACATCTCAAATCTCAGTTTACCATTCTGTAAAATAAGAACAATTATAACCCTTATCTCCCAGGGTGGTTGTGAAAAACCAATTGAGATAAGGGATACAAAGGTCTCTGACAGCTTAAAGTGTTTGCATATGAGAGCTGCCATCAGCCATCCTTCAGGGCTGCTTCCTCCAGGAAGCCTCCTGATTGCCCCCTGCTCTCTTTTATCAACTCTCTCAGGGCATTTTGTACCTCACAAAGACATGGGACCAGAAATGTTCGCACATAGGGCCAGTCCCCCAAAGCCATGCCCAGGGCATCCCTTGCTGAGGACGATGGGAGCAGGGCAGGTTAGTGGAGCAACCCTTCCAGCCAGCCACTTGGTAGCTTCCTATTTTAACTAATTCTTCTCTGCTAGTTAAACAGACTGTCAAACTCCACTAGAAACAGGGCCACGAAACCCGACACAGAAATCCCTGCAGGCCACATGTGGATTTGGTTTTGAAATATGAGGTTATCTATGTTTATTGCATTTTAATGAATTTTGTTAAATATTTCCCAACCGTATTTTAATCTGGATCTGGCCACACTTAAGAGTTTCCTGGGCCTTATGTGGCCCTCAGGAGCATGTTAGATGCCTCCCTCCTTAAGGATTATAAAGCTTCTCAAAGCTCTCTAAATTCTGTACCATTTAAATTTGGCACCCCTGGTACAGAGCCCTAACCACCCTGTCTTGGTATAGTGCTGATCTGTCTGAATTAATTTCTGAAGTGTTTCCCTCCCCTAGTCCTCATCCCAAGGCAAATACCAGTCTACTGCTTGCTAATTTTATATATGTGTGTACATGTGTGTGCACACACACACATATGTAAGCATACCCTAACACACATATGTAGACATATACATCGACATTCTATAAGTGCACCCGTGTATTCTCTACTGATATGTATATCCACACAATTCACATGTATGTATGTGTGCATACATTTATATGTGCGTGTGCATATAAACCCATATATAAAAACAGAAAAGTATTTTTTAAAAGGAAGAAAATCCCAGCATGTTTTAAAACTGAAGACAGGAAGAAGAGTAGTTTGATGGCTCATATACAACATTCGGGCAAAATCCCAAACTCTGCTAAGGTACCCGTGTGCTTTGTTCAACCCGAGAACATAAGGCTGAACACAAACTGATCATCGGCCTGCAGCTGCTTATGACTGAAAGGATTGGATGGGGGAAGGGGAAGAGAAGGAGGAAGTCATGGGAGAGACATTTTGTAACAAGGTCAAGGAAATGATGGGGCAGCTAGGTGGCACAGTGGTTGGAGTGGTTAGACCCCTGGAGTCAGGAAGACCCGAGTTCAAATGTGACCTCAGACAATTCCTTACCCTGGGGGAGACATTTAACCCTCAGTTTCTTCATCTGAAAAATGAGCTGGACAAGGAAATGGTAAACAACCCCTTTCTGGGCCTCCATTAATGGCAGCAGCTGGGGGCAGAGGGAAAAGAGCTGGACTCATGGGGTGTTCGCATCCAGTCCCAGGTACCAAGGCCCCTTCTAAATAAATGATCGAATGCTCTCATATCTCCCCACTCCGCCCCCCCGCCCCCCCCACCCCAGGCTGCCAGATCGGGCAGTTGGGCCTCCAAGGTCCCTTTTAAGCATTAGCTCTATGGGCATGTCTTTTCTACCAGCCCAGGCACCAAACGTTCTCCCCCATGGCCCTGGGTACCTCTTTGCCTTTTGTCTACGAAGGAAATGATCTCAATGCTGAGCACCCCCATCAAACTTGGAGCAACTCTCTTGGGCCTGCTGCTGGGTCTCAGTGCCTAGAGCCAGGAGCTGCCCCCCACCCCCTGCTCTGGGAGATTCACAAGATTGTGCAGCCCTGGAAGGGAAGGGAGTCTGAATGACTCCGGGGCCTGTGAGGCACTTGGGGGCCACCCAAGCCCCTCCAACTGAGCTCCGGCTGCTGCTGCTTCCCAAATGCCCCTTTTGTTTCATTTTCCTTTAAATCCGACCACAGGGGGGGAAGCACAACAACGGGAAGATGCCCCCCATGGCTTGGAATCAAACCCTTAATTTTATTTGAATATAGTTTTTTTGTGTTTAATTACTGCCATTTTTTCTTTCTTCTTCTTCTTCTTCTTTTTTTTAAAGGCTCCCAAGATTGCCGGGTAATTTTTATCTCTGCAGATTAGACTAAAAGTCCGTGAAGAAGCAGCTACATAATTAAGGGCACGTCCGACTCTCCCATCCCGCGTCCATCGTTCCCAATTGGGGGGGAAAAGTGGCATTTCCTACCTTCTAATCATACATCTCCGGCTTCGGGGCTTTCAGCTGAGACAAATATCTTCTGCTGAAATCAGCTGCAATGAATTGGGTGACAATCAGGTCAATCTAGGTGGAGGTGGCAGAGAGGACAGCAGAAATGCAAGAAGGGAAGAAATTCACCCCCTAGTCCATGGCTCCCTCAGAAACTTTGGCGAGATGTCAAGGGGGATTCTTTCTCACTGAGGCTGGGAAAGAGTGACCGCCATCTTGCTTGGACTTCTTGTGGCCGCCTTTCCCAACTCCAGGGGAGGGAACCGGCCCCTTCAACGTTCTGGTCTCTATGAGAGACCTCTGGCTCATCTGTGTTCTTGAAAGATGCTCAACCAAGCCAATGGATCTGTGATCTCAACAGTGTGGATGCTCCCTTTGAACACACAGATTGTGACCCATCCACATACAACGTTCATTCGTGTCCTCTCCTCAGTTTGACATGGGGCCTTTCTCCCAACATCATGAAGATTCCAAAGGACCAGAGGGACACCATCCACATGTTATTCCTCACCTTTTCCACATGACCAACCAATCTTCTCTTCTTACTGTACAATTCTGAGATGATATCTTCAGTAGCTAGGTGGCAAAATAGAGGACTGGATCTGGAGTCACTAAAGTCCAAGCTCAAAACCTGCCTCAGATACTGACTAGCTAGTTGTGTGACCCTGGGAAAGTCACTTAACCTCAGTTTCCTTAACAGCACCTATCCCACAGGGTTGTCATAAGGGTCCAATGAGATAACAGTTGTAAAAAGCACTTAGTACAATGCCCTGCACACAGTAGGCGCTGTATAAATCTTATTCTCTCCCTCCCAGATCGAATGCTGAGGCAGGCCTTTGTTTTGGGGGAAGCTTAGGTATCATCCAGGTAAACTCTGGGCCGTCTATAACCCCACGTGGCTCCACCCACACCCACAAACTCTTTGGCATCTAGGAAAGTCTCCATTTAAGCAGGTAGCGGGTGACATGCCCTGGCTCACAAACTAGTGAGAAGGCAGAGTTAGCACTAGCAGAAATAGTGCCTGCCCTCAAGGAGGGCATTGTAACAGGGAGATAAGAATAAACAACAACACCTGAGCATTTCCATAGCATTGTAAGGTTTGTAAAGTGGTTTTTGCCCAAGATCTCACTTGGCGTGTGTCTGTGTGTACACACACACTTATACACAAACCAAATGAGTTCTATATCCTGTAGATGAGAGAGAGATCTCATAAATGCATGTGTACCTATGATCAAATGAGATATATAACACATGATAAATAAGATAACTTATATAATACATACACGATCAAATGAGACATGATTAACTCATTTGCTTACAGTTCTCATCTGATCACATGTGTGTATATATGTAAAGATACACACACAAGGTAGGCATTTGATCACATGCACCCAAGATACCTACACAGCATCCATAAGGCTGACCAGAGCTGGCACAAGGTAATCACCAAAGGGGCTCTCCCCTAAATTAAGGCCTTTTATCAGTAGCTGGGTGTGTGGAAGGCGGCACAGTACAGTGCAGTGCAGTGCAGTGCAGTGCAGCCCAGCCCAGCCCAGCCCAGCCCAGCCCAGCCCAGCCCAGCCCAGCCCAGCCCCACTCTAGACTCAGACCTTAGGGAGGAAGAACAGATCCACACCAACAAATCCAGCCTTTGATTACCTAAGCCTCTGTCCTCTGGCCCAGGGCTTCTTAAATTTTTTCCACTCATGACCCCCTTTGTACCTGAGGAATTTTTACACGGCCCCTGAGTATATGGGTATATAAAAATAGGTAGACAAATCAAACACATTCAGTTACTCGACCCCATCTGGGGCCCCCAGTTTAAGAAGCTGGGTTCTAGCCCAACTGTTGCTCAGTAGCACTATGACTCTTGATGTGCTTAAGAATTGATATGTCGGGGCAGCTAGGTGGCGCAGTGGATAGAGCGCTGGCCTTGGGTTCAGGAGGACCTGAGTTCAAATCCAGCCTCAGACACTTGACACTTACTAGCTGTGTGACCTTGGGCAAGTCACTTAACCCTCATTATCCAATCAAAAAAAAAGAATTGATATGTCTTTGGAATCATTAAAGATTAAACCCATTTGAATTTGATCTTTGGTTTACTTGTCTGTTTTCTTTCATAACTTGACTAATGTGGAAATGTTTTGCATGATTACAAATGTAGAGCTTACATTGAATTGCTTGAGTTCTTACGGGGGTGGGGAGGGAGGGAGGAAGGAAGAGAATTGTAACAAAGTTTTAAGAATTGATGTAAAAATTTCTTTATACATGTAACTTGGGGAAAATTATAAATAAACACACAAATAAATAAGTAAATAAACAAATAAATAGATGAAGAAAGAAAGCAATTTAAAATTGAATTTGATCTTTGACTGGATTCAAGATTTCATTAGGGTAGAACCTCCCAGGTGAAGAAACTCTGTCTACCAAAGCAAATTGGTACCTTCTCTCTGACTCCCAGTTCCAAAGATCTGCCTGGAGCATTGAGAGGTTAAGTGACTGGTGCAGGGTCATACAGCCAGCAGGTATCAGAGGTGGGGCTTGAAACCAAGTCTTCTTGCTTCCAAAACTAATTCCTCCCAAATTCCCCCCCTCCCCCCATGCTATAACTTCTTACAGAGTAAGTGCAGACACCTGGCAGCTGGCAGGGGCTGACTTGCAGGTACTTTCCTGGCCTTGGACTTGAACCTAGGTCTCCTTGACTGCCTGGCCAGCTTGCTAACCATTATGTCACCCTGTCTCTAGCATTCATCTTTTTTGTTGTTCAGTCATTTTTCAGTTGTATATAACTTTTTGTGACCCCATTTGGGATTTTCTTGGCAAAATACTGGACTGTTTTGCCATCTCCTTCTCTTGCTCATTTTATGGATTAAGAAACCAAAACAAACAAGATTAAGTGACTTGCCCGGGGTCACACAGAAAGTAAGTGTCTGAGGCTGGATTTGAACTCGGGAAGATGAGTCTGCCTGACTCCAGGGCTGGTGCTCTGCGCTGTATGGCTCCCTCTAGCTGTGTGGTAATATCCTTTTAACTAACACAACAGAACATCCCATTGCTTGGCTATGCTGGATCAGGGTGATGTGGACGAGTGTACCCTAAGTCAAGACAACAAACGTTCTTTGAGGCCTTTGTGATCTGTCTCTACCTGTGGCTAAAGCATCTTGAATGACTGTTTTGGGGAACCAGGTTTGATGGAGAAGGAGGCTAAGCAAAAGGGGAGGTCAGAAGCTGAGAGCCAAAGGGACTCTGGGTGTGAGTTAGTCTAGGTGTGGAAGTAGGACCAGACCTATGGTTCCACTGGAACAGAGACTCCCAGGTGAGGAAACTCATTCTACCAGTGGAGATTGGCCCCCTGCTAAAACATTCTATCTTAGGGGCTGCCATGAGAGGTCCAGTGATGCCTGGGTCCTGTGGTCAGCAGTACCCAAGGCAGGCCTTGAACTCAGGTCTTCTTGCTTTCGAGGCTCGCTCCATATCAACATGGTGCTGTCATTGCTTGTCAAAGGAGCTCTGAATGGCTCTCAGCAGTTAGGGGGCAGCTGGCACTGAAGACTTTGGCAGCCTTGGCATCAAGGGCTGAGGATGCCGCATGGACTCACACATCCCTCTGCAGAGGGTGGCTGAGCAGGCTTCACTTGGCATTGCCCAGCTCAGATGCCGCCAGCCCCAGCCTCCGATTTCTCCCCCTGAACAGCAGAGCAGAGTCAAAGCCCCTCCGTGCCATCGCCAGGCCTAAGACAGAGAATTCCCTCCCCAAATACGAAAACAAGGCGGCCCTCCCCCCTCCTTTCCTTTTCTGTCTTCTCGGAAAGTTTGGCACTTTCTTCTTTGCCCCCTGCCTTCACTCCCCGAGGCCTGACACCCTTTAATTACGCGCAGTCCTCGCGGCTGGCGCGGGGTGGGCTGTAGGTGGCTGGCGTGACATGGGAGGCCGGCCCCTGCAGTATGTCAGGCGCCCTGCCGAGTGCAAACAAAAAGCCCCACAAAGCCTGACCCCACTATTTTCCTATGAATAGCAGGGCTTTCTTTATCCAGATAAAAGGTGTGTGCGCGCGCGTCTATTTGTATAGAGCTGATACACAGAGGCATAAATAGAGGGGCTGGGGGGGTGCTCTCCGGGTGAGATTCTCAGTCTATTTCGGAGGGTTCAGGTTCAGAAATATTTCATGTGTCCCCGGGCTGCTAGAACGTGGAGACATTTGTCCTCCAACCACCATGAGGTAGGAGGGAGAAACTTTTCCGAGAGAAGCTGCAGTTGGGGAAACTTTCTGTACACAAGGTCTTTGCGATGCCACTTCCTCCTTCACCATCTCTTCCCCACATTTCTCTGTGTCCTCAGCCTCCATAGCGCTTACAGAAATGCTTATTGATTAATTTACTTAAAACCAGACGGAGCCCTAAGGATCACCTCGTCCAGCCTGCCTAGAGAGGTGACATGTGTCTAAGGTCATGTAGCTATTGAGTGGAAAAGTTAGGATTTGAACCCAGATGTTCTAACTCCAAAGCCCAGCCACAGAGGTCAAAACAAGGAGCCCGGAGCAGCAGAGGCAAATGGATACTCAATATCAGTGTAATTGGGGGGGGGGGGGCGCGTCTGGAGCATGCCCAGGCGATCCAAGATGGCGTCATCCATGGGAAATATGCTTGGGGAATTCTCTACCCCTCCCCCCCACCCCCTGTGATGGGCACCCTGCCTTTTCTCCATTGATCACATACTGTTAGTGACTTTAAAACAACTTGACTCAGCCCTGGTTCAGCATTCATGTGCTGAGCCCAGTCTGAAAAAGACATCATTTTGTATCACTCTATGGCTGATGCCTCATGTTTTTTCTTTTGCATCAAACACACCTTGTACTGCAAGATTAATACATCCTCCCATGAATATGGGAAAGTCTGCCCACAAGCCTGGAAAATCCAAATGGATTTGACTTTCTTTGGTATTGTCCTTACTAGGTTTACTGGTTTGCATTCCCTTGCAGGGCAGGCATCCATTGGGAGGAATTCAGGTGCCCTTTGGAAGCAGGAGCCAGAAAGTCTGCCTACCTCTAAGAGAATGGCTTGTGGAAGAGAAACACCTGGAGAAATTTCGATGTGCCCACTACAGAAAGGGCCACTTTCCAATGTTTTGTCCACATCTACTTTGGTGGCCTTCTGAGTGAGGGATCCTGGAAAAATTTTCACTCACGATGGTTCTCCCATCTGAGAAGGAGGGAGTGGCCCTTAGTGGAGCTCACATCCAAGGTCCCTGTGGGGAGAGCTCTGGGTGATCTGGAAACCTCTGATTGGACCACATTTGCATCCTGGAAGAGAGGAGTTGCGTTTCCTTCTTTTTACTTTTTTGGGGGGGGGGGCAATGAGGGTTAAGTGACTTGCCAGGGTCATACAGCTAGTAAGTGTCAAGTGATTGAGACTGGGATTTTGAACTCAGGTCCTCCTGAATCCAGGGCTGATGCTTTATCCACCGCACCACCTAGCTGCCCCCCCTTTTTACTTTTAAAGGCCTTTATTACCTGGTTCTATCTGACCTTTCTGGCTACACTTTCCCCCTTTCCATGTAATCTATGATCTGGTGACACTGGCCTCCTGGGAGGCTGTTCCTAGTATATGATATTACACTTCCCAAGTCTGGGCACTTTCACAGACTGTGCACCACACCTTCCTCGTTACCATCTCCAGGCTTCCCTGGGTCTCAGCTAAACTCTCCCCTTCTACCAGAAGCCTTTCCCAGCCCCCCCTTATCACCAGTGCCTTCCCTCTGTTACCTCTTTTTTCTTTGATGTACCTTGTCTCTACATGGCCTGTTTGCACATTGCCTCCTCATTAGACTGAGGCCCCTTGAGAGATAGGATAATTTTTTGACTCTCTATATTCACTATTGCTCAACAAATGCCTTGCACATAGTAGGTGCTTAAAATGCTTATTGAATTGACTAGGAGGTTGAGAAAGGCCACCCTGCACCCAGCTGGGACTTGTTGAGTGCTAAGCAAGCAGTAATCTTTCGGAATGCTTTTTGACTCTGCATTACTTTGCATTTGGGTGCTATTGGGATTTTTTGTATATACAAAATAGAATGATTATTAGATCTGTGCCACACTGTGTCGAGGACACTTTCCTTTGGGGTACTGGGGTGGCAAGTAAAAGAATAAGGCTTTCAAAATTCACCCTTGGGGGCGGCTAGGTGGGCACAGTGGATAAGCAATGGTCCTGGATTCAGGACTACCTGGGTTCAAATCCGGGCCTCAGACACTTGACACTTACTAGCTGTGTGACCCTGGGCAAGTCACTTAACCCCCATTGCCCCGCAAAAAAAAAATTCACCCTTGTTTGCCAAGGATGGCACATTTCTCAAATGGGGGGAGAGAGGGTAAGGGGTACGGAGCTTGTAAGATGGCATTGTATATGTGTAAGGGTCAGGGAACTGCTTGGGAAGAGGATACTAGAGAACTGGAGCCTGTGTGGATTGACCCTACCACATGGGGAGGGGAGCAGGCTTTCTCCCCTGGGCTCCTTAGCTGAAACTGTGGGTGTCAAAATCTGATTCAGTACCGGCCATGGTCTGAGAGAGGAAGTGACACCTTCACTCACACCACATCAGAAGTGGGCAGCACATATGGCTTGTTAGAGCTTCCTTTTACTCCTACAGGCCAAGTGGCCCCAATAAACCGGAAGAGTCATTATCCTCTTTCTAATTCATTCTCTTCATCTAAACTAAGGGGCAGAATCTCTACTCCAGCTCAGGAGCTCAAGCAGTGGGGAGCTGGGAAAGCCTCCACAATCGAGGTGGGGCTTAAGTGTCAACAGCCAGGCATTACCTAACCGAGGCTTTGAGTAGCAAGGGTCCTGGACTCCAGCCCAGCAACAACCAGCAGTCCTGTCAGATTAGATAGGAGTTTGATGGGACCAATATAGCAACAGCGAAGTTAAATCTGAGCCTATTGCCGCCTACTCTATCCCATATGCTAGGTGGTGCATTGGGGGATGATGTCCCTAGGTTTGGAGAGACCGTTTGTATTTGCTATATCTTCGTTAAAGCCATCCAGTGCTAAGTGGTGAAATGGAACTGAGATTGCTTGTTACTGGGTAGAATGAAGCCAGAGGGGGCTTGAGCCGAAGGCTGAATAAGAGACTCCCCTAGCCCCGCAAGACACCTGAGCCTGTCTGGTTCTGAAAAGTAGGACCAGGGCCAGCCATGTTACATCAGGAAGAATTCTCCGATCCTTGGAGTAACACCAAAGGGGCTTGGGCCACCTTAGAAGGCAATTGGCTCCCCCTTATTGAACCAGGTCATCGAGCAAAGGCTGAAGATGACCCATCAGTCCCATTGGAAAAGGTCCTCTTCTCCCAGTATAGGCTGGAAAGGTTGGCCACTGAGATTCCTTCTGGTTCTTGCCTTTGGCTAGCCCTCTCATTACACCAGATTTGGGCTACATGCTTCTCCCCATCAGTTCCATGGGAAATGACCTAAAAGCAATCAGTCCCCCTCTAAAAACTGCCCTTTGACTCAGCCCACCTGGCACAGGGAAAAGTCTGTTGCTCACTACCACGTCCCCAGCTCCAGATAAACATTAAATCATAAACCACAGATTTCTTATTTTCAACACTGCAGTAGTACACCAGAGGGAATGCGGAATCAAGAAGTTAAGTATCAGAGGGGCATCAGCAACCTTCTTGTCCAAACTATACCCCAAAGAAAACCCCAGTAGAACAGACCTCATGCATTCTTTGCTCAAGACCTCAAATGAGGTGAAATTCATGGTTGCTTGAAACAGTCCTTTCTTACACAGCCTTTGGTTCATTCTTTGTACATAATTATAATTAGCTAACATTTCTTTTTTTCTTTTTGCGGGCGGCAATGAGTGTTAAGTGACTTGCCCAGGGTCACACAGCTAGTAAGTGTCAAGTGTCTGAGGCCAGATTTGATCTCAGGTCCTCTTGAATCCAGGGCTAGTGCTTTATCCACTGTGCCACCTAGCTGCCCCCAATAGTTAACATTTCTATGGTACTTACCCTGTGCTAGGCCTTGGGCCAAGCACTTTTCAATTATCATCTCCTTCAATCTCACAACAACCCTGGGAGGTAGGTGCTGATATGATCATCCCCATTCTACATATGAGGAAACTGAGGCAAACAGAAATGACTTGCCAGGGTCACACAGATAACGTCTAAGGCTAGATCTGAATCCAGCATTCTCAGCACCTAGCATAGTGCCCTGGACACTAATAGGTGCTTAATCAGTGATTGACTAATTGATTAGGAAGTTTCTTCTTAACATCAGGTTTTCTCCCGTTGCTCAAGAGCAAATTAAACTGCTGCTTCCACATAAGTCTGTCAAATACATGAAACAGTAACTGAGTACCCCTCCCCCTGCCCCAATAGTCTTCTCTTTGCCAGGGTCATCACGCCTGGTTCTTTCTACTGATCCAATGTATCAGTGTCCTTCTTCCTAAACTGTAGTACCTCAGACTGAACACAGTCCCCCAGAGAAGGTCCAACAAAAAAGAGTAGGGAGGGACTTTCCTTCCCTTCATCGTGGAAGCTGCTCCCCACTCCAAATGAAGCCCCAAATTCACATTACTTTGTGGGTGGCCCCCTCTCACAGCTGATTCCTATTAAGCTTGCGGTCCACTAAGACTCCCAGATCTTTTTCAAACTGCTACCTTATCTGTGGCACAGTGGATAGAGTGCTGGGCCTAGAATCAGGAAGACCTTCTTAGCTGAGTGACCCTGGCACATCAATCTTGTTCTGACTCAGTTTCCTCAACTGTAAAATAATGATAATAGCAGTTATTTCTAAGGGTTGTTATAAGGATAAAAGGAGATACTTGTAAATCATTTAGCACAACACCTGGAACAAAGAAGCTACTTAATAAGGGCTCATTCCCCGTTCCCTTTCCATCTTATATTGGTGAAGTTGAGTTTGGAGCCCAAGGATAAGACTTTATACTTCTGGTTATTCAGTTTCATCTTATTGGGCTCGGCCAGATGTTCTAGCTTGGCAAGATCCTTGGGATCTTCATTTTGTGTCACCTGCAAATCTGACACAGGCGCTGTCTTTGCTTTTGCTGAGGTCATTTGTAAAAAGGTTTGATAGCACAGAATAACATTCTGACTCAGGCACGAGAGAGACCTTTGTCTCACAACCGTTTGGTTAGGTTGGCCGTGTGTGGGTTTATTGCATTCGGAGGACCCGGGTTCAGATTTTGATTCTCTCAAATCACTTAGGTGTCACAACCTTTGTGCCTCAGCTTCCTGATCGTTATATAATTTTTAACCCAAAAGAATATGAAAACTTATTATATGCAAACTGCCTACTATTTGTTGTTCAGTCACATCTAACTCTGACCCTATGTGGGGTTTTCTTGGCAGAGATACGGGAGGGCTTTGCCATTTCCTTCTCCAGCTCATTAGACAGATGAGGAAACTGAGGCAAACAGGGTGAAGTGACTTGACCAGCGTCATCCAGCTAGTAAGTGTCTGAGGCTGCGTTTGAACTCAGTCTTCCTGACTCCAGGTCTGGCGCTCTATCCACTGTGCCACCCAGCTGCCATATTTTAATTAATTCCTTAGGTAGTTTTTATTCTTTCTTACTCTTCTTATTATTTACATACTTATTTCCTTTTTTAAAAAATGTATTTGCCATAATTGGGGGGGGGGCGATACAATGTGAGACTATGAAAGAATTTTCAGAGCAGAAAAGATTCTTCAACACTCCATCCTCTCCACCCCCTCCCTCAAAATCATAGGATCCAGAAATGACAGAGACCCCTAGGGAAGTGAAAGTGCCCTCTTCAAGGTGGCCAAGTCAGTCCCTAGGACTGGGTAAAGAGAACAAGTGGGAAGGACTCAGCCTGAGAGCAGGACTGGGTCAGCAAGGTCCCGAGGTGCCGACTAATAAATATCCAGCCTGGAGAAGCCGTGCCTCCTGGCCCCTAATCCTATGCTCTCTTTTCTTGTTCTGTAAAAAATGTTTTAAAAATATGTTTCATGATGTTCTTTAAAATAGACACCGTCTCTTATCAATACTCTCCCTGCAGTAAACCCTCCCTTTTAACAAAGTAGTATACTCAAGGAAAACAAATCAATACACTGACTGCCTATGCCTCATTCCATACTCATAGGCCACCACCTCTCTGCCACGAGGTGGGAGGTGTGCTCCAGTCCCAGGCCTTCCAAGGCTCTTTCCCTATACCACACTGCCTCAGGAAAACAGCCATATTTTAGACAAGGCAAATATATATCTAACACTGCACCTTATGAGGTTGATCATAATAATTTGCCTGGTTCTTCATAGGTAATGTTCTCGTAGAACCTCATAGAAATGGTTCTTCTCTCCCCAACTTACACAGAGAGAAAGAAGCTAAAGTTAAGAAGGGTGAGGACTTAACCCAGGTCCCAGAACCCCAGTGCCAGGCCTCCTGCCTTGGCATTCTCTCCATTCCAGGCACTGCCTCTTGTGGCCAATCTCCTGTCCTGCTTCTAAAGCAGAGAGAAGGACCAAGGGCTTTCTAAGGAGATAACTTTTAGACTAGCCTGCTTCAGATTTTATTCATCTTCTACAACTGCAAATTGATAAGATGAAGCCAAGTGCCCATTTATTGGGCCAAGAAATGTGTCTGTCAGGGGCAGCTAGGTGGCACAATGGATAGAGCACCAGCCCTGGATTCAGGAGGACCTGAGCTCAAATCTGGCCTCAGACACTTGACACTTACTAGCTGTGTGACCCTGGGAAAGTCACTTAGCCCTCATTGCCCCACAAAAAAAAATGTGTCTGTCAATCTATGCCCTCTGATGATTTATTTTTTGTTCTTCTTGAACTGAAAATGTTGTGGCTGCTTAGTGGACCAAGAATCTTGAAGTTTCAGTTCTGAAACCCTTTAAGGGGAGCCTAAGGGTGGGAAAGGGGGTGACATACACTCTTCCTTTCTTCCAGATAATTGTCCAGGGCTGGTCTCTGCATCCAGAGAAGGCATAGTCGCCCATGGATTGGATTTCCTGGGTAGCAGAGTCTTCAGGAGCAAGAGATCTGAAAACATGTCCTCTGTATTTCAACAACCAATGACACCTGATGCTGGCTAATCTCAAACGACAGACTATTCGTTTGTTTGTTTACCTATTGATCTATTCATTCGTTTGATTGTTTAGCATCCTTACTGTGTTCAGTTCTGGGCACCATAATTCAGGAATGGGCATTTTCTTTTTCTTTTTTTGGTGAGGCAATTGGGGTTAAGTAACTTGCCCAGGGTCACACAGCTAGTAAGTGTTAAGCATCTGAGGCCTAATTTGAACTCAGGTCCTCCTGAATCCAGGGCCGGTGCTCTATCCACTGTGCCACCTAGCTGCCCCAGGAATGGACATTTTCAAGAAGGTCAGGAATGGGAGAAGTTAGGGTTGGTGACACTTAAGATTCAAATGAAGGAATTCAGAATTTCAATTTTGGAAGAGAGAAAACTCAGGGGGAGGTGATAGGTCTTCAGGTATTTGCAAAGCTTTTACTGCTTGGCCACAGAGGACAGAACCAGGAACAACCCACTGGTGTTCCCGGGAAGCTCTCATCAAAACGACTTCCCACAGTGTACCGGCAATGGGCTGCCTTGGGAGGCAGTGGCTTCTCCCTTTCTCTCTCGATTCTCCAAGCAAAGGCTGCGTGGCTTTGTTGGGGGTTCCAGAGATGGGCTTCATGTTTCACTGCTGGCCGGACTACACGAGCTCTGGGATTCTAACTGGAATTCGGGGGTACCCGGTGCATGTGTGGACGTGGTAATTCTCCCCATTGACGTCAGGTGGGAGCATTCTTCTCCTTGACATATGAATGGCCTTCTCCGAGGATTGTGACTCAGACTAAGCGATAGACTGGGGAATGCTCTCCCCATTTCTTTTTTTTTTCTTTTTTTTTTTTTTAGGCAATGGGGGTTAAGTGACTTGCCCAGAGTCACACAGCTAGTAAGTGTCAAGTGTCTGAGGCTGGATTTGAACTCAGGTACTCCTGAATCCAGGGCCGGTGCTTTAATCACTGCGCCATCTAGCTGCCCCCTCCCCATTTCTTTACTGAGTTTATCAAATGAACTAGCCAAGTGACCTTGGGCGGGTTGTTCCAATAGCCTGGGCTTCCTCCTGCTCCTCCGCTTGGGGGATGAGAGCAGAAGCAGCGCGCTTGAGTACATAGAAGAGGATCTAAACCGGCCACAGCAAGAAGGGATGTCCTCAAAAACAGCCTGCTCTGGCCCCAGGCTGGGTTTTCAGAGGGCAGCTGCTTCTTGTTCCCTCGGAGTTAGCGGGACCCTGAGGAGCCAGGGTACGGTCCTTATAATCAGTCTGCTTCTCCCCCACCCCTCATGATTAACAGTTGATGTCAATTAGCCAGCTAGCTTTAAATAACTTCTAGAAGAGAGTATTTACCGAGATGGTGCAGAAAGAACAGTTGGTACAAAACATTCCCCCCCGCCCAAGTTACCAACATACTCTCCCACAAGCTTAAAGCACATACGGCAGCCCTGGGACTCAATTGGCTACAGTCCTCAAGAAGCTCCCTTTAGGCAAAGTGGGCTCTTTGTAAAGTGCCGAGGCTGCCTTTCCTTAGCGGGTCTCATTGGTCCTAGACTCTCAAGGCAGGTACTGCCTCCAGCCACTGCTGTCCAAGGAACCCTGCTAGGTGCTGACTAAAGATACCCAACTTTTGATCCTCCCAAGTTCAGAAGTTTATGCACCGTTCAACACTGGCGAGGGGGAAACGGAAGCTTTATTTCCCCTCCTCCAAGTGAGTCCTGCCAGGGGCGTGGCTGAAGCTGCTTTCTTTTGCTAGCCACTGGGATGCTCAGCTCCTGCTTTCTAGAAGACCCAAAGGGAAGGACCAAATGTCCTCGTCCTTCACTAACATAGACACGCCTTCTGTGGAAGTCACTGCATTGCATCCAATGCCTCCCAAAGAATAAGCTCATAACCTTGCTTGCTTGATTCAGTGGAGGTGACTAGTCCCCTGGTTCACACCTCTGATTGATTGGTGAGGTTTGGGTGACTGATCCTTATGGTAGCATCAGGCGTCTGGGGTCACAAGAGTTCTAAGAGGCCATCTAGACTGATCCCCTCATTTTACAGATGAAGAAACAGGCTCAGAAAGACTGAATAACTTGCCCAAGGTTGTACAAGTAGAAAAGAATAGGACTGAGATTCAAATCAAGTCCTCTGGCTCCCAATTCAGTATTCTGCCCATGCTGTCAGAGCATGGTTCTCTATGGTACCTCAATGCTGCTGACAAGTACAGAAATGCCCCCACAGAAAATATCTTATGTGCCAAACCATGCTAGTCACTGGGAACCCAAGGAGGAAAACAGTCCATACCTGCAAGACGTTTAGTTATTCTATTAAGGGAAACACCTAATACACAACCCTATTTGTGTATGTGTGTGTGTATATGTGTGTGTGTATATGTGTGTGTGTATATGTGTATGAAAGGGGGGGGACAGAGAGAGACAGAGACAGAGAGAGAGAGAGAGAGAGACAGAGAGAGAGACAGAGAGAGAGACACAGAGAGAGACACAGAGAGAGAGAGAGAGAGAGAGAGACAGAGACAGAGACAGAGAGAGAGAGACAGAGACAGAGAGACAGAGACAGAGAGAGAGAGGGCACACACATATATGAAGTATTTGGAGTTGTGGGAGTCACCATCAACTGGAGGGAATGAGAATAGACATAGAGAAGGAGGCAATTAAGCTGAGCTTTGATGAGAACAAGGATTCCAAAGGACAGAGGTGAGGAGGCTGTGCATTCCAGGCATGGAGACAGGAGATGGCAAACACAGGGAATAGCAAGACCCCCAGTTTGGATGGAAAGTAAAAGGCATGAAGAAGGGTCATCTGGAGCCAGATCATGAAAGGCTTGAAATGACCAAACTGAGCACTTGGTATTTGACCCTCTAGCGGGGAGGCAACCCCTGAAGTATTTGAGCAAGGGAGGAACAAACTCAGAGCTTCAGCCAGCTCGCTGGGTGGAGAGAGGAGGAACTGGAGTCAGGGAGACTACTCAGGAGGCTGTGGACATGGTCTGGGCTTGAACCAGGGTGGTGGCCATGGAAATGGAGAGAAGGGGGTGGCTGTGAGAAACACTGTGGAGGGAGAAGTAACAAGACTTGGCATTTGATCAGAGATGTGAGGAGAGGGAAGAGTTAAGGATGACTGCAAGGTTACAAGTTTGGGTAGCTGGAAGAATGGCGGTGTCCTTGATGTCACTGGATATTCGTGACGAGGGATAGGTTTAGGAAGAAAGACCACAAGTTATATTTTAGACATGTTGAGTTTGAGATGCCTACAGGCTACCCAGTGGGAAGTGGTGCATAGGCAGCGGGTAGGTGCTATAAGAAATCCTATGACATGGGTGCTATAGATGCTTTACTCATTTTATAGATGAAGAAATGGAGGGGCAGGGCACTTTTCAGGCATGTAGTAGACAGGATTGATCTTTGGGCAACCTCTGAGCCTCCTTCCAATTTTGGATTCAATGAGATAATTTCTACCCTCAAGAACAACGAAGAAAATTCTCAATCTCGAACATGGAAAGTTGGCTCCTATCCAAACTTTCTTCTATGCATTTGCTTTTAGCCATTCACCACTGGACTACAGAGAATTTTGCATTTTATTCTTGGTCCCTTTTTGAGAATTTTTCATGTTTGTATTTCCCCCTTTATCATTGTAAACCCCCTCTTCTCAGAATTTATTAAGCACTTAGTGTGTGCCAGACACTGCTGGGGATACATAAAAACAAAAGAAAATCATCTTCTTTTTTTCTTTTTAAAGGTATATCTAATGGTTTTTTAGTGTGTGTGTATGTGTGTGTTGGGGGGATATAAAGGCTTTTTTTTTTTTTTTTTGGTTTAAGAAAGTGGTGCCCCTGCTGGGGACAGTGAGTACACGGAGTGCTGGACACATAAGTAACTCCATCAGTGCCTGTGACTGATTAACTGATCAATCTGAGGCTATTGAAAATGAACAAGTTTTCAGAGTCTGGTAGTGGTGCTCACACAAAGCCTCCTGCACAAGCAGAGCAAACACTTCCATCCAAGAATTGTCCTTTTGGGCTTGCTCAGCTCTTATTCCAGAAACAATTTTCCACCAAGTGGCTGGAAATTGTAAGAGCCGGTTATTTCCTGTTGAAAATCTTCCTTTTCTTTTAAAGCCCCATCAGCTCAGCCCCTGTTACTGGAGAAGAACGACCTGGATGAGGCTCCCTTCAGCCCTGGACGGTGCCGTCATCCATGAAATGAGCGATAAAAACCCATGATGTGGACCTGAAGTTGTCTGCCAGGGTATCACTTGGAAATCAGGATGAGCTGCTTCAGTCCTCGCATATATTCACCCATGCCCTGCCCCTGACAACGCCGTCATTGGGAGGGGCAAGGGGCTAATGGTGTGACACCCCCTCCTGGCATCATGGACCTGAGGAAGGCATTGAGGGTCAGCCAGGGGGCAACTAGGGATTCATTCCTTTAACTCACTGCCTCTGAGGAGAACAGGTAAAGGCAGAACCCTAGGACACTGGTGGATTCCCAGAGAAGCAGAGCTTATCCCACACCCAGCCCATTACCACCCACTGAATTCAGAAACTCCCCCAAGGCACTGTCTAGTGGAAGCAACACAAAGGCAAAGAGAGTGACATTTTATATGCAGCTAAGCCCACAACCTGGAATACTGGGACATGGTCGTTCCCCCCACCCACCCTTAAAAAAGAAAAATTATAGCAGCAGCAGCAACAAACCATAGTGAGAGACAGCAGGCTGAAGTAGATAGAAGCCGGTCTTAGAATCAGAAAGACCCAGGTTGTCCATCTGACACTTTGGCTACCTTGGGCAAGTCACTTAAAATCCATTTCAGGGAGGGGCCCAGGCTTGGCCTTCCTTCACCTTCCTCCTGCTTTCACTTTTGACTCCTCTCTGGGCTTTACCAGAGAGCCTCAGCTGCCTGTCACTCCAGGACACTGTGACCCCCCCCCCCACACACACACACCCCTCCCTCCATTGGCAAGTTCTTCCGGCCTTCGTTCCGGGGAGGGGTGCAGGCTCAGCTCCCCTCATCCCTCTCCTGGGTTCAGACTTCAGAACTTCCCTTCCTCCTTCCTTTCTCACCTCCTTTTTACATATTGTCTTCCCAAATAGATTAGAAGCTCCCTGAGGGCAGCAAGCGCCTTTGGCACTTAGCATCGCACCTAGTACTAGGTAGCTCCAAAGACCCTCCTGGAATGACTCAAGCTCTTAGTGGCCCTGGGCGGCTCTTTCAGGCCAGCAGCTGACAAAGAAGGGCTCTAATCTGAATTGGCAGAGGGAGTCCCTTTACTAGGCATCCCTGGCATGAATGAAATCACAGTTCTGGGGCAACCCCTCCCAAAACCACAACTGATCAACCAAACATGAAAACATGGGTTATACTAATATATATATACATACATATATGCACATACATACGCATAAATAAAATATCTCTATATGTATATAATACAAATAAATTATATCTGTTATATATTATATATCTATACATATAGTTATACACATAAATATATTGTATACCCACACAAGGTATTATAATATAGATATATGAGATATATAATATAGACAATATGTATAAGTAAATATTAGATTTATTTACCTTAGCATGTGTTGTTTTCTGCCAAACAGAAGCTCCCTGAGGGCAGGAATCATTCATTTTGTTCCCTGTATCCCCCATACAGTGCCTCACACAAAGAAGGCGCTAAATAAATGCTAGGTGCGCTTTTACGTTTGAAAAAGGCCCCTCCGCTTTGTTTTCGAACTAAAAAACAGGCCCTGGGAAGTCTCATCTCAGCAGGGGCTCATCACTGGAAACCCAGAGGCCCCCGTGGCTTCTGAGGGAAGTTACAGAAAGAGCAGGCAGCCGGATCCTCCCCCTCTGAGGACATTGGCCTCAAGAACCTCGTACATACGCAGGTTTAGACCATCACCTTGATGGGCCTGGGGAATTCATGAATCGGGGGCACCTGTGCCTTGAAACAACAAACCATTGAGTTAAAACAACAAATAGAAGAGGGAAAGTGAGACCACTTAACATCTATGGGAGGAATTAAGGACTTTGGGGGTGGGGGGATTGACCATCCTCTGCAGCTACCTCTCAGAAACATTGGATTTGTACCCGCAGCCTCAATCTGGAAAGAAATTCTTCTCAGCCAACAATGTTCTCTGCCCAGTCTGGGCGCTCCTGACTAGTAGGATGTAAGCTCTGTGAGGGCAGCAATTCTTTTGTTTGTGATTTTGCTTTTAGTGCCGGAGCATGCGTGCTTATTAAGTAACAGCTTAAAGGGGTCACTGAGGGATGCAAAAGTACAAGTGAAGTCTCTGCCCCCAAGGCACTCATGCTCTGCTGGGAAGCCTGACGCCCATGAGATTAAGGGAAAGTCATCTCTGCTGCCCAGAAATCACTGTCTTTCCTTGATAATGATTTTTTTTTCAAGGCCCACGACGCTGAAGAGCTGAAATACTC